>NC_133534.1:55601591-55944716 GCF_048544455.1 Silene latifolia | reverse complement strand
CCTACCCGGTTTTAGGAGTGAAAACATAACAATTTTTGGGTCAATTTTCTACTAAGATTAATATTATACTAGTACTTATAATATTAATTAGATTAAGTGTTAAGCCTTGGGTATTAAGCTTGGGGAGAGATCTTACACTTAGATCTTGTTCATCCAAATGGAAAGCTCAAGAACAAAAGAAAAGGAGATTTCTTTTGTGCCCATAAAACCGAAAACAACAATGTAAGAACATGATTTCTTCTTTATATTGTTTTTAATGTTTGCATGCATAAGATCAACCTTTAATTTTATGACAAATTAGTTTAGACATATATGAGTATGTTTAAAGTGTATATGAATCTACATTTCTTTCAATTGGTATCAGAGCCACGGTTGTTTGCATGCAAATTGGTTAAAAGTTTTTCCGAGTTATAAGAATAACAAAATAAAACTTGTAAAATTTGTGTTATTATGATATATCACGAAATTATTACATGCATGTTAATATTTCTGGTCCTAAAGTGTTTTAGGATTTTTTGGTTAATTTTTCGGATTTTTATTGTTCATAATTTACAATAATGGCATTTAAATGTGATTTTATGAGTAAAAATGTCATTTTTGGTCTAAAAATAGCTATACTTCGAATTTTCACTTGGTTTTTGGATATGTTGTTACATATATTATTTTGAGATAACCTGTAAATTTTCATAATTTTAGGACTTGTTATGCTCGAAAAATGGATTTTTCAATTTTAATTCGGATTTAAAGTGAAAAATAGGTTAATATGAGTTAAGTTTCGAATCTGGTAATAGAAATTTTATATGTTGTCACATGCAATTTTACAAGATGTGTCTAAAATTATTGGCCATAAAGAAGTCCTTATGCATGATTTATGGATTTTTGAAGAAAAATAGCATAAATAGTGACATTATTAGTTGAAAATTAATAAAACATAATCTATGACTAAGGAAAAACCTCAAATGTTGCATTTTATTATCTTTTTCAGATCTAAAATTGAAAAGTTAATGAATATAATTTTTCCTCATGTTTTATGATTATTTTTAGTTAAAATCGATAAACCGCAACATTGTTTTTCCCGGAAATTTTCGAAATTTTTAACCTAAGATTTTGAACATTATGAGTGTCATGGTATTTTTCCAGAATGTTCATAAATTTAAATTTCAAATTTTGAATTTATTTGAAGTTTTGTGATTTATTTGAAGTTTAATAGCTTATTTTTGCAATTTTGGTCCATTTATGAACAATTTTATAAGATATGGGTTAATTATGGTCAAATTATTAGTGAAGACTATATTTTGAGTCCTAAATGGTTAGGGTAATTAACTAGTGCATAAATATGAGTTTATGCATTTTTGTGATTATAAAATGTTGAAATCACGCAAATCCGTAAAAACCGAGTAATATACGATATTGGCTAATTAAAGGCGATTTAGCATAAAATGAAGCATGTTCATACATATTATAATGCTGCATTTTTCTTTATGATTGTCATAATTTTAATTTATGTAATTTTGAATTATGTAATTTTACTTAGTATGGCCTTAGATTTTAATTGATATTTCCCGAAATGTATGGGAATATCGATTCGGTTGTAATTTTTATTGTGATCTCGTATCACCGTTTTGTAATTTAATAGATTTATTTTATTTTAGTTACAAATGTATAATAGGAATTATATATTTTATTATGTAATTTTATTCATTCCGGAGTTCCCAAAGACGGATTTCTTCAAGAATGACGATACATAAAGACGGTGTTACCTCGAGATGCGTGCCACAACCGAAGTTCAAGGGACCAATGGAGTTGGTTTCCGAATTTGTAATAGTTAAAGAGTTTTTCTATTTTAGGAAAGGCCATACTAGGATTTATTTACTTTTATGCTTGCATTTTATTTTATGTCACATGCATTGCTAAATCGCCATAACTAAACATGCATTGTCTTATCGAGTTCCTCGACCGTGTCAATTAAAATTATCGTAGTTCACCGCTTTAGTTCACTTAAAACGTGATAGATGATAAATTGACATGACCTCTCGCTAAAACAATTAATTGAGACATAGCCTTACCAAATAGTAGAAACCATGAAAACCTATTTCGTGAGGGAGTGCACTCGGCCACACCGGGGTACAAACCTTGTTACGTAGGGGAAGTGGGTGATGAATGTTAATCCACCGAATTCATGTTGATAAGGGATGTATCGGTCACACCGTGCCCAAGTTAATGTGAGTTTGGATAATGGACACATTTATTCGAAATTTGGATTGAACTCAACAAAAGTATTTAATAAGGGATGCATCGGCTACCCCGTGCCCTTGTTGATGTGTTTTGGGCTATAGATAAACATTAGAGTAATTTTATCGACCAAGAGTTCTAAAAGTAGAATCGATTAAAAGGTTAATCCACCGAGTTATATTGATGAAGGTTGCATCGGCTACCCCGTGCCTAAGTTAATATGAATTTGGATCTTGGAATCATTTATCATAGTTGGGTAGAGGTCACTATGTAAATGCTATACTTGTTTACAAGTATTAATAAAACGATGAATGTTAAGTTTTCCATTATTTCGTTATAAGATTGTTCTATTTCTTTACCACAATTCATATACGATATCATTTCGTTTTTGATTCAAATCTCCATTAAAACATCGTAACTAAAGACAAAATTTGAATTTACTTCTAAAAACCTCATATGAACCATTGTTAAGGATCTCTTGCAAAGAGTATAGATTAATGTTATTCATTATCAAACAGGTTTTTGATTCTAGACTAACACATCTACTTACAATGGATTGTTTTTCATATACTTAAATGAATTAAGTACCTTGAAGCGATAAATTGTTTTGGTAATTAGATTTGTAAGAATTCGTAATTGACCAAAATAACGCAACCACTTCAATGAAAGTTTTAAGACTAAAACGAACAAATGAAGAGTAATCTTCATGAATTCATTTTTGCTTCTCAAAGCAAAAACTCATTGAATTAAGTGGGAGCGTTCTCTTAAACTGTTAAGATGAGGAAGAGGTTCAAGAAGTAAATGGAATTGATACAAGGTAATGTTAAAAGTAAAGTCATTGAGGAATGACGATACTAAACCTACCAATCCCGACCGATAAGTTTCCATTGTCTTAAATGTTGGACACGAGAATGGAAACTACCCCAAATTTGTGAAGAATTATCCAGTTAGTTGTGGGACATCTAATGGGACCTTCTTCTTTAAATTGTTTATTTGATTAAACATAAAATTTTGCTAGTACTACTTCGTCAATATTAGAAACCAATGGAGGTTTTCATCATTATGTTTGATACATAGGATGATTAGAATATGACGACTAGCAACAATGAAGTTGAGAGAAAGAGTCATTGTGTACTAAATCTAGTTTTTGGGTTTGGAGTTATACTTAATTGTGACTATTAAGTACATAATTTCTAAATGAGAATATAAACTTGTTAAGATACAAAAGAGGTTTCACTTTTGTGACCCTATACACCACGATTTGATGTATGGCTAGCCCATTATCAAGGTGATTATATTCTAAACCAAACTAGAATGATATATCATGAAGATGATGCAAGACTCAAATTGGTAACCCAAGATTAAACCTTAAAGATTTTTGAAATGATGAACGCAAAGAGTTATCGAGTACTCTTGAAACCATTAGATTGTTAATGGTATATGCGTATCTTGTATTCAAAGCAAGATATCTCGTGCCTTTTGGTTGAAAAAGGAGATCGAGATTGTAAATCATTTATCAAAAATAGGTTGATCATTTTCTTTTACCAACGATTTAAGTTGACACTAGTGTGTTCACTTAATAAGGTAAATAGAGAAATCTTTGAAGAAGTTCAAGAGTTCAAGGAATCACGATTTAGTCGTGATGGGATTATCAAAGTGAAGACTTTGATATAAGCCAAAGGAAATGTGATATTGTATCACAAATTAATCTCTCTTAACACACATTATGGAATAATGTGTGATTGGATATGAATTCAAACGCTATTCGATATGGTTTGGACTTCAATCAAGTTACTTTGAGTTATTTGATCGTTTTGGGGATTCTATCATTTTGTCTAAATTATTTTCCACTAAATCATATGAGATATGAAATGGTAATGTACCATAGTTGTAAGTTTTCACAAAGAAACAAATGCTCATTTTTCCCTCTTCAAATTATCACGAGTACGACGGGTTTGCGGCTCGTGAAGCTGTCTTTCTAAAACACAAGTTTATTTCTAGAAGACAGAGTGGGAGAAATTATTCAAGAAAGAGCCACAAAGATGTTATGACGCAAGAAACTGGACTTTCATTTCTTGACTACATGAGACGTTTGGTGTAAGACGTTGTTTCTTCAAAACCTAGGAGGTTAAATTCGTCACTTGTTAAAAATGATGAATTCATGCTACTTTTAAGAATGTAAAGAGCTTATAACTTACAAAGAAATTGTTTGATTCAAGTTGATTACTTCTGGAAAGTAATGAACATATGACTTACATAAGAGTGTTCAAGTCACAACTCAATATAAGGCTTAGAGCCATGAAAATCCGAAATAAAAAGGCTTGATTAGTTGCAAAGGGTTTTGCACTAATAAAGAGAGATTTCAAGGCTTGATTAGTGACAAAGGGTTTTGCACTAATAAAGAGATATTTCATAGCAAGATTGGTTGCAAAGGGTTTTGCACCAATTGAAATGCTTAAGTCTATTTGGATCTTCTTAGGGATTGTGTTTCATTATGAGGTTATGAAATACATAGCAAGTGAATCTAAAACCCACTTCTTCAATAGAAGGAATGTATTCAATACATGTCTTGAGTTTAGTAGATTCTTGCTGAAGGAAATGTAGATTCATATACATACTAACATACTCATATATGTAAAATTAATTTGTCATAAAATTAATTACGGATCTTATGCATGCAAACTTTAATAAAAGAAGATAAGAAAACATTTTCTCACCATAGGAATTTCGGTCAAATGGGCACCAACAAGATCTCCTTCTTGTTAGTTCTTGAGCTTTCCAAATGGATGAACACACAAGACTTCAAAGTAGAAGCCCTCCAATAAGTTGCACCCAAGACTATCCCTTAAAACCACAAATTAACATGTACTAGATGTTTATAGTGTAGTTTACCTTAATATTGATTACTAATACTCATATATTACATTGATAATTTTAGTAATCTTTTATGAACAATTTCAATCAAAAATCTCAAGTTTTTGATGATAGAAAAGATGAACATGAGAGAGAGAGTAATGCATAAACCCTTTTGCATGTGAATGAATAATGATAAGAGAAAAACTCTCAATATTGATGGTAGTTAAGAGGGTGGACGGTTTGGGTAGTAGTATAGAGCATCTTACTTTTTCTTTTTGTCTTCACAAGAAAAATAGGTGTGTAAGATGTGTAAGACTAGTAGTAGGTAGGCATCATTATGTTTATTTTATCAAATAAAATAAAACAACCAAAACCCACTAACACACCCTCCATTTTTGGTCCATATACATAAAATGGACTACCATTTTATTTTTGTCAATTTGTCATTTGTCACACAATATGTTACATGTAGTATGATACATGTCATTAATTAATTTAATGCATATTTATCACATAAATATCATTTTATGAATTAATTAAGTTATACCCAATAAATTGACTAGTGATACTTGATCACATAAATAAAATGGGTCATATAGTTATAATTCACAACTTCTTGTAATTATAATTAACCATTCATTCTTATCTTTATTGTTTCTCAAACAATAGATAATTTTAGCAACAAAGCATTTTATTACTAAAATAATCTTATTTAATCCCATTACAATAAGATATCAATATTCTCTTTCTCACAAATCGAATTGTTCAATTTTAAGGAATTAATTAATCTGTATCGGTATACAACTAATTAACCTTTTTCAATTAAGGGAATCGTCCTTTAGGTGTGACCTCAAGGGATCAACTGATCACCACCGTCGCACGACAGTAATGTCAAACTCTAGCCAGCCAATCATTACCGATATGTGTGGACCAGTTGACTATATATATGTAATGTATCATCCCTTCCGTATTCTTGGCATGAGATTTAATAATGATATTTAAATCATGTGATCGCACTATTGTTGAGGACACATTTCCCAACAATCTCCCACTTGTCCTCGACAAGTGTGCGTCACCAATTCTCTTGTCCTATTACTATCTCCCACTCAATGCAAGGTGTCTTTCAGGTCGTACTTGCAAGTGATCTTATCGAGAGTGGTTTCCTCGATCTGGAGAATAACTGATTGACCGGATTTATCTATCATAGATACATTCCGAGCGTGGCCACGCATTTCCAGTTCATTACTCCTCGAGTGGCCCTGAGATATTGTTTTAACCCTGACAAGGGGGTGGACAATTCCTATCGCACTTATTCCCTTCGACTAGCCACAGCCATCATAACCCAAAATATGCCCATTTGACCCCATTTACGAAGGTCGTAGTAACACAAATCAAAGTTAATCTGAAACTGTGCCATCTTAGGCGAATAGTCTTTAGTCAAAGAATCGACTCATTAGAATACTATAGTAGCTCTCGCCACGACCAGGCATTTTAAATTTGTCAGAACTCTATAAGCGGTCACTGCCCGACAAAGTGTTCCTAGCAGTCTGCCTATGTGATCGACTAGTCATCTCACATGACTGTATGGCACTTGAACTTGCCATCAATCGCATCACACTCTAGTCACTTCGAGACGTCACCTCATATAAGTGACTATGGGCGAATACAATGCTAATCCGTGTTCACTTTAACGGGGTTCAATTGTCACTACAACCCGTTTGGATGTAACAAAGTATAAAAGGAGTTTTTAAAGAAAAACTCGAACGACAAATGTGATTATCACATATGAATAGTCAATGCCTGATTACTATTTCATATTCTATAATCTAATTTGATCTTGTACGTAGTTGTTCATTTCAATTCAATTGAAATGACATGACTCATCATGTTTAGCCTTTGAGAAGGCTTTGGTTAGTAGGTTTTATCAATTTCTTGTACCTTACTCAACCTTACTACATACTCGTTTTCCTCTGTAATGTATACATTTGCATCACAAAACTTTCTGAGTACGTGTCGAGATCCAATCAAGACATAGGCCCTCTTAGCCTAAGAATAGCTCCCACTGTTTTCACAGTGTGCGGGACTCATCCTCTTGCACATCTCATGATTGCAAGTGTACTCAATTTCCGTTATAAATATCTCTCATTGTTCTTTATTGCCTAGAACGATTCTAGAAAATCTACTTCTTAATTATCATAGCCACAATGGTATCTTAACCATCCTAATGTGTTTTGATTATGGTTTTGTCGGAAACCATGCGCAACCTCAATTGTCAATTGTCACTTGTGTAACACCCTTACACAAAATTGCATCATAAACACTTTGCTTTACTTCCTTAATGCTTCTGCATGCACTTAAGGGTAATCTTTATATACTAGGTAAAGATTACTTAAATTCGATTTTTGAAAACAATTCATCATACTCAAAGTATATGAAGTGTTATATACATCATTACTCATTTAATTGATCCGGCAGCGGAAGCAAATGGAATCAATCAAATATGTTCAATTTAATTGAACTAGTCATGAATCTTATCAACATAAGACTTCTTACTGACGCTAATATCATGTGGATTTATCTTCATAAATCTGGATATTCAAGATGCATTATATTACTCCAAAAGTCTTGAATCATTCTCAATGATCAATATGTCATCCACATATCGGACTAATTAAAATTTCCGTGACTCCCACTAAACTCCATGTATAAACACAACTTCTCGACTTATCGAGAAATGTTTTATCACATGATCCATAATGTTGATTCCAACTCATTGATGTCCTACTTAAGACCCTCTCTTAATTTCACATTATCTTAGGATTGCAAGAATCTATAAAACTCATGACATGTATTGAATACATTCCTTCTATTGAAGAAGTGGGTTTTAGATTCACTTGCTATGTATTTCATAACCTCATAATGAAACACAATCCATAAGAAGATCCAAATAGACTTAATCATTTCAATTAGTGCAAAACCCTTGTTTTGAGTTGTGACTTAAACACTCTTACGTAAGTCCTTTGTCGATTACTTTCCAGAAGTAATCAACTTGAATCAAATAATTTCTTTTATAAGTTATAAGCTCTTTACTTTCTTAAAAGTAGCATGAATTCATCATTTTTAACAAGTGACAAATTTAACCTCCTAGGTTTTGAAGAAACAACGTCTTACACAAAATGTCTCATGTAGCCAAGAAAGACCAGTTTCTTGCGACATAACATTCTTTGTGGCATTCTTTGTGGCTCTTGGATAATTTCTCCCACTCTGTCTTCTAGAAATAAACCTGTATTTTAGAAAGACAGCTTCATGAGCCGCAAACCCGTCGTGCTCGTGATAATTGTAAGGGAAAAATGAGCATTTGTTTCTTGTGAAAAACTTACAACCATGGTACGTTTACCATTTCATATCTCATATGATTCGATTTAGTGGAAAAATAATTTAGACAAAATGATAAAATCCCCAAAAGGATCAAGTAACTCAAAGTAACTTGATCGAAGTCCAAACCTTATCGAATAGCGTTTGAATTCTTATCCAATCATACATTATCCAATAATGCGTGTTAAGAGAGATTAATTTGTGATACTATATCACAATTCATTTGGCTTATATCAAAGTCTTCACTTTGATAATCCCATCACGACTAAATCGTGATTCCTTGAACTCTTTGAAATTCTTCAAAGATTTCTCTATTTACCTTATTAAGTGAACACACTAGCGTCAACTTAAATCGTTGGTAAAAGAGAATGATCAACCTATTATGGATCAATGATTTATAACCTCGATCTCCTTTTCAACCAAAAGGCACGAGACATCTTGCTTTGAATACAAGATACGCATATACCATTAACAATCTAATGGTTTCAAGAGTACTCGTTAACTCTTTGCGTTCATTATTCCAAAATTTTAAGGTTTAATCTTGGGTTACCAATTTGAGTCTTGCATCATCTTCATGATATATTATTCTAGTTTGGTTTAGAATATAATCACCTTGATGATGGGCTAGCCATACATCAAATCATGGTGTGTAGGGTCACAAAAGTGAAAACCTCTTTTGTATCTTAACAAGTTTATATTCTTATTTAGAGTTTATGCACTTAATAGTCATAATTAAGTACAACTTTAAATCCAAAAACTAGATTGAGTACACAATTACTCTATCTCTCGACATTATTATTGCTAGTCGTCATATTCTAATCATCCTATGTATCAAGTACAATGATGAAAACCTCCACTGGTTTCTAATATTGACGAATTGGTACTAGCAAAATTTGTGTTTAATCAAATAAACATTTAACGAAGAAGGTCCCATTAGATGTCCCACAACTAACTTGTTGATTTTTCCATAATTTGGGGTAGTTTCCTTTCTCGTGTCCAACATTTAAGACAATGGAAACTTTATCGGTCGGGATTGATAGGTTTAGTATCGTCATTCTCAACAACTTTACCTTTAACATTACCTTGTATCAATTCCATTTACTTCTTGAACCTCGTCCTCATCTTAACAGTTTAAGAGAATGCTCCCACTTATTTCAATGAGTCTTTGCTTTGAGAAGCAAAATTGAATTCATGAAGATCACTCTTCATTTGTTCGTTTTAGTCTTAAAACTTTCATTGAAGTGGTTGCGTTATTTTGGTCAATTACGAATTCTTGACTAAACTAATTACCAAAACAATTTATCGCTTCAAGGTACTTAATTCAATTAAGTATATGAATAATAATCCATTGTAAGTAGATGTGTTAGTCAAGAATCAAAAACCTGTTTGATAATGAATAACTTTAATCTATACTCTTTGCAAGAGATCCTTAGCAATGGTAAATACGAGGTCTTTGAAGAAAATTCAAATTTTGTCTTTAGTTACAATGTTTTAATGGAGTTTTGTATCAAAATCAAAATGATATCGTATATGAATTGTGGTAAAGAAATAGAACAATATTATAACGGAATAATGGAAAACTTAACATTCATCGTTTTATAAATACTTGTAAACAAGTATAGCATTTACATAGTGACCTCTACCCAACTATGATAAATGATTCCAAGACCCAAATTCATATCAACTTAGGCACGGGGTAGCCGATGCAACCTTCATTAATATAACTCGGTGGATTAACCTTTTAATCGATTCTACTTTTAGAACTCTTGGTCGATAAAATTACTCTAATGTTTATCTATAGCCCAAAACACATCAACAAGGGCACGGGGTAGCCGATGCAACCCTTATCAATTACTTTTGTTGAGTTCAATCCAAATTTCGAATAAATGTGTCCGTTATCCAAACCCACATCAACTTGGGCACGGGGTAGCCGATACATCCCTTATTAATATGAATTCGGTGGATTAACATTCATCACCCACTTCCCCTACGTAACAAGGTTTGTACCCCGGGGTAGCCGAGTGCACTCCCTCGCGAAATAGGTTTTCATGGTTTCTACTATTTGGTAAGGCTATGTCTCAATTGATAGTTTTAGCGAGAGGTCATGTCAATTTATTATCTATCACGTTTTAAGTGAACTAAAGCGGTGAACTACGATAATTCTAATTGACACGGTCGAAAAACTCGATAAGACAATGCATGTTTAGTTATGGCGATTTAGCGATGCATGTGACATAAAATAAAATGCAAGCATAAAGATAAATAAGTCCTAGTATGGCCTTTCCTAAAATAGAAAAACTATTAATCTATTACATATTCGGAAACCAACTCCATTGGTCCCTTGAACTTCGGTTGTGGCACGCATCTCGAGGTAACACCGTCTTTATGTATCGCCATTCTTGAAGAAATCCGTCTTTTGGAACTCCTAATGAATAAAATTACATAATAAATTACATAATTTCCTATTATACATTTGTAACTAAAATAAAATAAATCTATTAAATTACAAAACGGTGATACGAGATCACAATAAAAATTACAACCGAATCGATATTCCCATACATTTCGGGAAATACCAATTAAAATCTAAGGCCATACTAAGTAAAATTACATAATTCAAAATTACATAAATTAAAATTATGACAATCATAAAGAAAATGCAGCATTATATTATGCATGAACATGCTCAATTTTTATGCTAAATCGCCTTTTAATTAGCCAATATCGTATATTACTCGGTTTTTACGGATTTGCGTGATTTCAACATTTTATAATCACAAAAATGCATAAACTCATATTTATGCATAAGTTAATTACCCTAACCTCTTAGGACTCAAAATATAGTCTCCACTAGTAATTTGACCATAATTAACTTTTATTTACAAAATTGTTCATAAATGGACAAAAATTTACAAAAATAAGCTATTAAACTTCAAATAAATCCAAAAATTTCAAATAAATTCAAAATTTGAAATTTAAATTCATGAACATTCTGGAAAAATCCATGACACTCATAATGTTCAAAATCTTAGGTTAAAAATTTCGAAATTTTTCCGGAAAAACAATGTTGCGGTTTATTAATTTATAATAAAATAATCATAAAAACATGGAAAAATTATTTTCATTAACTTTTCAATTTTAGATCTGAAAAATATAATAAAATGCAACATTAGACATTTTTCTTAAGTCATAGATTATGTTTTATTAATTTTTCACTAATAATGTCACTATTTATGCTATTTTTCTTCAAAAATTCATAAATCATGCATAAGGACTTCTTTATGGCCAATTATTTTACACACATCTTTTAAAATTGCATGTGACAACATATAAAATTTATATGACCAGATTCGAAATTTAACTCATATTAACCTATTTTTCACTTTAAATTCGAATTAAAAATGAAAAATCCATTTTTCGAGCATAAAAAGTCCAAAAATTATGAAATTTACAGGTTATCTCAAAATAATATATGTAACAACATATCCAAAAACCAAGTGAAAATTCGAAGTATAGCTAATTTTCGACCAAAAATGACATTTTTACTCATAAAATCATATTTAAATGTCATTAATATTAAATATGAACAATAAAAATCCGAAAAATTAACCAAAATATCCTAAAACACTTTAGGACCAGAAATATTAACATGCATGTAATTATTTCGTGATATATCATAATAACACAAATTTTACAAGTTTTATTTTGTTATCCATATAACTCGGAAAAACTTTTAACCAATTTGCATGCAAACAACCGTGGCTCTTGATACCGATTGAAGGAAATGTAGATTCATATACATACTAACATACTCATATATGTAAAATTAATTTGTCATAAAATTAATTACGGATCTTATGCATGCAAACTTTAATAAAAGAAGATAAGAAAACATTTTCTCACCATAGGAATTTCGGTCAAATGGGCACCAACAAGATCTCCTTCTTGTTAGTTCTTGAGCTTTCCAAATGGATGAACACACAAGACTTCAAAGTAGAAGCCCTCCAATAAGTTGCACCCAAGACTATCCCTTAAAACCACAAATTAACATGTACTAGATGTTTATAGTGTAGTTTACCTTAATATTGATTACTAATACTCATATATTACATTGATAATTTTAGTAATCTTTTATGAACAATTTCAATCAAAAATCTCAAGTTTTTGATGATAGAAAAGATGAACATGAGAGAGAGAGTAATGCATAAACCCTTTTGCATGTGAATGAATAATGATAAGAGAAAAACTCTCAATATTGATGGTAGTTAAGAGGGTGGACGGTTTGGGTAGTAGTATAGAGCATCTTACTTTTTCTTTTTGTCTTCACAAGAAAAATAGGTGTGTAAGATGTGTAAGACTAGTAGTAGGTAGGCATCATTATGTTTATTTTATCAAATAAAATAAAACAACCAAAACCCACTAACACACCCTCCATTTTTGGTCCATATACATAAAATGGACTACCATTTTATTTTTGTCAATTTGTCATTTGTCACACAATATGTTACATGTAGTATGATACATGTCATTAATTAATTTAATGCATATTTATCACATAAATATCATTTTATGAATTAATTAAGTTATACCCAATAAATTGACTAGTGATACTTGATCACATAAATAAAATGGGTCATATAGTTATAATTCACAACTTCTTGTAATTATAAATAACCATTCATTCTTATCTTTATTGTTTCTCAAACAATAGATAATTTCAGCAACAAAGCATTTTATTACTAAAATAATCTTATTTAATCCCATTACAATAAGATATCAATATTCTCTTTCTCACAAATCGAATTGTTCAATTTTAAGGAATTAATTAATCTGTATCGGTATACAACTAATTAACCTTTTTCAATTAAGGGAATCGTCCTTTAGGTGTGACCTCAAGGGATCAACTGATCACCACCGTCGCACGACAGTAATGTCAAACTCTAGCCAGCCAATCATTACCGATATGTGTGGACCAGTTGACTATATATATGTAATGTATCATCCCTTCCGTATTCTTGGCATGAGATTTAATAATGATATTTAAATCATGTGATCGCACTATTGTTGAGGACACATTTCCCAACACTTGCAATCCTAAGAGAATGTGAAACTTAAGAGAGGGTCTTAAGTAGGACATCAATGAGTTAGAATCAACATTTTGATCATGTGATAAAACATTTCTCGATAAGTCGAGAAGTTGTGTTTATACATGAAGTTTAGTGGGAGTTACGGAAATTTTAATTAGTCCGATATGTGGATGACATATTGATCATTGAGAATGATTTAAGACTTTTGGAGTAATATAATACATCTTGAATATCCGGATTTATGAAGATAAATCCACATGATATTAGCGTCAGTAAGAAGTCTTATGTTGATAAGATTCATGACTAGTTCAATTAAATTGAACATATTTGATTGATTCCATTTGATTCCGCTGCCGGATCAATTAAATGAATAATGATGTGTAACACTTCATATACTTTGAGTATGATGAATTGTTTTCAAAATCGAATTTAAATAATCTTTGCAAGTACGCCATAAAGATTGTCCTTAAGTGCTTGCAGAAGCATTAAGGCTATAATGCAAAGTGTTTATGATGCAATTTTGTGTAAGGGTGTTACACAAGTGACAATTGACAATTGAGGTTGCGCATGGTTTCCGACAAAACCATAATCAAAACACATTAGGATGGTTAAGATACCATTGTGGTTATGATGGTTAAGATACCATTGTGGTTATGATAATTAAGAAGTAGATTTTCTAGAATCGTTCTAGGCAATAAAGAACAATGAGAGATATTTATAACGGAAATTGAGTACACTTGCAATCATGGGATGTGCAAGAAGGAAGAGTCCCGCACACCGTGAAAACAAAGTGGGAGCTATTCTAAGGCTAGAGGGCCTATGTCTTGATTGGATCTCGACACGTACTCAGAAAGTTTTGTAATGCAAATGTATACATTACAAAGGAAAACGAGTATGTAGTAAGGTTGAGTAAGGTACAAGAAATTGATAAAAACCTACTAACCAAAGCCTTCTCAAAGGCTAAACATGATGAGTCATGTCATTTCAATTGAATTGAAATGAACAACTACGTACAAGATCAAATTAGATTATAGAACATGAAATAGTAATCGAGCATTGACTATTCATGTGTGATAATCGCATTTGTCGTTCGAGTTTTATTTTAAAACTCTTTTATTATACTTTGTTACATCCAAACGGGTTGTGGAGACAATTGAACCCCGTTAAAGTGAACACGGATTAACATTGTATTCGCCCATAGTCACTTGTATGAGGTGACGTCTCGAAGTGACTAGAGTGTGATGCGATTGATGGCAAGTTCAAGTGCCATGGAGTCATGTGAGATGGCTAGTCGATCACATAGGCATCATTATGAACTTTTTGTCGGGCCTAATGACCGCTTATAGAGTTCTGGCAAATTTATATAGCCTGGTCGTGGCGAGAGCTGCTATAGTATTCAAATGAGACGATTCTTTTGACTAAAGACTATTCACCTAAGATGGCTCAGTTTCAGATTAACTTTGATTTGTGTTACTACGACCTTCGTAAATGGGGTCAAATGGGCATATTTTGGGTTATGATGGCTGTGGCTAGTCGAAGGGAATGAGTGCGATAGGAATTGTCCATCCCCTTGTCAGGGTTATAACAATATCTCGGGGCCACTCGAGGAGTAATGAATCGTAAATGCGTGGGCTACACGCTCGGAAGGTATCCGAGTGGATAAATCCGGTCAATCGCTTATTCTCCGGATCGAGGAAACCACTCTCGATATGATCACTTGCAAGTACGACCTGAAAGACACCTTGCATTAAGTGGGAGATAGTAATAGGACAAGAGAATTGGTGACGCACACTTGTCGAGGACAAGTGGGAGATTGTTGGGAAATGTGTCCTCAACAATAGTGCGATCACATGATTTAAAATATCATTATTAAATCTCATTTTAAAGAATACAATTGGGAAGTAATTTTGTTATCACAACCGGTCAACATATATCGGTAATGATTGGCTGACTAGAGTTTGACATTACTGTCGTGTGACGGTGGTGATCAGTTGACCCCCTAGGTCATACCTAAAGGGCAATACACTTAATTGATTATTTAATTAATCGTATAACGTTACGAGTTGATTAAATTACTTGAAAATTGACGGACGATTTTGGAAGTAAAATTTACGTATCATATTGAAATGTGATTAAATAAGATACGGTCTGAGTAATTGAATTGTATCATTACTCGGATGAAATAATTGTTTAATGTAACAATTAAATTGAATGAATTGTTATAAATACAATCAGTTGTGATTTATAAATGGTAAAATATTTTGGCACTAGTAATTATGGAATTACTAAGTCGATTTTTGTGTGTGACGTATTTTTATTAATACGTTGATTTTTAATATGTTAAAAATACATAACAAATTTATGTCACACATGACATGTGACATATTGACAATTGACAAAATAATATGGAATCCATATTATGTAAAAGTGCCGAAATAATGGAGGAGCATTAGGCTAAAATTGTGTTTATTTTTAAATAGAAAACATAATGATTAAATAGCTTAAGTAGCCATGCAACCCTACTCACCTTGTGAAGACAAATATGAGCATGCATTGGCTCCCCAAAAGGGCTCCTACCCACCGGTTTTTCCAAGGGGATTTTAGAGAGTTTTTTCTTCTAAAAAAATTATTTCATTCATTCAATTATTATTTTTCCTAGTGTAAGAAAGATAATTTCCTCTCCACATTTTAGAGATAAATTAGAGAGATAATATACTCCAAAATTACCTTCTCCTACCCGGTTTTAGGAGTGAAAACATAACAATTTTTGGGTCAATTTTCTACTAAGATTAATATTATACTAGTACTTATAATATTAATTAGATTAAGTGTTAAGCCTTGGGTATTAAGCTTGGGGAGAGATCTTACACTTAGATCTTGTTCATCCAAATGGAAAGCTCAAGAACAAAAGAAAAGGAGATTTCTTTTGTGCCCATAAAACCGAAAACAACAATGTAAGAACATGATTTCTTCTTTATATTGTTTTTAATGTTTGCATGCATAAGATCAACCTTTAATTTTATGACAAATTAAATATGAACATATATGAATATGTTAGTAATAGATCTTCATTTCTTTCATGGTGTTCCCTGGTGTTTGCTAGTACAATATCCGGTCACTATCTGTCGCCGCTGCCTGGTTGTGGTGGTGTTTATTGTGGGTGTTGTGCTAGTGCCGTGTGGTTTTTTTTTTGGTTTGTTTTGTGGTGATTGTTGACCACCACCGGAGTGGTGCTAGTGCCGTGTTGGTGGTTAACTAGACCAGGAGTGGGCCTTGCCTCTATTTGCTCAAGCGTTTGCCAGTGTGGTGGTTCTCGTGCGGGGGTTTGTTTTGGTGGCTATATTGGTGTTTGTGCAGGTTGGGTGTGTGGGGTTTCTTCTTCCTTCATGCCCGAGCTTGTACGGTACCATTGTCCTTTTTCGGCTCTTCATGGGTGTCGGGATGGTTTCGGTAAAGGCCTTACTAAGGCAGCTTGGCAGAAACATTTACAGGTCCGACATTGTCATGGCGGTGCGTTGGATCTTACGCGTCAGACTCTTACTGATAGTTTGACTGTTTATTCCAATGCCGAGAGTTCTTTGAGACGGATGGGGCTCTGGTTGTGTGGGGTGTGTTTTATGACCCGTACTGTTAGAGCAAAATGTCGGCATAATCGGGGTGATTTTGTGGAGCACCTGGGGTGTGTTGATGGCATTTACACCTTCCATATTCATGGTATTCCGAGACCTATGGCTCCTTCTACTTCGGTTTCTTCTGATGATAGTGTAGAGCTCGTTCAATGGTCTATATCTTCGTTGGATCGTTTGCTGTCTTTAGGCCTTCGCACCGTGAAATCTATTCCTCCTAAGTGCCGTCTTGGGTTTGCTCGGGCTTTGAAAGGGGCCTTGGATGCGGTGTTTGATGCCCCTAGTGATCTCTCCCGCTGGGTTCGTTTGCTAGTTCTACCACTTTGTTTGCTCAGGACTTTCGCTCCTCGGAGTAATCATGAGTGTCGGACTGCTATTCGGCGTCAGCATCAGGAGGAGAGTATTGCAAGGGCTATACTTGCTTGGGGGGCACCTGGGGGGGGGGGTTGTAGTTGTTACAGGAGTGCTTTGATGAGGGTCCTTCTTCATTTTCTGTGGATGAGGATCTGGATTTGGGTGAGCTTAACCTCCGCCAATGCCGGCGGAAGATTTCTGATGGCCATTATACTGCTGCTGTACGGGTGCTTTCTTCCTCTGGGGTCGCCCCCTACTCCGATGCCACTCTCGTGGCCCTGCGTGAGAAGCATCCTGTTGCCCCGCCTCCTTCTTTGCCTCCTCTGTCTGGGGATCATCATCCTCTGGTTGCCTCTTCGGCGGTGGTCTTGGATATGATTCGGAGTTTCCCTCGTGGTACTTCCTGTGGGAGGGATGGTTTTCGTGCTCAACACCTTATGGATTGTTTGAGTGGCGCTGTTGTGGCTATCTCCGATGATTTGATCACTTCTATTACTAGGGTGGTTAATCTTTTTCTTGAGGGCCGGTGTCCTCTTCCTCTGGGTGAGTACATTGCCAGCGCCCCTCTCACACCACTCGTTAAGCCGGGTGGTGGAGTTCGTCCTATTGCTGTTGGTACGGTCTGGAGACGGCTTGTCTCTAAGGTTGGTGCTTCTATGATTGGCCCGTCTTTATCTTCTTATTTTGATGGGCTTCAGTTTGGGGTGGGTGTGTCCGGTGGAGGAGAGGCTATCTTGCATGCCTTGAACCGGCTCATTGAGGCTCGGGGGACTCAGGTGGGGCTTTCTATCTTTCTTGGGTTGATTTCCGAATGCGTTCAACCTTGTTGACCGTTCGACCATGCTTCAGGAGGTCCGCCGTCGTTGCCCGGCTCTCTCCCGTTGGGTGGAGTTTTGTTATTCCAGCCCGGCTCGCCTTTTTTATGGGGAGCACTGCTTGTGGTCTTGTCAGGGTGTTCAGCAGGGTGATCCGTTGGGGCCTTTGCTTTTCGCGTTGGTTTTGCATCCCTTGGTTTGCAAGATCCGGGACACTTTTGACCTCACCTTGCAGGCATGGTACTTAGATGATGGCACCATTGTGGGTGATACTTTGGAGGTGGGGAAGGTTTTGGACTTGATTAGGTTGGATGGCCCTCGTTTTGGTTTACACCTAAATGTCTCCAAGACGGAGGTCTTTTGGCCTGTTGAGGACCCACGGAGCCGGCTTCCTGGGGTTTTCCCCACCTCTATTTCTCGGCCATTGCGCGGTGTTACGTTTTGGGAGGACCTCACAAGATTTGTCCTGGTTTTAGCAGTGAGATTGTGGCGACGAGAGTAACTAAGACCATTGAGCTAATGGACTTGGTTGCGAGGATTGAGGACCCGCAATGTGAGTTGCTTCTTCTTCGAGCTTGTACTGGTATTTCTAAGCTCTACTTCTCCCTTCGTACTTGCTCCCCTAGTGTTTTTGGGTCTGTCCATCTTCCTTTTGATGCCGCTCTCCGTTCTAGCTTGGAACGTATTGTCACCGCGTCAGGGCCGGGTTTTGGGGATTGGCAGTGGCGCCTTGCTACATTCCCTTTTCATCTTGGTGGACTTGGTGTCTATGCGGCGGGAGATGTTTTATTTTATGCTTTTATTGCGTCCCGATTGCAGTCTGCTGGTTTGCAGGCTAAGCTCCTCGGCCCTTCTGGTGTTATAGCTGCTGGCCCTGCTTTTGATGATGCCGCGCAGGTGTTTACTGCGACTAAAGGTTCTGATATATTAGGTCACCCTAGTGAAATTGCTGCCCCTAAACTTATGAAGAAATTGGCAGACATTTATTTCACGACGGTTGCTGCTGCCTCGGAGTCTGTTTTCTCTTTGACACCACGCCAGACTTGCTTTATGGCGATCTCGGCGGGGTTCTCACTCCTCGATTGGTTACGTGCGGTTCCTATCTCGGGGTTGGGGCGGACTATGAACGGAAGAACTTACCGTAGTGTCTTTGGGGTATCGTCCTGGGGTGTTCCGTTTTTCACGGTATCTAGGCCCTGTCCCGCTTGCTCTCGGGTTTTTGCTTTGGGAATGTTTTTGGTGACCACGCTGTTTCTTGTCTTTGGTATCTTGTGGGCGTTAAACATCGGCATAACCTAGTCCGGACACTCTTTTCGACATCCGCTATAGATCCGGTATTCTTGCGGGAAGGAGGTTGATATCGGTTTGGTTGATGGGCATGGTGGCTCTCTTTGTCCTGCGGATTTATTGCTTTATTCTTGGGACAGGGGGCGTGATGTGTGCGTCGACCTGACAGGTTCTTCACCTTTGACTCAGACTGGGTTGGCAGATTTTGTGCGGGGGCCGGGTTGTCGCCGATCTTTGCTCGTGAAAGTGTGCTAAGTATGGGGATTTGTGCGCGGTAGCGGGTTATGGTTTCCTACCTTTCTCTTTCTCTTCACTTGGGGAGCTGGGTTCGGATGCTGTTGCCTTGCTCAAGCGGATCCAGAAATTCTCGGTATCTCAGGATGCGGGGGCTCGGGTGGCCGCTTACATTTTTACTAGACTTAGCTTTGCTATTGCTAAGGGTGTGGGGCCCAGATTGTCTCTCGGCTCCCCACCAATTTCATGTAAACTTTTATTTTTATTTTAATGAAAAAAAAAAAAAAAAAATAATAATAATAATCATAGAAAGACTTTCTCTCTCTAAGCCGGTATAGAGAGATTTTTCTCCCAAGAAAGCGTCGCAATTGTTGCGTCTACTTCCTTCACCATGGCTAGGGGGAGGGGTCGGCCCCCAAAATCAAGGTTACCTTTAGACTCCTCTCATGATCGCGATTCTCCTGGTACTGTTTTCTCTTCTGTTTGCACCACTTCTTCGGTAGGTCATTCTTCTTCGTTACGCAGTCATCGCACAATGAATGAGGTGATTGTTCGTGCCCTTCCTACACGTAATTCATCTTCTATTGTTTCTATTTCTTCTTCTAAGTCTCCAGTTGTCTCTAAGTCTTAGATTTCTTGCGTTAATAACACTGGATCAAATTTGTCTTGCTTGCCAAAAAGAGGGGAAGCCATGGCTTCTTCTGTGATTATTTCACTTGTAGTGGAGGTTCCTAAGGTAGGGGCGGTGGTTGTGGATATTGTTGTCAATCCTGTTCCTACGACTACTGGTGTTGTTAATGGTGGTAAGGTAGCGGAAAAGGTCTCTTCTTGGAAAAATTGGGGGGATGTGACTAAGGATAAGGCTAGCAAGGGGATGAGTCTCTTCTATGATGAAGAAAGTGCTAAATCTTCTGAAATTGACATTCACTTAGATGAAGTCCAAGATGAGCTGGTAAAATGGAAGTACACTTTAATGGGGAATGTCTTGGGTGCTAAACCTAATGTGAAACAGGTTACTGACTTTGTCCAAAAACATTGGAATCATGGGTCCCTTCCCCTTGTGCAATACTTCAAAAAAGGCTGGTTCAGCTTTAAGTTTGACAGTGAAGAAGCCATGAATGTTGTTTTGAACAAGGGTCCTTGGGAGTTAGGGTCTAATTCTATAGTGTTGAAGCAATGGACTCCGTATTTCTCATGTATCATGGAGAGTGTGGCCATTGTTCCCATATGGATCTTGTTTCCTGATCTTGATCCTTACATGTGAACTTATTCTGTCTTGAGTAAAATGACTAGCAAAGTTGGGAAACCTTTGTTTACTGATCTCCATACCACATGTCATGCTAGGTTGTCATTTGCTAGGGTCCTAGTTAAGGCAGATGTGTCCAAAGAGTTACCAGACCAGGTACCACAGCATCCTCTGGGGAAGAGTCCTTAGCTTTGTCTGGTCAGGTTATCTCAGAATGTCTGAGGCTAAGTTCTCCTGTCCCAGGAAAGTCTAAGTCTCCTTCTCCTAAGAGAGCTGTAATGCACTCAGGAAGCCATGTGATAGGGTCTACTCCTTGTCAGGAAAGGCATAGCCCTAAGAGTGTCAGGGTTCTTTCAGTCCAGGATAGGCAAGACCTTCCTACTGAGGACCTTGTTTCTCCTAATAAGTATACTGCTTTGGTGGATCATGTGGCTGATACCCAACTAGTGGTTGATCCTCCAGATTTACTCCCTCAATGATTATATCAACTTGGAATATCAGGGGGGTTCAATAAAGTGACAAAGCATTTAGAGGTGGTCAAATTTGTGAAAAACACAAAAATAGATATTCTTGGGTTGCTTGAAACTAGGGTTAAGCATAATAAGTCTACTAGGATCTTGAATAATAAATTTGGTGGTTATAGTCACTATTGTAACTACAGTTGTCATCACAATGGTAGGATCTGGTTCTTTGGCATCCTTCAACTGTGCATTTGTCTATTATCCAGGCATAGACACAGGTTGTTCATTGCTTTGTCCATCATTTGGTTTCTGGAAGAAAATTCCACTTGTCTGTGGTTTATGGCAATAATAGTGTTGTTCATAAGAGAAGGCTTTGGAACTCTATGATCAAGCATACTGCCACAGTAGGGCCTTGGGTTTCCATGGGGGACTTTAATATCATTAGAGATGCTCAGGAGAAAATTAGCAACACTCTACCTGATTTAAATGACATCATTGAGTTTAATTCTTATCTTGAGAGGTGTGGTCTTGATGATTTACCTGGTACTGGATGTGAGTTCACTTGGTTTAATAAGCATGATATATCTACTAGAGTTTACTCTAAGCTAGATAGAGTTTTCACTAATGCTGATTGGATTTTATCCTTCACCCAGACCTTTGCTAGTTTCCCTGCTCCCACTATTTCTGATCACAGCCCTGCCTTGTTGCAATTCTCTGGGGATCCTCCTCCTAAAAAGCAGTTTAAATTTCTCAACTATTGGATTGATCACCCTGATTATAAAAATAGGGTCTCTGTTGCTTGGTCTCAATGGATGGCTGGGAATTCAATGCATAGGCTAATGGCCAAACTCAAATCTGTTACGAATGCTTTAAGGGATTTCCACTTTGCTAATTTTTCTGGTATTGAGCAAAGGTTGGAGGAGAAGAGAACTGAACTTAGTGGTTGTTTTGATGCCTTGAGAGGGGATCCTCTTTCTGAGACTCTTATTAATAGAGAAAAGAGTGTTTCCAAGGAGTTTTGGAGCCTCAAGGAAGCTGAATCTAAGATTCTTATGCAGAGGGCTAAACTTCATGATATCAAATACAATGATGTTGGCTCTTCTTATTTCTTTGCTAAACTCAAGGAAAGGCAACAGAGTCAATTCATTAATGAGATCCAAGATACTCATGGGAATACTTATAGTGGTTTGCAGTCTGTGGGTGATGCTTTTGTTGACTATTACAAGCAGTTGTGAGGCACTGATGCTCCTGTCCTTGCCCTTGATCCTGCTATTATTGCTAATGGCCCTTGCTTGGACTCTACTGATCAGGAAACACTTATGGCTCCTGCCACTAGGTCTGGAATTAAAACTGTCTTTTTTTCAATCAAGTCTAACAAGAGCTCTGGTCTGGATGGGTTTTCTGCTGGGTTTTTCAAGTCTGTGTGGACATTATTGAGGAAGACTATTGTTTAGCTGTTCAAGACTTCTTCAGGACTGGTTTCATGCCTAAACAGGCAAATGTCACTGTTATTTCTTTAATTCCTAAGAAGAAGTATGTTCAAACAATGAAGGATTTTCGCCCTATCTCTTGTTGCTCCATTATATACAAGACTATAAGCAAAATTTTGACTAAGAGACTACAGACTGTTATGGCCAAACTGGTGGGCATTGAACAAGCTGCCTTTGTTTCTGGAAGAAGTTTACATGAGAATGTTATGCTTACACAAAGCCTAATTAAAGGATATACCAGGAAAAATCTGACTCGTAGATGCTTACTCAAAGTGGACATCAGCAAAGCTTTTGATTCTTTGCAATGGGCCTTCATCAGGAACATGTTACATGCTCTACAGTTCCCTGAACCCTTTATCAGGTGGATTATGGGGTGTGTAACAGGATCTTGGTTTACTCTAAAAATTAATGGTGACCATTGTGGCTTCTTTAAAGGTAGGAGTGGTATTAGGCAGGGTGACCCTTTATCTCCACTTCTATTTGTGTTAGGTATGGAAATCTTGTCTAGAGCTCTTAAGGTAATGTGCAATGACAAGCAGGTCTCCTACCACCCAAAGTGTGCCAAATTGAAACTTACCCATCTTATATTTGCTGATGACCTGATGGTCTTTACCAGGGGAGATAGGCCTTCTATTAAGAAGGCTACTGATATACTCAAGCTCTTCTCTAGCTGGTCAGGACTTCAGTCTAATTTTGACAAAACTGAGGTGTACTTTGGGGGGGTTAGTCTCCTGCTGAAGAAGCATATCTTATCTGACATTGGGTTAACTGAGGGCCAATTCCCTTTTAGGTACTTGGGTCTCCCTTTAAATCCTGCTCGGCTTACCAGCAGCATGTATGAGGGCTTGGTCATGAGGATTCAGAATCTGGTCCAAAGTTGTGCATCAAAATTTCTATCCTATGCTGGAAAGCTTCAGGTGCTAAACTCAGTGGCATTTGGGCTCTGCAACTTCTGGTGTGGCAGCTTAGTCCTCCCTAAGGCAATTTGCAATGCTATCACCACCTACTGCAGGCAGCTGTTCTGGGGTTACTCTAAGGGGTCTAGGAGGGTCATCTTCAAGAGCTGGCAGAGTATTTGCTTTCCTTGGGTAGAGGGTGGTTTCCAACTGAAAGCTATAACAGCATGGAACCAGGAAAATATACTTAAATGGCTTTGGCACCTGGACAGAGGGACAGGTTCTATGTGGTCTACCTGGGTGTCTAAGTACTATCTTGCCCAATGTTCTATCTGGGATCTTACTGTCCAGGAATACTACTCTGAAAGTCTTAGAGGGGTTATCCTTATTAGAGACATGCTTATCCAACAATTAGGTGGGGTGTAGGAGGCCAACAGTGCTTTACATGGTTGCCTTAATCATGGCAGGTTCTCTGTAGGAAAGGCTTATGATTTGATACGACCGAGACTCCCTACTCAAATTTGCTATAAGGTTGTCCAGTGTTGCTTGCTCTTACCCCGCCATAAGGTCATACTCCAGTTGGCAGTTCAGAGGAAGCTTGCAACCACTAATATGCTCATCCAGAGAGGCTTGTGCTTGGTCAACAAATGTCCCTTGTGTAAATGCAAAGCGGAAAGTACAAGGCATCTTTTTTTCAGATGTTCTTATTCATATAAGGTTTTGTCTTTGGTTCTGGAATGTGTTCAGATGCCTACCCCGACTGTTTGTTTGCATAGTCTCTTAGTGTGGGCTCATAGGCGGAAGCCAAGGAAATATTGGAAGAATAGGTGGATTGGCTGCAGCATTGCTACTGCCGTTTATTGCCTTTGGAAAGAAAGGAATGCTCGTTTATTTGCTGGCCAGGAGAAGAGTATGGAGATCCTCGTTCGGGAAATTCATGACCTGGTTAGTATGATTCTCCTACATCGTGCTCGAGCGGATGAGAAAGACATGATGTCTGGGCTACTTAGCCATTAGTAGTGTATGAGATTTGCTTCTTAGCGGATATGCTTTTAAGAAACACTCATGTATATTTGCTTATATATATGAGAAATATCTTTCTTGAAAAAAAAAAAATAATAATAATAATAATAATAATTATTATTATTATTATTATTATTTTTTATTATTATTATCTTTCATTAAAAGAATCATAAAAGTTTACATGAAATTGGTGGGGAGCCGAGAGACAATCTGGGCTCCCACACCCTTAGCAACAGCAAAGCTAAGTCTAGTAAAAATGTAAGCGGCCACCCGAGCCCCCGCATCCTGAGATACCGAGAATTTCTGGATCCGCTTATTATTATTATTATTATTATTATTATTATTATTATTATTATTATTATTATTATAATAATAATAATAATAATAATAATAATTATTATTATTATTATTATTATTATTATTATTATTATTATTATTATTATTATTATTATTATTATTATTATTATATTGTTGTGAAATAAAGAGAGGAGAGAATTGTAGAGAGAAAATATGAGAGACAAAACTGTATTCTTATTCCATTAGGAAGGGTATATATATACAATACAATGGGATGAAGTTTCCATAAGATAATATATTCTAGAGTTATTCTAAGATATGGACATCCATATAATAATATTTCATAACACTCCCCTTGGATGTCCATTACTGAAGAAGATGCCTCGTTAAAAACTTTCTTACAAAAACCCCGTGGGAAAAACGCTAGTGAAGGAAAAGAGTACACTAATCTTCAAACACGCATAATAATAGCTGCCTCGTTAAAACCTTTCCATGGAAAACCCAGTGGGACAAAACCATGGATAAGGAAAGAGAGTACAACGCGTGTCTACTCCCCCTGATGATTACATAACTTGATGTATCTTGAAATGATCATGCTTTGACATTGTTTCTTGATGATCGTTGAAGTAGTACCCATTGTGGTTGATAAACTTGAATCTTCACTCAATAGTAATTCTTGACAACTTCAATATCATATTCTTTCGGAGCTGACAATCTGGATATAATCATTTCATAATAGCTCTTGGATCTTCATTTCAAATAATACCTCCATAATTATGATAAAATTTCTCTTCAATATATGACATAATGTTATATGCCGAAAATAGTTGTCATCTCAACAATAATGACGTTCATGACTATAGCGTCATAATGCGCTTATAGTGCTACCTCGTTAAAAACCTTGCTAGGAAAAACCCATTCGGACAAAAAACCTAGTCAAAGGGAAAAAGATTGTAGCCATCACTGTTCCTTAATTTCTGGTCTTAAGGAGAATAAATCCGATAATTATTAAATAAATCATCCAATAACTTGGAGCAATTTTATTTTCTAAACCACTTATGTATAGATTGACATTCTCATTGTAGACTTTGACTACATTATTTTCCAATCACATGTTTAGCATTAAACTCATTTAAATCATTATTTTCATATGCTCAAACTTCAAGTTGAGACAATAATAATTTCCTTCAAGTAACTCTACAGAAGTTTGAATTTTCCACTTTGGAAATAATCACGATAATCTTTTAATCGTGTCGTAGAGGTTCGTATATAATCATGAGTTCCCAAAAATCAATTATGCAAACTTCATCATTTGATGATCGTTTATAAGAGGCTCGTGTAGGGAGTTATCCTCGTTGGAGTATCTTATAAGATAACATTTCTCCTTTTTAAACATTTATCAAAATATAACAATATAATTAATCATGTGCATACATATGATATGTAACTAATTCTAAACAACATTAGAAAACAAATGCAATAATGTATATATATTAAAACTAAGATGCAAATGATGAACTTAATCTCTAAATGCACATGATGATGACTCGATAATGCAAACTGTATAGTTTCCTTTTCCAATATTCTTTATAATTTCAATTGACTTCAAGTCAATGGATGGACTTCAGGTCCATGAGCTCATTTAGAATCAATGATTATATGTCGACAATAAAAACTGGACTTACATAAGATCCCCACTATCTAGTTCATTAAACTCCGCGCGCAAATGTATACCGGTTCCTTAAATATATCGATATAATTTCAACATCTTGCGATATTCTCAGTACCGATTGATATCTGAATATATACGATACCATTCCATTTCCACATAGGCCATCTATTATTATTCAGATATCTATGTCACTTCCAGGACATCCAAATTTCTTTACTCTAGAGGAGTACTAACTATCCATGCTTGCCATTTTCTTATTAGTTGAAAATATGTGAACCAATATGACTTTCACACTACCTTTCATGTGTGGTTATTGTTCAATTTGGTAAGAATCTCATTTTCATTACATATATTTTTTATGACTAATTTATAGCACGCTATGCCACATATAGGGTTAATCTGTCTATAATAAAATCATAGATTTTAATGTTAACATATTAAATTTTGATAAGGTGATCAAACTGGTATTATAATACATCTTCATAACCAAATAAATACCATCATTTCTAATTCAGCGAACCTTTACTCAATGTATTTCATATTGAAAACAAAATGCCGAACTTCAGGTTCAGTTGGGGATATAACATAGTTGCTTGTTTTTACCAGCTTTTGCTTATCATTCACCCCCTATGGTGGTAGAAACTATAACCAATATATAGTCCAAAAATTGTCATAATCACCTTAGACCTCAATTTCTCATATCATCGATGGGGATTTATATGGGCATTTTTGTACAATAAGAGAATATTTCAGGGAGTAATATATAATGCAGTTGGATTTTAAATGTGCTGAATCACAATGCCCAATTCGGAGACTAACATTTCATATTATAATCAAACTGGGATCTACATACAATAACTTCTTTATTACACTCCGAGTAGTTGTTTACTCTCCAATAAATATACTTAGTCTCCGTGTAATGTCTCGCCTTTAATAAATTCACACGAAAAAGTTTCAGCACTTATATTTCTTTGGATAAACTTCAGGTTTATCAAAACGGGTGTAATTAATAAGAACCTGGATGGCCTTAACTGTCACATCTTAACCATTTCATGTCAACTTTCGATTAGTTTGCTCATAATCCATGGCAATCTCTAATAAGAATTAGTTGTCTCAATAATTTCACTTATCACATGCCACATTTTAGTTGACAAATTAATATGCTAATCTTCTAGTTAGCAATATTTATCTCATTTAAAATCCAATTAAAATTTCTCTATCCGGCCAGATAAATGATGTGACATAGGACACAACAGGTGTCTCATATATGTAGGCAAGACTCCTCAATATTTTAATAGGGAATATATTACTCTTGGAGTATTTTCATATATAATTATTATAGCATAAGATCAACAAATATAATTAACAATATTAGAATGACATACACATATTAACCTCCACTACCGGTAGCATAATCTCCTCAATATAAGCAGTGATTATAATATACCACTATCAGACGTGTAATTGATATATAGCTTTTTACATGTTATTATAACTCAGAGTGAATATGACCATATGTGATTAAGTTCATAAGTTGCCTAACCCAAATTGATTAGTGATTAAAAATTGTATGAGCATGTGTTATGATGACAACAAGTGTTAAGCACCAACAAATTAACGGTTAATAAGACATGCGTTAAGCACCAACAAATTCACATGCTTGAGTATATAATGTCAACAAGTAAATAAGGGGGCATTGCTATCTTACATGTCTTGATACAAAGTAAACTTTAGTGTATGAGTATTAAGATAAAAGATATGTGTTTTGATTAACTCATAGTATCTACTACTTGGATAGTTTACTAGTATCACTTGTATTACGTATGGACTACGTGATTGAGCTTGGGAGTTAAGCATGACAATTATGAATACAATTTCCATTTAATTTCTGTAATACTCCGTATTTTAATAATAATTTATAAGAATAATTTATGTAATTTAGTGAGTGATTAAATGACATTTCTAATAATAATTACAATAAGACGTTAATTAAATAATAGTTAAGTATTCAGGTCGGGAATTGTGTTTGGCTAATATTTGTGCTTTGGGCCGTGTGCTATTATTATATGGGCAGAATTTATTAAATTGGTATTAGTGTAATCGGGATTTATATCGGAAAATTTATAAAAATATAATAAGGAAATAATAATATATAAAGGTAATTATAATTATAATAATAAAAATAAAGTTATGGCAATAATAAATTAATAAATATTATATGAGGAAATCCTAGTTATGGTAAGATTAATAATAATATAATTATAATGACAATTCCTATACTAATTAGAATAAGGTAAGTTACATGGTTTCCTAATTGGCCTCGTATTCTCTAAATCTTACACTATAAATACCACCTTAAATATGAGAAATAATTCACGAATTAAAGGAAGGAGCTTTAGGAGACGGAAGAGGAAGGAATTAACATAAATCAATTAATCAACTCGAGGTAATTGTTCATCTTAAATCGGTTTATATTCTTTTCATGCAAGCATCTTTAGATCGATTGTATGACTTATATAGACCACCATAGGACTCGGGAATTGGACCTATAGCGACATTGGACTGCCAAGTTTCTGACATGACCATTGTTGACCGTCATTGACCGTGGTATGGTGGTGTTTAAGGCGGCTAAAGGTGGCTGGTCAGTGGGGTTAAACGGGTTTGGTTGTGAGGGATTAGAATGGGTAATTGAACCCCTAATCGACCTTGTCTTGACCTAGGTATAGAGGGGTTGTGACGGAAGAAGGTAGTCGACCACCTTGGTGGTGTCTTGGTGGCCGGAGATGGTGGGTTGTGGCGGTGGTGGCGAAAACAGGGGATTAACCCGTGTTTGGGCAAGCGGTTTTTGAGGGGATTTTTGTTGGTTGTAGGAGGTCAGGGTTGGGGTGGTTTTTGGTGGCTTTTGTCGAGGGTGGTCTGGTAAGTTGGGTGGTGGTTGTAGGTGGCGGCATAAGTGATGTTAGGTGGTGTTTTGGGATGGGTTTTGTGGGTGTGCCAGAGGGGTTTGGTTGGTGTCGGGTGGTTTTAGGGCGTGGGTTATAGGTTGCTGGTGGTGGTTTGATGGATGGTGAGTGGGTGTTGGGATGGTCCGTGGTGTAGGGAGAAGGTAGGTAGGTTGGGTGGTGGCTGTGGTGGCTTGTGGTGTCGGGTTTGGTGGGTTTTATGAGGGGTGTTGGTCACGGTTTATAAACCGTGTATAGGGTGATGTGTGTTTGTTTTTGTGACGGGTTTTAATTGTTTAATTAGTTCGGGTGAGTCGGGTTCGTAATTGAATCGGGTTTTTAGTTATCATAAACCTTTAATAATTATAATAAATAATTAATTTGAATAATTAAATAAAAGGAATAAATAAATGAATAAATAAGTAAAGTTAGTAATTATAATTGTTGTAATTGTTATTATTATATAGGTGGCGGAAATTGTGAAGAGTTTATAATCGGATTTGTGAGCTTTAATTATTGGATTGCGTAATTGGAGTGCTTGCTTGCCAGGTAGGGATAATCCTACTCAACTCGACTTTTAATTATCTATGTTTGGTATGGTGGATTACTTACGTTAAAGTGAATTGATCGTATGTGAATTGTGTTGGTTGATATAATCGAAATTGTTGGAAGGGAGATTCATATTATATATGTTGGTTGATAATGTCGTAATGGTTGGAAGGGTGACTTATGTTGATTTGTGTCGGTTATATTGATGAGGTGAATTGAATTGTTATCGTTGATTGGAATGTGGTTATTATAAAAAGTTGTGTGACAGTCAGTTGTACGTTGTTGAGGGAGTTTGTACACTGGGGTGATGGTAATATGTACGTTGTGAGGGAGGGGTACTATTACATATTGCGGTACGTTGTTAAGGGAGGGGTACCAAAGTAATGTGAGCACGTTGTTAAGGGAGTTGTGCTAAGTAAAGGAAAGGAGCTGGTTGTTAGGGGGTTGTGCAATGACAGTGAATTGAAATGGATTGATAATTGTATGTTCTTGTTGTTTAGTTTTATTCCTAATCAACCTCGCGATTGATTGTGTATTCGTGAACACCTGCGGTGAACCGTTTTATGGGGAGCATATTTGACAGGTACCAAAGATTAGCTGACTTGGGAGCATTGGGATGAGAGCCAAACTTGGAACCGTAGATGAAGTCTAGATCACATAGAATAATTATATCACTTTATTTATTTACGCTGCGAGTTGTAATGATTTCATATTAAGTTTTAGTTGGTTAAGTTGTAATAAACATGTAATCATTAAGTTTTAATTTAAAGTACTTTGGTGAGTTGGACTTTGTTATCTACTACCTCGGGAAACCGAGATGGTAACGCTCTCATTTACTTGGGAATGTCTAGCTAAAGGCTCCCGAATAAATGGGGGTGTTACAATTTCAGACGATAGTAGATGATGTGACTCATATTTGAGCACATTTAGTCCCCGAATTAACCTCGTTTGTATGTTTTATAGCACTTATTTGGGTCATTTACTATCTTTAGTTTCCCATTTTGCATATTCTTTGAGGTTTTGTCTCCTTGGTAGGAAAGGATTGATAACCTTGCATTTATGAGGCGAAATGGAGCTAAATGGATCGCATCTAATGACCAAGCATCAACGAGAAGACCAACACTAGAGGCCTAAGTAGATAAATAAAGGGAAATGGGCAATGTTGAAAGGATCCTTGCATCCCCAATACGATCCTTGCAGATTGTTAAAGAGCTAAAAAAGAAAACGACTACCCAGGGATCCGAGCGGCCCGAGCACGATCCGAGCGTCCCAGAACACCAGGATCCGAGCAGCTTAACCCCAAGACGAGTGGACCGTGCAGCATGATCCGAGCGTCTCCTCCAGAATCCGAGCGGATCCCAAGTCAGAACAGCCCGTGCCAAAGCACGGGACGAGCGGATCGAGGCAGGACCAGCAAGGAGGATCCGCTCATTTCCCTCGGGGTAGCATTTCCTCAAGTTTTCTTAGGGTCTTAATAGTCATTTAAGCCCTTAGTAACCCTAATCCTTATACCTAATCTTTAGTATAAATACCCCTTTGTACTACTTAGATTAGCATCAACTCTTATGCTCTCTTAATAAATTTTTAATCTAATCTTAATACTTTCTTAAATTAGTCTAAATTTAGTTGTAATACAATTCTCAATATTAATCACATCTTAATCTTTCCTTAATTTCTCTATTGTTCTTCCTTTTATTTGGGTAGTTAGAAGATTATTTGGGTTTATAGGAGGATTGACAACCTTCCATCAATCATCAAATACCTCTATAATTCTTTGCTTTATTATTTGGAATCATCTTCATAGGTATAATTCCACTTTACCCTTGTTTAATTATTGTTAATCACTTTCATTTATTCATCATGTTTTGCTTTATTAGTATGATTGACAACCTTATTAGCATGCTAAACTTGATCATGAGTGAGTCGTCCTTTAGCTAGGGTTAATGGGGAATTAGGGGAAACAAACATGGGGATTGATCTATGCTTAATCTAATATGTTTTCATAATTAATTTGCTTGCTTGTTGTGATTTCAACTTATGCACATGTTATGTTTGATGAAATGCGAGCCTATGAATCCTTGCATTTTTTACTCATCTATTATCTCTTCAATAAGGCTTGTAAGATATAAACCAACTCGAGCCTCATTAGACCTCGCATAAAGTTGAATAGGAAGGATTAAGTCGACTTCTAGGTGTTGTACAGTCTAGACGACTCGGCTCTGGGACCCAAACCTTCTTAGGGATTGAAAGATATACACTAACTCGATCCCATCACAACAATAAGTGCTTGCATCTAATTAAGAACATGTTTGTATGATCAACTCCCATGAATCCCCTACGAACCCATGACACTCTAGTGCCTTTAATCATTTGTTTACAAAACCCCTTTTAATTGCTTTGCTTTGCTTTCATTACTTTACTTTCATTTTGTTGATTAGTTTAGATTACACATCATCTCAACCCAAATTGTGACACCCTAAGACATAGCTCTTTACAATCGAGAATCCTACATCAATACCCGTCCCTTGGGATCTGACCTTTACTTACCTCTTTACTAAGAGTAGATTGTGAAGTTATAAATATTGTTTTGGTTGGTAGCTTTTGACGATGAGTTTTAAACCGGACCAAAAATGGTGCCGTTGTCGGGGAGGGTGTTAAATTGATTTGATTTTCATTAACTGTTTTTAGTTGTGTCTTTCTTTACCTTGGGGAAGTCAAACTCCTCAAGGTTGTTCTAATTGTTTTTGAGTTGTTTGATATTTTGCATGACTAGAAGATCACAAGGTAATACATTACCTATTGATCTTGAAATTGAAAGACCTTAACCAACAATAGAAGAGTTTTGCTAAAGGAACTTCAAGAGTTGTAGGTATTGAAGAGATTGTGGACATACAACCAAATAACATTGAGTTCACCAACCCTTTTGCAAGAGAAGGAGAGGATAACCCAATACAAAACTCACCACAAAATCAACCCACAATGCTTAAATTTTCATCACATTCCATACCAACCGAGGAGAACCTACCAAATGGTACTCCTACACCACCACATTTAACCGGTAATTTTATCGCCAAATCCGCATTCATACAATTAGTTGAGAGAAGTCAATTTGGAGGGATGCCTACTGAAGACCTTCATTCACATATGGAGACTTTTTGTGACTATTGTGATACAATTTCTCAAACCGGAGTTACTCAAGAACAAATTCAATGGGTATTATTTCCTTTTTCTTTGATCGGTACCGCAAAGCAATGGTTGAAGAGCCTAGACAAGGCTACTCTTGGTATTGATTCATGGAAGACGCTAGTACTTGCTTTCTACAAGAAATTCTATCCTCCGGAGAAGACCAATATGTTGAGAGCCCAAATCACCGGGTTCAAGCAAAGGGATGAAGAATCATTGTATGACGCATGGGAGAGATTTAAGGACACTTGTCATTCTTGCCCACACCATGGACTTAGCGAGTGGTTCCGTGTGCAACAATTTTGAAACGGTTTATATGAAGACTCTCGCAACATTCTCAATATGGGATCCAATGGGATGTTTACCGAAGTTGATGACAATCAAACATGGGCCAAAATCGAAGAGATGGCGGTTAATAATTCCCAATATAGTAGGCCTCAAAAGGCCACTAGAGGAGGAAAGCATGAGGTAGATTCCATCACACAATTGGGTGCCCAACTAAGTGCTCATATTGTCACCATCAACTTGAAGTTTGAGAAGGTCATGGCTAAGCTTGATGAAGCCTCCAAATCACCAAAACAACACGTTAATGCTATGGTGGCATCATCCTTAATTCCAAGTGGAGTATGTGAGAGTTGTGGAACTTTGGCACATGACCAAAGTGAATGTAGGGGAACAAATGAACAAGTGAATTCTTTCCAAGCATACAAGAGTGGCACCCCTTATTCCAACTATTACAATGAGAATACCAAATTCCATCCAAATCTTTCATACAAGAGCCAAAATGTTCAAAACCCTCAACCAACATACACCCCACCTCCAATGAAAAATCAAGCTCAAAGACCCTTTTACAACCAAAGCCAAAGTTATCAAAATCAACCTTCATACAATCAAACCAATGACCAAGGCTTTGATGTTCAAAAAGCGGTCCTCCAAATGCAAAAGAACCAACAAGAAATTTTCACCCAAATTCAAAAAGATAGCCAAGCCAAAGATATCACCATCAACAACATACTAGCCCACACCAAGATGTTGGAAACTCAAATGTCTCAATTAGCATCTTCTAGCTCTCAAAGACAAAAGGGGCAATTACCACCTCAAGGTAATCCACCAAGACATGAAACGGTGAGTGCCATCCATTTGAGGAGTGGTACGAGATATGAAGGGCCGAAGAGGCCAATTGATGAAGCTGTTGTGAATTCTAGTGACAAGCAAAGAGTTGTGGAGAACTCTAAAGAAGAAGAATAACCCACCACCAATGAAGTTTCAAAGAAGAAAAATGAAGAGAAGGCTAAGGAAAAAGAGCCTATTGTGATTAGACTTCCATTCCCAAGTCGTCAAGCTAAGCCTAAGTTTGATGAACAACTTGGAAAGTTCATGGAAATTGTGAAGAACTTAGAAGTCTTAATCCCATTCACGGAATTGATCAATCATGTTCCGGCCTATGCAAAGTACATGAAAGACATTCTTACCAATAAGAAATCCATCCGGAAGCTAGAGACTATTGCCTTTACCAAAGTGAGTAGTGCTATTCTTCAAGGAAGTTCCCCTCCAAAACTCAAAGATCCAGGAAGTTTCTCTATTCCATGCACCATTGGCAACACTACAATCAACAAAGCATTATGTGACCTTGGAGCAAGTGTAAGTGTCATGCCATACTCGGTATGCAAGAGGCTAGGAATGGGAGAACTCAAATGCACTAACATTACTCTCCAAATGGCGGATCGATCAACAAAGATACCTTTAGGAGTATGGGATGATGTGCACGTAAGAATTGGCAAATTCTTCATTCCGGTAGAATTTGTCATTGTAGACATGGAGGAGGATTCCAACATTCCTATCATTTTAGGAAGACCTTTCTTGTACACTGCGGAAGCAGTAATTTATGTGAAACATGGAGAGCTCACACTTGAAGTGGGGGATGAGACAATCACTTTTAATCTTGACAAAACGATGAGAGATCCTCGACTACATGAGCCATGTTTCAAGATCGATCACTATAGCCGAGAAAGTGATAGGAAGAAGTTAGCATCTCAATGCAAAGATCAAGCTATGGGTAAAGAATCACCACCCATATGGAAGAAGAAAGTGGATAACCCTCAAGTAGCTCTATCCGGAGAGTAAAGAAATTTCAACAATAATGGGAGCTTGAATAGCTCACCACCAATCATGACAAGTAAGGAAGAAGGCCTCATTGGCCATGACAACAATAAAGAAGAGTTGCTCTTGTCAACTCATGACATCATTTGGGAGCAAGCTAGTGAAGTTTGTGGTCTATGGGATGACGAATTTGAAGGATTAGTCAATCCTTATATTGGCAATGCTATGACCTTAGACCAAGGCTTAGTTGATCCTTGTCATCATCTTGACATGGGTCATCAACATAATGAAGAACACAATGTGCAAAGATCTATGCAAGATCTTTATGATGAAAATGAACAAGCCTTCGACTACTTCTACAAAGTGTTGAGCAATATCAACAACACCTTGGATATGCCCCCTTGACATCTCATTCAAGAATGAGAGTTTGGTGGAGTCCTCCCTAAACCACCATTTGTAAATATTCTAACCCCTTAACTCGCATTTTATTTCTTGTATTACATTTTTTTGTCATTTTTGGATTTACATTTTTGTGCTTTGATCAAGATTTTTATTAAGAGAGAAAGTGAGGGAGGTGTTTTAACGTGTTTTGATGTGTAGTGTTTGATCTAGTGTGGGGATAGCAAATGCCTAGGAAAACCGAGCCTTCGTAGTGCATCCACAATGTTGAACAAAGGAAATAAAGAAAGGTTGGTACGGGAAAGGGAGATCCCCATGGGCAGAACTGAGCTCGTGGGTGCAGAGTTGAATCCGAGCATCCCAGGAGGGAATTCGCTCGAGCTGCTGATGATCCGGGGGTCCCAGAGGAACATCCGAGCATCCTGACCTTAGGACGTGGGTCTTGGGAATGCTGGAATTGAAGAAAGGAGTCTGTTACAAAATCTACACAGATCATATACAGGACGCCCGTCCCAGACAATGAGCCACTCGTCCTGGTAAGGATCGACGCGTCCTGGCATGCTTCAAATTTTTAAATCCACGCTGTTTGTAAATTCGAGCGTCCCCAGGAGAAGACGAGCGTCCCCGCAGAAATGCGCTTGTCTTGAGCAGAATCCGCGCGTCCCAACACGGGTTGGAAAAACAGACTGCACTGACTCAGGATCCACGCGTCCCGAGTAGAAGCCGAGCGTCCCCTGCTGCTATTTAGCAATATTACGGGATTCCCTTCTCCTCATCCTCAATTCATTTCTATCTTTTATAAACACAACACACATCCTTTCTCCCTCAAAACCCTCAATCCTCTCATTCAAAAACAAAATTTTCTCAACCAAATTCACCAAAATCAAAACAAAACTTCCTAAAATCACAAATAAATCACTCCTTTATCAACAAAAGACAATCCAAACATCAAAATCCTCATAAATTGAATCGATTTTCTACGGTTTGAAGGCAATTTCAAAAATCATAAAATTGATTAGGAATTGATTGAAGCTTGAGGAAACAAGGAGCATTCAAGCACAATATTGGTTTGTTAATACAAATTTGACAAGGAGAACAACATGGCAAGAACAAAAGGCGGAAACAAGGCACCCAAAACTTCAAATTTATCAAAAAGTCAACAAGCTCTTTTTGCCTCAAAGGCTATGGTAGTGGTACAACCGAGGGTGGAGATTCAAGAGATTGCAAATCCTATTGAAGAAGCTACACCTACTCCGGTTATAGAACAATTGCAAGATTTTTCGTAGGTAACTTTCTTAACCGATTCTCATAGGAAAGTATTTTTATCCCTTACCAAGAAGACCATTATAGTTACCAAGTTTATATGTCAAGATGCCTTAGAAAAGTTGGTTGTGCTTGAAAGAACTAGGAAATTTTTCGAGTCCATGAAATTGCTAACCCTCTTCGAAATGGAGGAATTGACCTACCCTTCATTGACCATGGGGTTTGTAAGCTCCTTGAAGGTGACTAAGGTAGAGGCTCGAAAATATGTTGAATTCCGCCTTGAGAACAAGGATAGACGAATGTCTTTGAGAGAGTTTGGTGAAATGTTTGGTCTTTTAGAACATTACCATTATGAGAAAAAGCCTTTGAAATATGATGCCGCACCCCTTTGGAAAGCGATTACCGGGTGAAAATTTGACTCTTTCCGAGAGTGCCATGTTCTATATGTCCACCATCCGGGCATAAGAGTATGGCATAAATTTGTGGGCAACATTTTAATTGCAAGAAAAGGCACCAACCACTTTACCGAGCTCGATTTTGTCTACCTTGAGTCTACCATGAATATCAATGGAAAGTTCACCAAAGAATACAACATCTTTCAACTTTTTCTTGATCGGTGGCTTGAAATTGATAATGGAAAAGATGGAGCGGCTTTTATTATGAATGGAGGATTAGTGACGAAGTTAGCCAAGCATTTTAACCGAGATTTCAACAAAGATAAAACATACAAACCGGTTAAAGGAAGCAACCTCCTTGATTTGAGCACTATGATAAACAAGTACACCATTGGTTCAAGAATGACAATCTTGACAACAAGTATGAGTGTCTCATCAAGGAAGCTAAGTCCTTCATCTTGCCTAACAAAATATGCCGCATCGCCGTTCATAGCCGAAACTACCTACTACCCGTCTCCAAGGAAGCCGAAGTGATTATGAAGCAACATAGGAAATCAAATGCCAAGCCCTCCTCCTCTTCTATTGTGACTCCACCATATCCATTTGCCTACCAAGAATTCCAACCAAGTGGCTCCAATGTCATGGTAGGCAACGACTACTTAACTCAACTATTGCAACATATGCATAAGGAAGCTCATGAAGATCGGGTCAATGCTTACCCTACTCAATATCCGCCCTTCCTACATTTAGCTAGGCAAGGACTACTTGATCCTTAATGTCTTTTGCCTAGTTGGGTGGATAGGGAGTTATTCTTTCCAAGTGCTTCTAGAGATGCCAACATGGATAGTCAAGCTGCTAGGGGAAGGAGATTGTTGTTCATGACGGGGAAGGTAGTGACTCATGCCAAAAAGAAGAAGAGGAAGAAGAGCAAAGTGCAAATGATAATGAGAGTGGTGAAGCCTCCGGGTCAATGGAGGTAGATAAAGAAGAAGATGATGAGGAAGTTGATTATGAAAGCGATGATAGTGATGAGGATGTCGCAATGAGCGACAATTGAGGATTGACAAGCTTTTTGGAGGATGCCACATATGCGAGGTTGACTACTTGACTTCAACCTATTCCATTGTGAGTTTCCTACACCTCCTCTAGCTTTGTTTATATCTCTTGTTTTCAAAAATTTTAATCTTGATCGTTTGTTTTGAGTCCTAGCAACACTCAAAGGGCTCCCACCTCGGTCCCATTGAGGTGACTCATTTTGTTCCCACTTTTGAAAATCCAAAATGACAATTAGTTTCATGCATTGCATACTTGTGCATGAACTTCCCTACTTTTACACTAGAAATAGTGTCTTACTTGGTTTGGGGAAGTTCAAACACAAGGAATGGGGGTTAATCCAAATTAGCTCTCCAACCAATAAAATCATGCATCATATTGAGTATAATAGATTGCATCATTTATATATATATGTCATATAGTTTGCATTTTAGTATAGAAATCATGCATTCTCATTTAGCTTACATAATTTCCTATCATATTGGCCATTGAGGAAAATGCCCATACTAGTGTGGGGATGGGAAATTCTAACTTGACTTTTAAATAAAAAATGATAAAAATTGAAAAATTTGAAAAAACACAAAAATATGTTCTTTTATTTCATAAAAACAAAAACCATAAAAATTTGAAAAATTAAAAAACCAAAAACATGTTCATTTCCTTTGTAGAGTAGAATTGTATATTTTGTATATACTTGTTTGTTTGTTTGTTTATCCTTCTATTACATTGGATCGACTACGCCACATCCGAGGCATGAGGAATATGAAGACCGCATGGTATGATCTTTCCAATCTCCTTTTTCCTCTCTATGTTAATGACTATGTGGCTTTATTTTGATTGATGCGGTATAAACCAATGTGATTCTAGGAGTTGCATTTAGTTTATATGGCATACTAGTTGATAGAAGCATTTGCATTAGGTTATATAAATGTTAGTTGCATCATGGCATGTAGTTGTATTTTAGGAAAAATTTTGTGAAAACATCTATTTTTACGCATGGTGGAGAGGGGACGACCCTTCTTCATGTCTAGGCAGGAAAGGAAATTCACGTGATCCTACAGTGTTTCTAACACCATAGGGAGACTGCTCTTGACGAAAGCATTTAACGATTAAGGACAAAGGTACCCTAGTTTGACACAACTTGGAGGTGATTTATTGGTATCCTTCTAGGCTTAGTAGCTTGAAGAAACCATATCTATAATAGAGTGTGTACCCTTAGATCATTTCCCTTGTAGATAATTTCTGCCACTTAGATGAGGAAAGTGGCTATTCATTTTTGTAGATGCATTTATTACTTGTTTTGTGTGCTTAATGCTTGGATGTATCGCCATTTTGGCAAGCCCCACCTTGCCTTGCAAGAATGCATCCTACCTCATTGTTGTCTTGTTGTGAGTTGAAATGGTAGAGAGAGACCCGCTAATTGTCTCATATCGGCTATATTAGTAGGTTAGTTTAAATAAAGGTCCTAGTTTTAGTCACCTCTTTACTCGGGACGAGCAAAGGTTCGATTTGGGGATGTTTGATGTGACTCATATTTGGGCACATTTAGTCCCCGAATTAACCTCGTCCCTATGCTTTATAGCACTTATTTAGGTCATTTATTATCTTTAGTTTCCCATTTTGCATATTCTTTGAGGTTTTGTCTCCTTGGTAGGAAAGGATTGCTAACCTTGCAATTTTGAGGTGAAATGGAGCTAAATGGTTCGCATCTAATGACCAAGCATCAAAGAGAAGACCGACACTAGAGGCCTAAGTAGATAAATAAAGTGAAATGGGCAATGATGAAAGGATCCTTGCATCCCCAACACGATCCTTACGGATTGTTAAGGAGCTAAAAAAGTAAACGACTCTGCCCAGGGATCCGAGCGGCCCGAGCACGATCCAAGCATCCCAGAAAACCAGGATCCGAGCGGCTTGACCCCAAGACGAGCGGACCGTGCAGCATGATCCAAGCGTCTCCTCCAGGATCCGAGCGGATCCCAAGTCAGAACAGCCCGTGCCACAGCACGGGACGAGCGGATCGAGGCAGGACTAACAAGGAGGATCCGCGCATTTTCCTCGGGAGTAGCATTTCCTCATGTTTTCTTAGGGTCTTAATAGTCATTTAAGCCCTTAGTAACCCTAATCCTCGTACCTAATCTTTAGTATAAATACCCCTTTGTACTACCTAGATTAGCATAAACTCTTATGCTCTCTTAATCAATTCTTAATCTAATCTTAATACTCTCTTAAATTAGTCTAAATTTAGTTGTAATACAATTCTCAATATTAATCACATCTTAATCTTTCCTTAATTTCTCTATTGTTCTTCCTTTTATTTGGGTAATTAGAAGATTATTGGGTTTATTTGGAGGATTGACAACCTTCCATCAATCATCAAATACCTCTATTATTCTTTGCTTTATTATTTGGAATCATCTTCATAGGTATAACTCCTCTTTACCCTTGTTTAATTATTGTTAATCACTTTCATTTATTCATCATGTTTTGCTTTGTTAGTATGATTGACAACCTTATTAGCATGCTAAACTTGATCATGAGTGAGTAGTCCTTTAGCTAGGGTTAATGGGGAATTAGGGAAAACAAACATGGGGATTGATCTATGCTTAATCTAATATGTTTTCATAATTAATTTGCTTGCTTGTTGTGATTTCAACTTATGCACATGTTATGTTTGATGAAATGCGAGCCTATGAATCCTTTCATTTTTTACCCATCTCTTATCTCTTCAATAAGGCTTGTAAGATATAAACCAACTTGAGCCTAATTAGACCATGCATAAAGTTGAATAGGAAGGATTAAGTCGACTTGTAAATATTGTACAGTCTAGACGACTCGGCTCTGGGGGCCCAAACCTTCTTAGGGATTGAAAGATATACACTAACTCGATCCCATCACAACAATAAGTGCTTGCATCTAATTGAGAACATGTTTGTATGATCAACTCCCATGAATCTCCTATGAACCCATGACACTCTAGTGCCTTTAATCATTTGTTTACAAACCCCCTTTTAATTGCTTTGCTTTGTTTTCATTACTTCACTTTCATTTTGGTGATTAGTTTAGATTACACATCATCTCAACCCAAATTGTGACACTCTAAGACATAGCTATTTACAATCGAGAATCCTACATCAATACCCGTCCCTTGGGATCCGACCTTTACTTTACCTCTTTACTAAGAGTAGTTTGTGAAGTTATAAATATTGTTTTGGTTGATATCTTTTGACGACGAGTTTTAAACCGGACAAGTGGACAGTGGACGGTTAGTTCATATACTAAAATATATTTACGTCATATTAGTGGTGATATAATATATATATTAAAAACCAGTCATTAGATGTAATAAAATTATTAATAGTGTCATGTGAATCGAATATAGTAAAAATTTAATTCGGCAAATATTATAACTAATGAAAAGGCAAGCAGTATATAGCAAATCATCATTAATAAAGATAGGTAGAGTAACATACCAATAAACACGACCGAATTATACTAAACAAAATCAAAGAGATGAAAAGTTGTGACAGGATAATCCATTTTAGTAAAAACCCAGATCGTTATAAAAACATGATTTTGTTCGTTTAATAGAAAAATTGTCAATGAATTATCGATGTTAATGTGAGGTCCTTCTGTTCGTTTAATTATACTACTTTTAGCATATATGAGTTTCGCATGACTTTTCATGAGATATTTTCTTTCAATAAAAGAATTAGGCTCATCTAAGACCGCATTATTAGACTCACTTAAGGTCCCATCACGAGGCTCATTCGTATGCCATGCCCTCGACCAATGCGATATGCAGAGTCTTTATCAGATGTCACATTCACGTCAAGGAATGGATCAAATATCATATTTCATTTTACTATTCAACTCCAGGTGAACAAGATTCAATTCACAAATAAATTTGCCCTTAATAAAGACCGCTTTAAACTTAATTGCGGTTCATAAAATCACTTCGGTGGACTTTTGGCCACTTATATTTATATATAGACTCCTTGTCACTTACACTTACATATGAATATATTGTACTGATGAGACAGTTTTAAAACTTTTATACACCTTCAAAACTTTGAACTTCAAGCCAAAGTTATAATATGGACATATATACTCATCTTTATAAAATAAATATTTTTGGAGTTTCAGGCCCAAAATTATACTCCTTATAATATGTCCAAGAACACTAATTGTTTAATAAGGCGGTCTTATATCATAAGACCGGCCTTTTAACTAAAAGCCCAACAAAATCCTTGGCAGTTTACAAACTTCTAATCTACCATTTATGTCTCATTTTTTTTACTTTCTCATCAATATTTTCACCCATTTCTCCATTTCTGCTTTTACCTCATCTTCTACAATGAAACAACCGATTTATCCACACCTCTCCAATCTCTTTCCTTCCACATCTCTCAATTTAAACCCCTAAAACTCCATCTTTAAGTGAATAATCTAAGATCTCATCATCTTTTTAAAACAAGGTATGTTTTCAAGTTTTCAACTAGGATTTATGTCTTTATTGTATGCTAAGTTTGGATGAACTTCTGTGTCATTTTGATAGTTCACAATAATTTCAATGTCATCTTTTTACACAGATGAATGAAATGATTGATGTATTTTGTTGTTATTAGGTTTTTTTTATTTTTCTTGTGGTATATACGGAGTAGATGGATTGGCATCAAAACTTTCACTCTAGCATTTACGAACTACGAAGTATTATTTTTAAGTCAACAAAATAAACTATAAAGTTTGAGGTTTTAGTTTGAAAACTCATAGTTTTAACTTCAAAAGATTATCAATAATTTACTTTGAAATCTCAATTAAAACTTTAGTATCTAATTGTTAAACCTGGATTTTAACTTAAAATCTCAGTTTTTTAAATTCAAAACTTGTTTTAGGAAAAAAAAATAGTAACAAATTGAAAGGTCTATAATTTATACATTTTGTTGTCAAAAGCTAATTAGCTCAAATGGAAGAGCATGTGCAAGGTATGGGTTTGAGTCCCATATTAGCTAATAAAATCTCTCATAACAAATTTATAAATTAGCTAATAAATATATAAAATCTCTCATAACAAATTTATAAAACGGAATGATTTGAAGGGGTGAAATAAACAAGAATAGTGATCGTTGTTGATATCGCCAATAAGTACCTAAGGTTGAAATACGGGGTCTTAAGTGAAATACTTTGTATTTTAAGCTTAGGTACATTGTTTTAGAGTAGAAAAGGTTAGGTCCTAAATTATTGACTAGCATGATAATTTTAAGTAGATTTAAATTGAACTCTCAATAAACTTAGAACTTTAATTTAAAAATTCTAGAATTTATGCTGAAAGTTTTGGATCTTAAGTGAAAAACTTATTTCAATTTGAGGTGTCAACTATGTAATTTTGATTGTTTTGGGTTTTATATTGAAAACTTAAGATTATAATCACAAAATTGCAATTTGATTTTAATTTGCATGGTCAAGATTTTAAGTTGGAAACACAATATTTTCAATTGGAAACTCCGCTTTTTAAATTGATAACACATGATTAAGGAAATGTTTAATTATAAAAGAGTTGAAAATTAATCAAAAGTTCCAAGTTTTTAAATTAAACAGAATTATTTTAATTGGTAAGTATAAATTAAATTATAAATTTATGGGTTAATAACACAGTTAGAGTTATAAATTATAAACTTATGGTTTTAGTTGGAGAACAAAAATTGGTAGCTCTATGCAATTGTCTAGAAGTCCCTGTGCTGGCCTTCTCTTTACCTTTAATTTTTAACTGCCAACTCTCCTTATTCCGTGTTTTTTCTTATTCATGCAAACCGCCAAGATAATGGGTGGGGATAATGGGTTGTAGAAACGATTGAAATTAACTGTGTGCGGTACTTTTTTCTTTTCATTATAAAAATTGGGCTTACTCTTACTTATTGGGCCCGTCCTATGGTATAGGACGGTCCTATAGGAGAGTTGCTGGTCCAAGAATATACAGAAATTATAAATTTCGCATATATACCATGAATATCATTATACATAGATGATATGAATCAATTTGGATAGAACGTTTATAACCGACATGTGCTGTCAACATGACTTCTTATTACATGCAAATAGACAATATAGACAACAACTCGAATTAAGCCAAAAACCGAGAATGAAAGATAAAAATTACGAACAATTAAAGCAAAGCCAATATGTAAAACACCAACAAAGAACGTGATATAGCGACTATATTCTTATGAAATAATAACCATTTGTGTGTTAAGATAACTTTAATTGAAGAAATTTATAAACTAAATAGTTGCTATTAAAAGTGTGTATAAGTTTATAGATTTAATCAAATTTATTATATTATGGTTGCGGAAAACGTACCAGAATCAGCTAAAAATAATAGGATAAGATCTGATACGAACCTCTTGATTATCATATCTGAATTGATGAACAAATCAATAATATAAACTGCTCAGACGGTTAAGACTCGAGCTGATAACGTTTTGTGAAATAAAGAGAGGAGAGAATTATAGAGAGAAAATATGAGAGACAAAACTGTATTCTTATTCCATTATGAAGGGTATATATATACAATACAATGGGATAAAGTTTCTATAAGATAATATATTCTATAGGGTCAAGATCCGGTTAGAACCAACAACATAAAGAGAACCGTGAGAACCCTTACTAAATCTCCACTAAATCTTGTTTCGCAAGTTTCGATGGATCATTTACCAATATTTTAGTTTATTCAAACACATTCTTTAGTATAACTAAACAAAAGTTATTGATTTTATTAACAAAATATAAACTTAATGTACAAATATACAATTAGGTATACTAAAACGGTTATAGATGCACGAAAACGAATACTAGGTGCATGAAAATTGTCACATGCATGAAAACAATTACTAGGTGCATGAAAATAACAAGCTCTAGGTGCACGAAAAAGAGTTCTAGGTGCATGAAAAATGTTAGACACATGAAAATGAGTACTAGATGCATAAAAATTAATTAAATGTATCTCGTCTTGATTTCCGTCAATAATTCTATGTCGAATCTAAATATGTCGTTATTTTTAAGTAATAAAATCAATAAGGTGGAGTTCTCATGGTTCTCATTATGTTGGTGGTTCTCACCGGATCCCAAATATATATATATATATATATATATATATATATATATGTATATATATATATATATATATAATTACTACTCAGAAGAACTCAAGAACCATTTCTGATAAAAAAAGAATGTTTTAAAAACCTTAATAGCCAAGTCATAAACCAGTGAGACTTCAAGGGCATAGTGCATTTCTGCAATGTATCACGTTCATGACCAATTGACCACTATGCCATCTTCTAACTATTGTGCACCTGTTTACTTATTTAATAGAAACTAGTTGGAAGGCCGGCCGCGTGCAATGTACGCGGCGGAAAACCGCTGAATTTTGATCGCAAATTGATAAAATCATTCGAAAACGTTATATATAATAAAAGCATGCTTTATTCAAACACTTTTAGTAACTTAAAAAATTCACGTGTTATACTTTCTGATTATACATATACTTCTATTTAAACAACACATTCTCTAATAAATTACATTAACCAGTAAACTCGTCGCTCGAAGTAGCTACGACCTCAATTGTTGCATATGTCATATGACTCTTTAGCTGATTGTATTTCTGCTCTAACATATGATAATTATGTTTAACATATTGTAGTTCATAAAAGTTGAAATCAAGAACATCGATGTCATATATATCACAAATAAATTTCATTGCTTTGCGAGTACAGTTTTGCTCTGACGGGCCAATAAGCCTTGAAGAGCCTCCAATAAATTTAACACATTTGGGAGGATTTGCAACTCCATGTATTTGAACATAAGCTTTTACTTTATCGTATGTGACAGCGTGTATTCCATATTCTGCAGGTGCTAGTTTGATCTTATTTAAAATAGCATTCAACACTGTTTTAAGATTAACTTCAACGCAAACGCGAGTTGTATCCATCGATTCTATAGAAAAGGAGAAAACAATAAAGTCGTTAGTTAAATTGTTATATTTTGAAACAAAAAAAAGACATATAAGAAACGAAAAAACATTAAACTGTAATGTTATAGATATACCTATCATGTGCAGGTCGACCGTAATAAGTATTCTATATAGAAGCTATGCGCATATATATAGGAGCACAAAAGGCTTTATTTTTAACACACGTATCCAGTACGTCTTAAACAGTAGTGTCTCAGGAATTATGTGTCGAATGACTCATAACATATCGCTAATATATTAATTCGTATCCAAGTTAAAAGATATATATTCAGTTTGCCTCAATTTTGAAACCATATTTTGTATTTGATTAAAGTGTTAAAATAATTTTAAAAAAATATTAAAAAATGTATATTATAGTACTCCTTATCGTATATAATTGACAAATATAAATTTTTTTATTAAGTTATAGTATTATATTGCTGAAATTAATTGTTTATTAAAAAAACTAAGGTAATAAGTCATCTAACATAAAAAAATTTGATCAACAATATAAAAAAAATTAATAGTGAACACTAAATTATATAAGTACATAAGCACATAAGAGTACAATATACATTTGATATACAATATGTATACATTGAGATATTCTTACATACAAAATACATAACTTTTGAAATAAAGTAGATAACTATCTTACATTATACCGGCACATCGCAATACTTCATAGCAGACAATATTTTTGGTTTTAAGCGAACTATCAAATGAACTCTGAGATGCTATAGCAACTATAACATCATAACTTCTTTTAGCTCGAGAGAGGGCAACATATAGCTGACCATGTGAAAAAACCGATTGACGCAAATAAATTCCTACTTTATCCAAAGTTTGCCCCTGCGCTTTATTAACAGTCATCGCAAAACTAAGTTTAATTGGAAATTGCTTTCTCTTAAAGGTAAAGGGAAATTTATCAGCCAGAGATGGTTGCAGAGGTATCCGAGGTATAAAAACACGCTCTCCTCTATGATGTCCAACAACAATTTCCGCGTCAATAATATTTCTTGAAAAAGCTTTGCATATAAGTCTTGTTCTATTACAAAGTCCGGAAGTTGGATCAAGGTTCCTTAGTAAAATTATCGGACTGTTTTTCTTCAGTACCAAATGGTGTGGTGTGTAATACCACGGTTTTCTGGGTCTTGTTACTCAGCCGAATAAGGCTAACTCGGTCGAGTAGAGTGTCGTGTGTTTTCCGGTCAGGCTACTGTTGGGAAATGTGTCCTCAACAATAGTGCGATCACATGATTTAAATATCATTATTAAATCTCATTTTAAGAATACATGTGGGATGTAATATTTTACAGTCAACTGGTCCACACATATCGGTAATGATTGGCTGAATAGAGTTTGACATTACTATCGTGCGACGGTGGTGATCAGTTGATCCCCTTAGGTCATACGTATAGGGAAATACTCTTAATTGATTATTTAATTAATCGTATACCGATAGAGTTAATTAAATTGCTTAAAATTGACGAATGATTTTGTGAGTATAATTTACGTATCTTATTGTAAATATGATTAAATGAGACACGGTCTAAGTAATCGAATTGTTTTATTACTTAGATAAAATTATTGTTTACAGAAACAATTGAAACGGAATGAATAAATTATTATAAATACAGAATGTTGTAGTTTATAATTTGGAAACATTTTTGGTACGAATTAATTACGAATTACTAGTCGATTTTGTAAATGACATATTTTATGACTATGTTGATTTTTAATATGTTAAAAATACATTACATTGTGACATGTCATATAACATGTTACATGTGACAAAATTGACAAATGACAAAATATAAAATGGACTTTCCATTTTATAAGTGCCGAAAAATTAGAGGGTTTTAGTGGAAAAATTGTTTTGATTATTTTAATAAGAGAAAACACAATGATGACGTACCTATATGTAGCCATGAAAGCCTACATTTGTTGGGTAGAAAAATTAGCCCATGCATTGGGCTCTCCTTCCCTTCCAATCGGTTTCTACATAGAAAAGACAAGGGGCTTTTCTTTTATTCATTCACTACTTCTTTACATAATTTTCTAGTGTAAGATTATTATGTTTTCTCTTCATTTTTGGTGAGACATTTTTAGAGAAAGAAAAACCACAAAAATCATTTACTCCTCTTGGCCGAAATTATACAAGAGGAAATACATTTTTGTTTCAATTTTTAAGTAAGATTAGTATTATTTCTAGTACAAATAATATTAGTTATTATGAGTGTTCCTTGGGTATATGTCTTTGGGAGAGATTCTACCTTTGAATCTTGTTCATCCATAAGGAAAGCTCAAGAACTAAGTAAGGTAGGTGACCTTACTAGTGCCCAAATATCCGAAACATGCAATGTAAGGAACCGATTTCTTCTCTTAACTATTGATGTTTGCATGCATAAGATTAGTAATTTATTTTATGACTAAATAAATTTGAAACATATATGAATATGTTATATATAAAGATATAGATTTCCTACAAGCGGTATCATGAGCCTTGGTTGTTTGCATGCAAATCGGTTATAGTTTTTCCGAGTTATACGATTAACATATAAAAGTCTTAAATTTGTGTTATTATGGTATATCACGAAATTAATTATGCATGTTAAAGTTTCTGATCCTAAAATGTATTTAGGATATTTTGGTTAATTTATGGATTTTATTGTTCATTTTTTATAATATTGGCATTAAAATGTGATTTTTATGATAAAAATGTCATTTTTGGACGAAAATTAGCTAAACTTCGAATTTTCAGGTGGTTTTTGGATATGTTTTCACATATATTATTTTTAGATGATCTGGAAATTTTCAAAAGTTTTGGAGTTCTTATGCTCGAAATATGGATTTTTCATGATAAAAATCGAATTTAGATGAAAAATAGGTTAATATAAGATAAATTTCGAATCTGGTCATAGAAATTTATTATGTTGTCACATGCAATTTTACAAGATGTGTGTAAAATAATAGGCTATAATGAAGTCTTCATGCATGATTTATGGATTTTTGATGAAAAATAGCATAAATAGTGACTTAATTAGTGAAAAATTGCTAAAACATACTTCATTACTAAGGAAAAACGTCACATGTTGCATTTTATTATCTTTTTCAGGTCTAAAATTGAAAAGTTGATGAATATAATTTTTCTCATGTTTTTATGATTTTTATTGATAAATCCGATAAACCGCAACATTGTTTTTCCCGATAACTTTCGAAATTTTTTAACCTAAGTTTTTGAATATTATGAGTGTCATGGTATTTTTCCAGAATGTTCATGAGTTTAAATTTCAAATTTCAAATTTATTTGAAATTTTTGTGATTTATTTAAAGTTTATGGCATTTTATTATAATTTTGAGTCCATTGATGAACAATTTTAAGAAATATAAGTTAATTATAGTCAAATGGTTAGTGGAGACTAATTTTGAGTCCTAAGAGGTTAGGGTAATTAAATTGTGCATAAATATGATTTTATGTAATTTATTGTGTTTTTAAAAAGGTTGAATCACGCAAATCCATAAAAACCGTTTAATATACGATATTGACTCCTTAAAGGCGATTTAGCATAAAATTGGGCATGTTCATACATATTATAATGCTGCATTTTATTTATGATTGTCATAATTTTATTTTATATAATTTTTGAATTATGTAATTTTACTTAGTATAGCCTTAGTTTTTAATTGATATTACCCGAAATGTATGGGAATATCGATTTGGTTGTAATTTATTGTGATCTCGTATCACCGTTTTGTAATTTAATAGATTTATTTTATTTTAATTACAAATGTATAATAGGAAATTATGTAATTTGTTATGTAATTTTATTATTCCGGAGTTCCTTGAAGACGGTGTCACTCAATATGGCGATACATAAAGACAGTGTTACCTCGAGATGCGTGCCACAACCGAAGTTCAAGGGACCAATGGAGTTGGTTTCCGAATGTGTAATAGTTAATTAGATTTTCTATTTTAGGAAGGCCATACTAGGATTTATTTTTATGCTTTGCATTTTATTTATATGTTGCATGCATCGCTAAATCGCCATAACTAAAACATGCATTATCATTTTAATCGAGTTTATCGACCGTGTCAATTACAATTATCGTAGTTCACCGCTTTAGTTCACTTAAAACGTGATAGATAATAAATTGACATGACCTCTCGCTAAAACAATAAATTGAGACATAGCCTTACCAAGTAGTAGAAACCATGAAAACCTATTTCGCGAGGGAGTGCACTCGGCCCTACCGGGGTACAAACCTTGTTACGTAGGGGAAGTGGGTGATAAATGTCTATCCACCGAGTTCATATTAATGAGGGTTTCATCGGCCATACCGTGCCCAAGTTGATGTGGATTTGGATCATGGACACATTTATTCGAAATTTGGATTGAGCTCAACGGAAGTATTCGCGACCGTAGCCGCATGTGTTCCGGGCTATAGATAAATATTAATGTAATTTTATCGACCAAGAGTTCTAGAAGTAGAATCGATTAAAGTGTTAATCCACCGAGTTATATTGATAAGGGTTTCATCGGCCCTACCGTGCCCAAGTTAATATGAATTTGGATCTTGGAATCATTTATCATAGTTGGATAGAGGTCACTATGTAAATGCTTTACTTGTTATTTACAAGTATTAATAAAACGATAAATGTTAAGTTTTCACTATTCCGTTATCATATTGTTCTATTTCTTTACCACAATTCATATACGATATCATTTCGATTTTTGATTCAAATCTCCATTAAAACATCGTAACTAAAGACAAATATGAATTTGCTTCTAAAACCTCAAATGAACCATTGCTAAGGATCTCTTGTAAAGAGTATAGATTAAAGTTATTCATTATCAAACAGGTTTTTGATTCTTGACTAACACATCTACTTACAATGGATTGTTTTTCATATACTTAATTGAATTAAGTACCTTAAAATGATAAATTGTTTTGGTAATTAGATTTGTTGGAATTCGTAATTGGCCAAAATAACGCAACCACTTCAATGAAAGTTTTAAGACTAAAACGAACAAATGAAGAGTAATCTTCATGAATTCAATTTTGCTTCTCAAAGCAAAGACTCATTGAAATGAGTGGGAGCATTCTCTTAAACCGTTAAGATGAGAATGAGGTTCAAGAAGTAAAGATTATAATGGAATTGATACAAGGTAATGTTGAAAGTAAAGTTGTTGAAAATAGCGATACTAAACCTATCAATCCCGACCGATAAAGTTTCCATTGTCTTAAATGTTAGACACTAGAAAGGAAACTACCCCAAATTATTGAAGAATCAACAAATTAGTTGTGGGACATCTAATGGGATATTCTTCTTTAAATGTTTATTTGATTGACATAAATCTTGCTAGAACTACTTCGTCAATATTAGAAACCAGTGGAGGTTTTCATCATTGTACTTGATACATAGGATGATTAGAATATGAGGACTAGAAAAATAATGTCGAGAGACAGAGTAATTGTGTACTCAATCTAATTTTTGGATTTAAAGTTGTACTTAATTGTGACTATTAAGTGCATAAACTCTAAATAAGAATATAAACTTGTTAAGATACAAAAGAGGTTTCACTTTTGTGACCCTATACACCACGATTTGATGTATGGCTAGCCCATTATCAAGGTGATAATATTCTAAACCAAACTAGAATGATATATCATAAAGATGATGCAAGACTCAAATTGGTAACCCAAGATCAAACCTTAGATTTTGGAATGATAAACGCAAAGAGTTATCGAGTACTCTTGAAACCATTAGATTTTTAATGGTATATGCGTATCTTGTATTCAAAGCAAGATGTCTCGTGCCTTTTGATTGAAAAGGAGATCGAGGTTGTAAATTATTGATCCAAAATAGGTTGATCATTATCTTTTACCAACGATTTAAGTTGACACTAATATGTTCACTTAAAAAGTTAAATAGAGAAATCTTTGAAGAATTTCAAAGAGTTCAAGGAATCACGATTTAGTCGTGATGGGATTATCAAAGTGAAGACTTTGATATAAGCCAAATGAATTATGATATAGTATCACAAATTAATCTCTCTTAACACGCATTATGGGATAATGTATGATTGGATAAGAATTCAAACGCTATTCAATAAGGTTTGGACTTCGATCAAGTTACTTTGAGTTACTTGATCCTTTTGGGGATTTTATCATTTTGTCTAGATTATTTTTCCACTAAATCGAATCATATGAGATATGAAATGGTAAGGGTTGCCGAAATAGTTTGTAAGTTTTCACAAGAAACAAATGCTCATTTTTCCCTTTTTAATTATCACGAGTACGACGGGTTTGCGGCTCGTGAAGCTGTCTTTCTAAAATACAAGTTTATTTCTAGAAGACAGAGTGGGAGAAATTATTCTAGAACCACAAAGAATGCCACAGAGAATGTTATGTCGCAAGAAACTGGTCTTTCTTGGCTACATGAGACGTTTTGTGTAAGACATTGTTTCTTCAAAACCTAGGAGGTTAAATTCGTCAATTGTTAAAAATGATGAATTCATGCTACTTTTAAGAAAGTAAAGAGCTTATAACTTACAAAAGAAATTGTTTGATTCAAGTTGATTACTTCTAGAAAGTAATGAACATATGACTTACATAAGAGTGTTTAAGTCACAACTCAATACAAGGCTTAGAGCCATGAAAATCCGAAACAAAAGGGCTTGATTAGTGACAAAGGGTTTTGCACTAATAAAGAGAGATTTCAAAGCAATATTGGTTGCAAAGGGTTTTGCACTAATTGAAATGCTTAAGTGGGAGTTACGAAAATTTTATTTAGTCCGATATGTGGATGACATATTGATCATTGAGAATAATTTAAGACTTTTGGAGTAATATAATACATCTTTAATATACAGATTTATGAAGATAAATCTACATGATATTGGCGTCAATAAGAAGTCTTATGTTGATAAGATTCATGACTAGTTCAATTAAATTGAACATATTTGATTGATTCCATTTGCTTCCGCTGCCGGATCAATTAAATAAGTAATGATGTATAAAACTTCATATACTTTGAGTATGATGAATTATTTTCAAAATCGAATTTAAGTAATCTTTACCAAGTAAACCATAAGATTACCCTTAAGTGCTTACAGAAGCATTAAGGCTATGATGCAAAGTGTTTATGATGCAATTTTGTGTAAGGGTGTTACACAAGTGACAATTGACAATTGAGATTGCGCATGGTTTCCGACAAAACTATAATCAAAACACATTAGGATGGTTAAGATACCATTGTGGCAATGTTTTTTGTTTTTGGTGAAAATGCAAGTAATATTAAGCTCAGCCAAAATAGGCTCGCACCATCTTACAACCTATCCATTCCAAAGACTAACCAATACAAAAGATCAACACCAGCTAAAGTAATAAACATCCTCACATCAGGCCTCTATTCTTACACCAGTTTATATCTCCTTGCTTCAAATTTTCCAGTTTGCATTGCATCAGTTTCAACTGACACTCATGCTGAACAGTTGCAAACAGCTTGCTGGGACTAATCACATATTGCTCATGCCTATATAAATTCCTGACATTCCATACCTGGTAATGAATTGCAGTCACCATAGCACACAGTACCAGTCTGATGAAGCCTGAACAGTTCCTAAGCTTGAGTATCCTCTCTGCAGAAATATCCCCACACACTCTGATATTCATCCAAGCCATAAATTTTTCATAGCATTGCTTGATGTATCTACATTTAACAAATAGATGCTCATGATTTTCATTATCCTCTCCACACAAATAGCAAATTGAGATGAGTAACTACTCCCATTTTGAAAAGTCTATCCAGGGTAAGCAATCTCTCATGTTTGATTAACCAAGCATTGAAGGAATGCTTATTCACATTGAATCTATTCCACACAATGGTGTACCACGGGACCTTCACATCAGTGGACTGCATCAACCAATCATATCCAGTAATAATAGTGTACTCCTCATCGTTACCCAGCCATTTATTACCAATGTAAGCCTCTTTGAACCTATCTTTTACCTCACAAATCTTTCTCCATGCCCAGGAAGAAGAAGTGCCGGGTTTATACTCAGTCCAATCCCTTCCTTTCATATAAATTTTGTCTATCCATTTAATCCATAGGTGATCCTTTTTACTGACCATCCACCAAACAAGTTTGCCTACAGCAGCAATATTCCACACCCTGCTATCCACCACACCCAAACCACCATGTTCCTTACTTTTGCAGAGAGTTTTCCAAGCTACTAATGGAGCTTTAGAGTAACTGTCATTGCCTTCCCATAAAAAGTTTCGACACAAAGCCTGGATTCTATCCATCACACCAGCAGGCAAAACAAAAATCTGTGCCCAGTAATTATGAAGAGTAGCAAGGACTGATTTCACCAAAATCAGTCTGCCAGAATAAGAGATTTTCCTTTTGTTCCAACCCCTAATCCTCTTGATCATCCTATCCACCAGAACATTACAGTCTATCTTAGTGAGTCTTTTATGAGAGATTTGAACCCCTAGATATTTAAAAGGTAAGGTCCCCTTCTTGAATCCAGTGTGCTCCAGAATTTCAGCTTCAAGTTCAGGGTGGAGCCCATTGAGAATAATATCAGACTTCTTATTGCTAATCTGTAAACCAGATGCCCCAGAAAAACAAGAGAATACTTCCATGAAAGTACCAACAGAAGAGCTATTACCTTTACAAAATAGTAGTAAATCATCCGCAAACATGAGATGAGTCATCCGCAAATTGTGGCAATGTTAAATAAGAAGTAGATTTTCTAGAATCGTTCTAGGCAATAAAGAACAATGAGAGATATTTATAACGGAAATTGAGTACACTTGCAATCATGAGATGTGCAAGAAGGATGAGTCCCGCACACTGTGAAAACAGTGGGAGCTATTCTTAGGCTAAAGGGCCTATGTCTTGATTGGATCTCGACACGTACTCAGAAAGTTTTGTAATGCAAATGTATACATTACAAAGGAAAACGAGTATGTAGTAAGGTTGAGTAAGGTACAAGAAATTGATAAAACCTACTAACCAAAGCCTTCTCAAAGGCTTAACATGATGAGTCATGTCATTTAAATTGAATTGGAATGAACAACTACGTACAAGATTAAATTAGATTATAGAACACGAAATAGTAATTAGGCATTGACTATTCATATGTGATAATCGCATTTGTCGTTCGAGTTTTACTTTAAAACTCTTTTATTATACTTTGTTACATCCAAACGGGTTGTAGAGACAACGTTGAACCCCGTTAAAGTGAACCCGGATTAACATAGTATTAGCCCATAGTCACTTGTATGAGGTGACGTCTCGAAGTGACTAGAGTGTGATGCGATTGATGGCAAGTTCAAGTGCCATAGAGTCATGTGAGATGACTAGTCGATCACATAGGCAGACTATTAGGAACACTTTGTCGGGCAGTGACCGCTTATAGAGTTCTGGCAAATTTATATAGCCTGGTCGTGGCGAGAGCTACTATAGTATTCTAATGAGTCGATTCTTTTGACTAAAGACTATTCGCCTAAGATGGCACAGTTTCAGATTAACTTTGATTTGTGTTACTACGACCTTCGTAAATGGGGTCAAATGGGCATATTTTGGGTTATGATGGCTGTGGCTAGTCGAAGGGAATAAGTGCGATATAAATTATCCATCCCCTTGTCAGGGTTAAAACAATATCTCAGGGCCACTCGAGGAGTAATGAACTGGAAATGCGTGGCCACGCTCGGAAGGTATCTATGATAGATAAATCCGGTCAAACAGTTATTCTCCAGATCGAGGAAACCACTCTCGATATGATCACCTGCAAGTACGACCTGAAAGACACCTTGCATTGAGTGGGAGATAGTAATAGGACAAGAGAATTGGTGACGCACACTTGTCGAGAACAAGTGGGAGATTGTTGGGAAATGTGTCCTCAACAATAGTGCGATCACATGATTTAAATATCATTATTAAATCTCATTTTAAGAATACATGTGGGATGTAATATTTTACAGTCAACTGGTCCACACATATCGGTAATGATTGGCTGATTAGAGTTTGACATTACTGTCGTGCGACGGTGGTGATCAGTTGATCCCCTTAGGTCATACCTATAGGGAAATACTCTTAATTGATTATTTAATTAATCGTATACCGATACGAGTTAATTAAATTTCTTAAAATTGACGAATGATTTTGTGAGTATAATTTACGTATATTATTGTAAATATGATTAAATGAGACACGGTCTAAGTAATCGAATTGTTTTATTACTTAGATGAAATTATTGTTTACAGAAACAATTGAAACGGAATGAATAAATTATTATAAATACAGAATGTTGTAGTTTATAATTTGGAAACATTTTTGGTACGAGTAATTACGAATTACTAGTCGATTTTGTAAATGACATATTTTATGACTATGTTGATTTTTAATATGTTAAAAATACATTACATTGTGACATGTCATGTAACATGTTACATGTGACAAAATTGACAAATGACAAAATATAAAATGGACTTTCCATTTTATAAGTGCCGAAAAATTAGAGGGTTTTAGTGGAAAAATTGTGTTGATTATTTTAATAAGAGAAAACACAATGATGACCTACCTATATGTAGCCATGCAAGCCTACATTATGCATTGGGCTCTCCTTCCCTTCCAATCGGTTTCTACATAGAAAAGACAAGAGGCTTTTCTTTTATTCATTCACTACTTCTTTACATAATTTTCTAGTGTAAGATTATTATGTTTTCTCTACATTTTTGGTGAGACATTTTTAGAGAAAGAAAAACCACAAAAATCATTTACTCCTCTTGGCCGAAATTATACAAGAGAATACATTTTTGTTTCAATTTTTAAGTAAGATTAGTATTATTTCTAGTACAAATAATATTATTTATTATGAGTGTTCCTTGGGTATATGTCTTTGGGAGAGATTCTACCTTTGAATCTTGTTCATCCATAAGGAAAGCTCAAGAACTAAGTAAGGTAGGTGACCTTACTAGTGCCCAAATATCCGAAACATGCAATGTAAGGAACCGATTTCTTCTCTTAACTATTGATGTTTGCATGCATAAGATTAGTAATTTATTTTATGACTAAATAAATTTGAAACATATATGAATATGTTATATATAAAGATATAGATTTCCTACAGCTGTTGTCCAGGAACACTCGGCCAAGCTACTTGGCCGAGTAAGGGGTACTCGGCCGAGTACTCTTGGTACTCAGCCAAGTAACCGGTCTGACGGGATTTATTTCCGCGGTTTGATTAAAGATGATTAAAGGATATATAAATCGTGTTTTATAGTTTACTTTCATTTTTACCAAAACCTAATTACATTCTACGCTCCTCTAATCATCCTTAATCTCTCTCAAGGCAATTGATCGTTCGTGAGTCTTTGTTCATCTCTTTCGCGTCAGTCTCGTCGGTAAGTCACTAGTTCCGTATCATTGGTTTAGTATTGTCTTTTAGGGTTTTGCCCTAGTCTTTGGTTTTGGGGAAAAAGGGTGATTGTTACGTTTGTGATTAGATTGTGGTGGTTATTGTTAGGTGAAGGATTCGTAGAGGAACGTTTCTAGCATTTGTTGTATGCTCGTGATTTGGATCAGTGATAAGGTAGAGTTTCTCTACTCAGTTACCTGTTTAATTGATTTAAGATGGTTTATTGTGGTATTGGCATGATTAATATCATTGTTGGCATTGTCTTTCTTGGTTGTTGGAATTGTTGTTGTTTGTCTAGGTTTACGAGGTGCGACCTCGGCTGAGTGGAGTCATTTTCGGGAATGGCGTCACGCCCTTGATTCGCCCTTTGTGGTTCCCATCACAAAGGAGATGTGCACATTAATGGACATGGGTTGTTGCTCGTTGCGATGAGCGGGACTTAGGTGGGCAAGGCTGCGGTCCCCCCACTGGCGGTATGGATTACCTTTTGCAATGGGTAATCTGGCAGGGCTACACACTTAAGTGTGTAGCTAGATATCAGATATGATTGGAGTTGGAGAATGGTTGCATAGTTGTTGTCTTGGTTATTTCTCACGATTAGCTTATCTTGATTATTCAGTGAACTGACCCCGTTGTATTTTGTAAAACTGTGGTGATCCATTCGGGGATGGTGAGCAGATTGTGACAGGTGATGATTACATTTAGTTCCCGTGACGAGGATGGGATGTCATTACTTTGAGTCTAGCTTCCGCTGTCATGAGTTTAGATACTTTGTTTTGATGTATTGAGATTTATACTCTTTTACTTTGGTTTTCAGTTGAGACAATGTATTCATTAAACTTTATACTTTAATAATTGTTCTTGAATGGTTACTTTTGATATACTTACCTCGGGCAACCGAGATGGTAGCAATCCATGTGCTAGGGTGGTCCTTGGTAAGGCACCTTGGTATGTGGGGGTGTTACAAAGTGGTACCAGAGCGACGATTTTGGAACCTAAAACCAATGAACAAAATGAACTTAGGGTGTCTAATTAAAATGATCCCAGTTAAGAATTGTTTGGAGCTACCCCAAAGGTTTGAGAGACGTCTTAAAACCGCAATATTGTCCTTACAACTTCGAGCCGGTCACTACGTTATATGCCAATGGGATCATTACGCGTGTGTGTGTGTGTGTATGTGTGTGTGTGTGTGTGTGTGTGTGTGTGTGTGTGTGTGTGTGTGTGTGTGTGTGTGTGTGTGTGTGTGTGTGTGTGTGTGTGTGTGTGTGTGTGTGTGTGTGTGTGTGTGTGTGTGTGTGTTTATTTGTATGAATAGAGTGGTATATGTGTATCTTGGTTAGAAGTGATGTGAAAATTGTGGTAGTCTATGTGCATTAATATGGGTATATGGACTAATGTGGTGATTTTGACGAGTAATATGATTGGCATGGTGAGGGGAGGAACAATGTGGATAGTACCGAATCGTGATATGTTTGGTTTAAATATCATTTGATGGGTACGATGCGTATTATTTGGTTTGGAAGTATGAGCATGAATGTGGTCGGAAAGAATGAACGTGACTTCTAGCATGTGTAGTATATGAATGTTGTGTTTAATTTACATGCGTGTATGATAAAAGTTCACCTAAGTACTCATTTTTAGGAGTATTTAGTTGCTATTGTTTGCCTTATTCATTTTTAAGTTGTCTTGTTAAGAAAAATTGATTTGTATGAAGACCGATTATGGAAGTGCTGTCTTAAAACTGTCATAAGTCGAGTTCTAGAAATGATATTGCTGTGATTTCAACTTAAGGTGATAGCTTGTCTTCTTAAGATTCTAATGATAGCTCACACGCCCAAAATGACCAAGTAACGAGTGAGATATGATTGTTTTACGAAAATTGGACGTTGTTGAGAATTGTGTAGGAACTCAGCCGAACAGGGCCTACTCGGCCGAGTAACTTGTGTATTCGGCCGAGTAACCCGTATTCGACCGAGTAATCCTTCTGTGATAATTTGGGTCAGCTTTTGGAGCCGAGAACTCGGCCGAGTGGTATAGTTACTTGACCGAGTGTCCTGTACTCGACTGAGTACGTCATGTACTCAACCGAGTACCTCTTTGGGCGGTCGTTTTGAGTCGGCAGCTATGTGCTTACATTTGTTTTAAGTTGTAGGTTATGTGCACACGTATTTTTTTGGGTATTAAAACATTCTTTTACATATGTGACGGTCTTGATACGTAAGTTACCAGATACTATGATGTGGAGAATACCAGCTTATGAAGGATATGTGTTTTGTAGGGAGGACAGGGGTACACGTGATTGTGATGGTTAGTGGACAGAATAAGCGAAGTTGATGAGCTATTGAGATAAGGAACACATCCTATTAGTTATGGTGAGTGAATTAGTCGTTGGCTTAAATGGTGTGGTGATGACCGTATATGGAAGAGTGATGATGAGAGTAGTAATGTAAATTCGAGGAACGTGAGGAAGAAAAGTTTGAAATGAGGAATGTGTAAATTATGGTAATTTGGGATATATAGTGATTTCTGGAGATAAATGATTATGACGATGTTGGGTGGGGAAATGTGTAATGGAAGGTTATGAAAAAAAATGGAAAAGATTGGTGTCTAGTGAGCTTAGATCGAGGGATGCCGCAATGAGGAATAATTGTATGTAGTAGTCGTTATGGAGATTTGTATTACTAAAAGGTGGGCCTAGTGTACAATCATTTGGGAGGTCGCGGGATGAAGTGAATCTTGGTTTTCTAGAATTATTAAAAGAAGATGTAATCAATTAAGGGGACATCATTGAGTGGGTGGATCTATCGGTGGGGAGTATGAGTGAGAAGTATGATGAGAGGGATTGTTGATAAGAAATGAATGAAAAATAATGATATAGACTTATAGAATTTGATTTTTGGAAGTAATGGGAAGATAAGGATGATGGTAAGTTGATTGAACGTTCACGAGAACTAGAGGACATGAAAGTAAGGAATCATGGAATTGTGTGATACAGTATATACCCAGTATCTGCTGAGACTCCAACAAACACCCGATGATTATCGGACTATAACATGTTTTGGAATCGCGGCGTTTAATCGACAGTTCGTGTACAACTTTACGTCGGAAAACTTAAAACGATTTCGAAAACAAAACATTTCAAAAATACCTGGAGCATTTAATGCACGACGACGGGGTCGCAATGACACTAACTAGAGTCAAAACCGACACCGGACCAAAAACCGACTCAAAAATTCAAATCCCGACTCCAACAACGAGTCAAACCGAGTCAACCACCAAAAACAAAGCATTTCAAACCTTCTACCTTAAGTTTTTCCGGATTCATGAATGGTCAAGTACCAAACATGTGACTACAAAACCTAGGATAGAACAAATCATGATTGCGTTTGTTGTGAAAGTGACAAGACAACTCGAAGAACCGCGGCGTGGCTCGCGCCTCTTTAAGCAGCCCAAGTGGCAAAGTCGCTCAAAACTCACACAACCATTCATTTCCCTATAAATACCCCTCAAATGACCCCCATTTGAGAGTTACGCGAGTGTCCGCCCCCTCTTTTCTCCTTTAAAATTCTCGACTCGACTTATTAAGTCACAATCCGACGCGTGTTTACGACCTACCGATTGTAAATACAAGCCTTACACATTGTTTGGTACCGTCATCGTGCATTAAATCACTTGACCGACCACTTCGACCACTACACCGTCACTAAACTTAAAACACTCTTTTTACTTACCAAAACGGTTTTAAACTGAGTTTTTTCCGACCAAACGAGTTGTTACACTTACGTCGGTCACTCGCCATAACCAAACATGTAAGTATGAGAGTGTAAAAATCCTCTTTTATTATGTTTTCATTTGTTTTCATGACTATAACATGCTAAAACGTGCATAACATGAACCAAAACATGGAATAAACGAACCAAAACTGATTTTTAGCCTGAGACAGAAGCCCCTTGGTTCGCCGGCTAGCCCACGCCTAAATGGCGTGTCCAGATCAGAGATCAACCGTGTTTGTTTTCGTCATTTGCCTTTAATCCGTTTTCAAATTTGTAATCGGTTTTTACCATTTCAAATATTTTCAAACCCTTTTTATTTCATCTTATTTGTTTTAACCATAAAACATTTTTCACCCTTGGTTCCTCATACCATGACTGTTAAATCCGTGTTTCGGTGATAATATTTGGTTAATAACATTTAAAAGGTATTTTAAAACCTTTTATTTCATTTCTTTACATTTCATATTAGTCAGCGACACAAAGTCATCCTTGGTTCTATATACCATGCCGGATTTCAACCTGGGTACGATGATGAGTATCGACTAATTACATTCAAATGAACTTAAAACAATTAGTTCATAATTATTTTCAAAACTATTCATGTCAAGTTTGTCAAATCGAACCCGACACCGAATATTATCAAAATAATGATGGTTATTCGGGTCTAGTTCTTCAAATTAACAAATGCGGTCTAAACGACCTTTTCAAATCAAACCGGGTTCAAACACCCATTTTCCAACACGTTTTATAACATTTTTCAAATGGTCAGAATACGGCATATAACCGTAGTTAGCCCGCGCCTAAACAGGCCCTTCATTTCTCATTTTCAAAACTAGGGAGAGGCCCCTTACACCGCCGGCTGGCTCGCGCCTCATATAGCCGTCTGGTACAGGGTCTGTTCCCTTCCAACATTAGTCTAAGACGATCCCGACTCCGGTTAGCCCGGATACAGGACGGATCAGATGACTATTTACTCGTTCAAAATCATGTTTGCAAAATACCAAGACAAATGGATCACGTTATGCACCCTAAACCTAATACGGTAAATGGATGTTTAATTTTCGTCTTGCATGTAAATCAATCATTAATCCAACTCGACATCTTATACTTGATACTTGGATTAAATCAACCGAATTAGAAAGCTCTCACATGTTAGATTTAAATTATTGGATGCGCATTCATGCATTTAAGCCGTTTTATCAACTTTTGCATTCAACCAACCAAGATCGATCAGTAGAGGCCGCTACCGCGGGCGGGATTGGGTGTCTGATTAAAGGGCTTCCCAATACGTACCTTCACCTCTTACTCAGAAACTTTGGATAGTGGACGACCTTATCCAGGGCGTACGAGAGTCATTCTAGAGATAGGATGGTAAAGAGGGACGATTTCCTTATCTTTAGTACCTATGTCAAACACTGCTTTGTGCTTCAATTTGAACGAGGTATAAAGTGGATTTCGAACGGGTTCCAAGCATCCCACAAATGCTTGGTGGCGACTCCGAACATCTCTAATCGTTTCGAGACCCTTACCGAGACGAAACTGACCGATCTAAAACGATCCGGTCGAAAGCATTTTTACGCCGCCGAGCGTGGCTTTCAATAGACCGCTGCATGTCCACAGATTGGCCTGGCGTGCAGGTGGCCCGTGACTACGGACCGGTAGGTGGACCCCTAAATCCACAGACCGAGACGTGGCCCATGTTCACAGATTGGCGACTCTGCTGGGGATAACAAGGACACTTACGTCTTTGTGATCTCTAGATGGTGAAACTCGAACGAGGTCTTGGTTGGAATGCATTAATTGATATTACGGTCACGGTCGGGTTCCTTGTCCGGGCCCATAACCTAACACTTTTCGACCAATTGGCTCGTCTCGTCGGCGTGAGTTTTTCTCATCCCCGCGTTTCGAATCCCGATAGAGTCAAGCATACTGTTGACGTTACACATTTCTATTTCGTCAAAGAGCTTTCATCACTTTCGAGCACGAGGTTAGGGCACCCTCGTTACACATTTTGTTTGGATTGGTATTGATGCGTGTCTATAATATGATGTTTTACATCTTTATTTCCACGTATTTTATGTCTATTATTAGTAGTTTATTCTACTATTTGTCCCTTTTCGTCGACTTCCGCCTTTTTATGTAATATTGCAGAAATGTGAAGAATCCAGCGGAAATCGAGCCGAATCCGTCCCTAAGTACTTAGCATTGCATTTTACATAGAGTAAAGACTCGGGAAGCGAACTTAGTGCGCATTTCAAGGCCTGAAAGATGTATTTGCGTGGGTTTTAGAAGCGGATTGCCAGCTACAGTGGTCTATAGACTGACCTACATGGTCTATAGACCGTCAGAATGCTTCTCGACATTGTAGGCTGCTTCAGATGGCTATATCTCGAGTTCTAGAGCAGATAATCGAGTGATTCTAATTGGAGGTGAAAGCTTATCCTCTTAGATTTCCAACGCCGCATAGAACGCCTGATTTGACCAAGTAACAAAGAAATGGCAGCTGTTTTAAGATCGGTGCGCGCAGCAGGAATCGTCAGAATGCAATTCTGTACAGCGCTCTTGGTCGATCGACTGGTCCAAGTGGTCGATCGACCACTCCACGAGTCTGACGAGAATTTAAAGACGAGATTTAGCTTGAGCCCATTTGTGTAATTAGGTTTAGGAAGTGTTACGTTGTTTTGCTATATAACGTAACACTTTCTCTCTGTATTAGGATTCATCATCACCTAGTTCCGTTCATTCTTAGTTTAGATCTCACATATTAGTTTAGCTTCGGTACATTAATTTCTCAATAAAGTTCTTGCTTCCGGATTTATTCTTGCCTTCTGTTTCGGTAATTTCCTGCTTAATTTCAGTTTCGCTCCTATTTGCTTATTAGAATTAGAATTGCTAGTTTAGAATCCCGCAACCCTAGCCTCTTTATTGCGTTTTATTGCTTCAATCATTCAAATTATGTTCTCCCATATCGTTTATTTCAATTTCGTTGTTGTTGTCAATATTAATATGCGTAGCTAATCACCCTGTGCTAAGATGTGAGGGGATCTGTGGTGTAGACGACGTAGAATAGGTAGACCTGTTTTGGGGTTTGGTCGATCGACTGAGAACCTGGTCGATCGACTGGCCTAGCTAGTCGATCGACTGCATCACGTAAGAATCAGCACTGTTCAATTGATTTAATTGCAATTTTTAGTAAAAGACCGAGAGGCTATTTGTTAAATACTTAGGAATTAACCGACCCAATAGATCGAAAGAGAGGGGAGGGCAATAGACTACCAATTGAACGACTAAATTATACTAAGATCGTAAGATAAGTAAAATTTAGGCATTAGGAATCACTTTTCAGGGCGTGAGCTAGTATTAGTGAGACCTAGGGACTAGTAGCTTAGGCTGAACGGTGCTACTTGTTAAGTTGGACTGAGAGGACCTCTTATTTTCCCATCTTACGTGACTATTTCAGACTTACCTAGGACTTGCGTCGTCGTAGCTACAGTGAACCGATCGTCTTAGCATCCTTTTTTATTATTGATTACACCTTTTATTTAATTGCTTTAGTTGTAGCTTTTATTTTTATTGCTATTAGTTAGTTATAGACCAAATCAAACCCCTCACTTATTCGTTTCTTTAAGACTAAAATTAAGACAACTATAAATTACATCCGCCTCTCTGTGGTTCGACCCTGCTACCGTTATCTATAGTTGTAGTTGGAATTATAAATATTATTTTTGACACCTTACGACGGGTATCAAATTTTGGCGCCGTTGCCAGGGAGGCAGCGCTAGTTTTAGTTGTTTTTATTTTAGTCTGTCTTTAGCCTCAAGGGATTTATTCCTTGAGGCAGTTATCATCTTTTTCCTTTAGTTTTGTTTTTATAGGTCTTTCAGGTCCTATCTAAGCAGGATTTTGGAAGGAGAACTGATACGTGCATATTCTATACACTTTAATTGCAGTTTTGGCACGTATTTCCATACATTTTCGTTAGCTTAAAGCTACTATTTCTTCCGAAACGGTTTACTTTGCATTTTCTATGATTTATTGTAGGAATGAGTGGAAGTGAGCTAAATCAAGCCTAAATCGTCCTCCGGAGGCAACTTCAGGGAAGCTTGGAAGAAGGGAGTTCGGACTCACTCACCTTGGGATGCGTGCATTGGAGTGGAGGGTGTTTTGAAGAGAAGAAGGTGTTTATACACAGTGTAGCTGGTCGATCGACCAACCTGCTCAGTCGATCGACCGTGGGATTTGAGCAGGAGCTACTGCATTGTACTGACTGGTCGATCGACTAACCTGCTCAGTCGATTGACCAGGTTCCGCAGCTGTTATTGGTTTTTCGTGTTAGACTTTTAAAAGCCCAATGGTAATTAACTTTTGGCATCTTTTTATCAATAGAACGCAGAACAATTTAGGTTATGCTTTTTCATTATTGAAGTACTCAGTTTTGAGATCTAGTTTTGGAGGCAAGAAAGAGGGACGACGAATTCCGAATTCAATTGCTTTGTTCATCTTTTAATTAGTAAGCTTTATGCAATTTACTTCTTCTTGAATTTCTTGTTATTTCAATCCTTCGGTTACCGATTTAATTTCAGCAATTTAGTTCTTGTCTTTTGTCTTTAATTCGATTCAATCATGTCAAACTTATTCTTTGTTGTCAATTATGCAATTGTTATAGTTTTAATTATGCATAGCTAATTTTATTGATTGGGAACGAGGTGAGCCATGGCATAAATTATGGTTGTTTTGTTAGTATAAATTCTTCCGTATCGATTTTATTACCTTTTGATAAACCTGTCTTGCTAGATTGAAAGATTAGTATGTTAGGTTTTCATTGGGTTTGGAATTTCCTATGAGCGAAAGCTTTGAGAAATCCTTGGGAATTAGAAGACCGTAAGGTTATTGAGCATTGATCGAAGGACTTGCTCATGTTCCTCGAGACCGTTTTACAAGACGTCTATTATCTTTTTGACCCGGCCTTAGCCATGGTGAACCGAAGTTCCTAATCTCTCTTTTATCTTATTTGCGAATTCTCTTATTTTGTCAATTAGTTTTTAGAATCAAACAATTTCAAATACCCCACTCAATTGTTACTTTTTATAGACTGGAATTAGCAAATAGAATTGACCTTCTCTCTCTGTCGTTCGACCCTTACTATCACTAGCTATAGTTTTAGTTTGGAATTATAAATTAAATTTTGATACAAAACGACGGTATCAAATTTTGGCGCCGTTGCCGGGGAGACGGTGTAATTCTTTTTGCTTTATTTTTAGTTTATTTTTCTTGTCTCAAGGAACTTTGGTTCCTTGAGGCCGTTGCTTACCCTTGCTTCTAGTTTTGCTTTTGCACAGTTAGAAGACAGGTTTTTGAGAGGAAGGCTTGAGTACTCTCAGTTTTGCGAATATGGCTATGATATGTGACAATCTTCAGCCAAAAGAGCACCACCTTCCAAAGGGGCATGTGTTACCTACCCCTACTACCGGTAACTTCGAATCTCGTTCCTCTTATATCGATTTAGTGGAGCGAAATCAGTTTGCTGGTCTACCGGATGAGGACCCTTTGAAGCATATGGAAATTTTCACAGACTACTGATGTTCCATACCTATACCGGCTGGGGTGACTCAGGATGAAGTAAAGGGGGTGATGTTCTTATACTCCTTGAAGGATTCAGCGCGAGATTGGTACCGCTACCTTGATAGGGTAGCAGCTGGAGTCACAGATTGGATATCTCTAGCATTAGCCTTCTACAAGAAGTACTTCCCACTTTCAAAGACTGATGCCTTGAGAAGTAAAATTACAAATTTCCAGCAAGGAGCTGATGAGGGCTTTTGTGAAGCATGGGGACGTTTCAAAAGTTTGGTCCGAGCTGTCCCTCACCATGGTTTCCAGCAGTGGTATCTTTGAAACTTATTCTATAATGCTTTATATGATGATCACAAGGTCATCCTGGATGCCGCTGCGAATGGTAGGTTCCAAAACAATACCGGTCAGAATAAAGGTTGGAACACTATTGAGGAGATGGAAGTCCATAGAGCTGAGTTTGGGAGTTCACGTGGAAAATAACGAAAGCAAAGTGATGAAATGAGTGCCGTTGTGACACTCATTACTTCTATTACCGCCCGTCTCGAGAAGCTCGAGGCCTCTGAAACTTCCAAGAAAAGAGTTGAAATTCCTGTCCATAATTCAGATGGGACCGCGGAATTGAGAGAAATGGTTCGAACTCTTTTGGCTCAAGTGGCGAAAATAGAAGCAGCCGGGATTGAGTCCACAAAGAATTTTGTGAAGCAGTTGGAGAACATAGAGGCTAAGCAAGTCGCCAATTCTTCAAGCAAATGTAAAGGGCCAATTGAAACGATCAATGCCATTAATCTCCGAAGTGGCTTTTCTTATGATGGTCCTGATAAGCCAAGAGAAGACTCGAGAAAGGATGAAAAGAAGAATTTAATTTCTGGTGCGAAAACGAACTCAATTGCCAGTACTAGTGGTCGATCGACCAACACTACCAGTCGATCGACCGGGTTGTCAGATGAAAAAGTTTCTGACCAGAAACTATTCATACCCAGCACAAGTGGTCGATCGACCAACACCATCAGTCGATCGACTGAAGTTTTTGACGAGGCAGTCTCTGTCCAGGAACTGTTCACACCAAGCATTAGCAGTCGATCGACCAACACTACTAGTCGATCGACTGAGACTCCTGACGAAGAAGTCTCTGTCCAGGAACTGTTCACGCCCAGCCAGAGTGGTCGATCGACCGAGTCCAATGGTCGATCGATCGGTTCTCGGTCAAAGGGACGCAAATCCGTCAACTAGTTTGCATGATTCTACACTTATTGATGATTTGACGGAGGTTTTAAACTTACGGAAGCCGAAGGTTACTGATCCTACGGCCAGTGTTGCAGTCCCGTATCCGGAGCGTTTAAAGAATACTAAGCTGAAGCGCAAATTTGGTAAGTTTTTGGAAATGGTCAAGAATCTCGAGGTAACAATTCCTTTCACTGACCTAATTACCCAGGTACCCTCTTACGCTAAATTTATGAAAGACATTTTGAATCGTAAGAGAAATTTTCATGATGATGGTAATGTTGCTTTCGTGGAAGAATGCAATGCTCTTTCGCAAATTAATATACCACCTAAATTAAAGGACCCGGGTAGTTTTTCAATTCCCTGCACTATTGGTAACCACGAAATTGGAAAGGCCCTTTGTGATTTAGGGGCCAGTGTCAGTGTCATACCATACTCTGTTTGCGAAAGGCTAAATATTGGTAGACTTAAGGTGACCGATATTACCCTTCAGATGGCAAATAGATCGACTCTGAGACCTTTAGGAGTCTTAGAGGATGTACCCGTTCGAGTGGGTAAGTTTTTTTATTCCTGTCGATTTCGTTGCTTTGGACATTGCAGAGGACAGTCAGATACCTATTATTTTAGGTAGACCATTTTTACATACAGCTGGAGCTATAATAGATGTCAAACGGGTAATCATTACCTTAGAGGTAGGGGATGACACCATTGAGTTTAGTCTTGCTCGTAAGGCTACTGAACCTGCTGATGATGACACGTGTTATTCCATTGATATTGTTGAGAGGGCTGTTAATTATAATTGGAGGAAATCCTTAGCCAACGATCCCTTAGCTGATTTAACCAGTCTAGATGAGTGTGCAGGTAATACAGTGGAAAATGCTGAGGAGCCAGGTGCTTTGGTAGCCTCAATGGAAAGCTACGAGCTCACAGAGGAAGAAGATGAGATGCTCTTGAGCCTGGCCAACGAGAATTTGGTAAACACTTGCTATACCATTGAAGCTGATTCTGTCTGTGTTGTAGAGGTAAAGGTGCCTGAGCGTAAGCCACTTCCCCCTAATCTTAAGTATGTTTTTCTAGATGATACAGAGTAGTACCCAGCTATTGTTAGTGCTAAGCTTAATGATGACCAGCTGTCTGCTTTGATGTGTGTGCTTAAGAAAAATAGGAAAGCTTTAGGTTACTCTTTGGATGATATTAAGGGCATCAGCTCTGATATTTGCATGCACAGGATAGAGCTGGAGGAAGGCCACAAGCCTTACAGACAGGGTCAACGCAAGTTGAACCCGAAGATGCAGGAAGTTGTTATGGCTGAGGTAATGAAACTACTCGATGCAGGTATTATTTATACAGTTGGCAACTCCAAGTGGGTTAGCCCAGTTCAGGTAGTTTCGAAGAAAGGAGGGACTACCGTTGTTAAAAATGAGAAAAATGAATTAATACCAACACAAGTAGTGACAGGGTGGCGGATGTGCATTGATTATAGACAGTTGAATGCCGCCACCAAGAAAGACCACTTCCCCCTCCCTTTTGTTGACCAAATGACTGAAACACTTGCTTCTAACAAATTTTTATGTTTTCTAGACGGATATTCAGGGTTCTTTCAGATCCCTATTCATCCGGATGATCAGAGTAAGACCACTTTTACCTGTCCACAGGGCGTTTTTGCGTACCGCAGGATGCCCTTCGGATTGTGTAACGCCCCAGCTACCTTTCAGAGGTGCATGATGGGGATTTTTTCTGATTATATAGAGAACATTATGGAGGTATTTATGGATGATTTCTCAGTTTATGGTAATGACTTTGATCGTTGTTTAGCTAATCTTGACAAAGTCATGGAGCGTTGTACTGATGTTAATCTTGTTTTAAACTGGGAAAAATGTCAGTTTATGGTCAATGAAGGAGTTGTGTTAGGGCATCTGATTTCTGATAAGGGTATACATGTTGACAAAGCAACAGGTGATTGAGCAATTGCCTCCTCCCGTGAATGTTTTCCTTGGTCACGCCGGTTTCTATCGGCGTTTCATTAAGGATTTTTCAAAAATTGCTAAACCACTTACACAATTGCTCCTTAAGGATGCTGTCTTTGAGTTTACTGATGAGTGCCTTTTAGCTTTTAACAGGTTAAAGGAGGCTCTAGTTTCTGCACCGATCATTCAGCCGCCTGATTGGGATCTCCCATTTGAGATTATGTGTGATGCCGGCGATTATGCGATCGGTGCGGTTTTGGGACAAATGGAAGAACAAAGTTTTGAATCCCATATACTATGCGTGCCGAACTCTGGATGAGGCTCAAGTCAATTATTATACCACTGAGAAGGAGTTTTTAGCTGTAGTTTTTGCCTTAGACAAATTTCGGTCTTATTTGTTAGGTTCTAAGGTTGTTGTTTACACTGATCATGCAGCGTTAAAGACTCTCTTTCTTAAGAAGGATGCGAAGCCGAGGCTTTTGAGGTGGATACTCCTTTTGCAGGAGTTTGATTTGGAGATCAGAGATAAGAAAGGAGCAGAGAATGTGGTGGCTGACCATTTATCTTGTCTACAGCTGACAGAAAGGGAAGATTCGTTACCTATTAATGATTCTTTTCCTGATGAGAGTCTGTTAGCTGTTACTACTTCAGGGTCTTATCCACCTCCGTGGTTTGCTGATTTTGCTAACTTTGCTGTGACAGGTAGGATACCACCCGAGCTTTCATGGCAGCAGAAGAAGCGGTTCGCTTATGATGCTAGACAATACTTTTGGGATGATCCTTATGTTTTCAAAGAATGCGCAGACGGTCTTATCCGGAGATGCGTGCCTCAATGGGAGGTGAAGGATATCCTAGAAGCTTGCCACTCTTCTGCCTATGGTGGTCACCATGGTCCGTCCCGGACTGTGGCAAAGGTACTCCAATCTGGTTTCTATTGGCCAACTTTGCATGCAGATAGACGCAATTTTGTTGATGAGTGCGACGCTTGTCAAAGATCGGGGAATATTTCCAAGAGACATGAGATGCCACAGGTAGGCATTCTTGAGGTTGAGATTTTCGATGTCTGGGGCACTGACTATCAAGGACCTTTTCCGAGCAGTCAAGGTAATAAATATATCCTCGTAGCTGTAGATTATGTGTCCAAATGGGTAGAAGCTATCGCTACTCCCCATTGCGACGCAAAGGCCGTGATTAAACTGTTTAAAAAGATTATTTTCCCTCGTTTTGGTGTCCCTAGGGTTGTCATTAGCGATGGGAGAATGCATTTTAAAGAGAAACAACTTAGTGCTTTATTGACTGAATTCGGTGTCCAACATCGTAGAGGTTTGGGGTATCATCCCCAAATTAGTGGTCAGGTTGAGATTTCTAACAGAGAATTGAAAGAAGTCTTAGCTAAAGTTGTTTCTAAATCACGGAAAGATTGGAGTCTTAAGTTGGATGATGTCTTATGGGCTTATAGAACCGCGTTTAAGACGCCAATCGGGATGTCACCATACCGATTGAATTATGGTAAGACATGTCATTTACCTGTTGAGTTGGAGCGTAAGTCTTGGTGGGCTATATTTGATTTGAATTTGGATCCTAACCTCTCTCGTGAGAAACGCATGACACAGTTGAATGAGCTGGAGGAATTTAGGCTGTTGGCCTATGATAATGCTAGGATCTACAAAGAGAAAACAAAGCGCTGGCACGACAAGAGAATCATCAAGCGCGAGTTACATATTGGCGATAAGGTACTTCTTTTTAACGTTCATATCCGTTTATTTCCTGGTAAGCTGAAATCCAGGTGGACTGGCCCCTATACGGTCATAGCAGTTACAAAATTCGGATCAGTTGAACTGGAGACCTCTGCTGGAGAAAGATTCAAAGTTAATGGCCAATATGTGAAACATTATCACGGTGCAGACGATTTCATTGGGCAGGTCGAAGTACTATACTTTGACCCAATTTTAGAAGCTGCAAACTGAGGTAAAAAGGTCGTGCGGGACCTCTTAAACCAACGCTAACCGAGAGGCAACCCGGCTTGTAAATTTTTGTAATTAGGATCTTAATGGTTTTATTTCATTTGTTTGCATTAGGAGCTTTAGTTATTTCCTTTTAATAAGCAATTCCTTGGTTTGAAAAATGTGCGCCTTTGAGAATTTTTGCAGGAATTTATTTTATGCAAAGTGCGTAAGGTGATTTACTGAATGTTTGTGAAAGAAAGATGGGAAATTATGTTGGCAAAGCAATTTTAACGTAAAAAAGGGATTTGTTGCCAGTGCTTGCAGTCGATCGACCAAGTTCATCAGTCGATCGACTAAGAAATAAAGAGGCAGAAGCTGTTTCTCAGGGATATTGGTCGATCGACTGGGTAGAGTAGTCGATCGACCACTACGCGAAAAGGCAGAGGAGCTGTATAAGGAAGACTGGTCGATCGACCGAGTCAAGTGGTCGATCGACCACCACGCGAATTCAGCACGCAAGTTAATAGGGAAGTTTACTTCATTCTTCATTCATTCATTCATATTCATAAAATAAAAACTCAGAAGAAAACCCTATTTCTTCCCCTCTCTTGCGATTTTTCCTGCAATCTCCCTTAATCTCGATTTTTCTTGCTTAAATCTTCAAGTTCTCGTCAAAGGTATGTCTCTAATCTTATTTCCATCCTTTATATTCAATTTTCACTGAACTTTCATCCCCAAATTTCGAGCATTGCTACATTGAGACCGAAAAATCGAATTGGGGAAAATCAATTTCAGGCCATTGTCTTTCGATTTTTATGCTTTAATTACCTTCGCTATCTTATTCCTTTGATTTTCAAGTCATATTAGCAATTGTAGGATGCTTAAATCAATTTCCCCCAAATTTTGGAAACCCTAATTTCGGTTTCAATTTCTGAATTTTAGTTAGGGTTTCATAACTTGTTAATGCTAAAGGTTAGGGGAGGCTTGTTGCTAATTTGATTGTTTGCAGGTAGCAAAGATGACAAAAGGAAAGCAGCAAATGTACGAAGGGCAGTCCAGCCAGGGAGCTGCCAAACGTCCGCGGGGTCCGCCGCTCATGATTGAGGACACCACGGATAGTCTACCTGACTATCCGCAGGTTACTTTTTCTTCTTCAACTCAGCGTGCTAAGTTCGCTCTTTTTGCCGCGAAAATGAAAGTAACAGCCACCCGATTTCTTCACAAACCTACTTTAGAGAAATTAGGCTGTTTTGAGTCTGTTGTGTCCCTGCTAAATGGGACAGGAATGACGGGTCTTGTGGACATGGCTGAGTTCACTTATTACATTTTGACCCTTGAGTTTTTCTCGTCTTATGCTTTTGACCAGGCTTCTTTTGAAGCCAACAGGAGTAGCCCTTGCATTTCTTTTCGGCTATTCAATGTCAACTACTCCCTGACATTAGCCGACTTTGCTGGATTTTTGGGTCTTTATTTCGAGGGTAACACCTCAGAAACGTCTGATGTTCACCGAGTCATGTGGTCATGTATTAGTGACTGGAACGGGCCTAGGAGGACGGGCACTTCCGTCCACTTGCCGCCTTTTCGTTATTTTCTACGGCTAATAGGTAATACCATTTTCGGCCCTAAGGAGTCAAATAATGTGAATAACATTGAAGTGTCTATCTTGGCGGGCTATCTGAACCTTGAAAGTCGGGTAGCCCGTATCTATAACATCGCTTTTTTGACTGCCGCTCACTTTCAGACCATAAGTGAGGGCACTTTGGCCACTATTGCTTGTGGCGGGTTGGTGACGCGTATCGCCAACCGTCTAGTTCTACTTTTCCCTCGAGAGGAGGCCCCTATTGACCCTGACCTACGCTTCATGGATCTTGCCTACGCGAGGTCTGTGAAATGGGTTGATAGTCGGAGTCGATGGAAGATTGACTCTTTCATCTGCGGCCCCATCCCTGTCCTTGGCCTCCTTCCTATCCTGCCCCTTACCACTGTCCAGGGGGCAGCTCGCCCGCCCTTGCCCAGCTACAGGCTCCCTATTGGGGCGGGCACCGCTACTGCTAGCACCTCGAGGCGGGCTCATGCCTCATTTTCACGAGCCTCCTCCTCTTCTACTCCTGCTCCCACGGGTTACCCGCACACTTTCCGCCCCCCTACACCTTTGGTTATCCCTCCGGTCATAGACCAAAGGGGGATGTCACGTGTGTTGAGTGACTTGTGCAAGAGCTTTGATCAGCACCGACTAGACACTGCCCTAGCCCTGTACCCCGTCTACGAGGAGTAAGCTCGTGGGGGGATGCTCCCACGAGGTGCCTGGACTCACCCGTCCTTCTTTGTCCCCCCGGTGGGCGGTTACCCTCAGCCTGCCAGGAGACCTCCTACTACTACTACTACTACTACTGCCGCTGCTGCTGAGGCGGAGGAGGAAGAGAGCGACTCGGGGTCCGGAGAGGATAGTGGTTCTGAGTACGACGGTGGAGATTAGATGCTTGTGACCTCCCCTGTTTTTGGCTGGTTTGGGGAGGTCGTTTTTTGTGAGTTTCCTATCCTTCTTTGTTAGTTTTGTTGGGAAATGTGTCCTCAACAATAGTGCGATCACATGATTTAAATATCATAATTAAATCTCAAATTAAGAATACGTGAGGGATGATTCTTTATACAGTCGACTGACCGTCATTAATCGGTAATGATTGGCTAACTAGAGTTTGACATTACTGTCGTGTGACGGTGGTGGTCAGTTGATCCCTTTAGGTCACACCTATAGGATGAGGCCCAAAAAGATATTTAATTAATTGTATGCGATACGAATAAATTAATTCCTTAATTGTGGGAGTGCAATTTTGCGTCTTATTTTAATGTGATTAAATAAGATTAAAATTTAGTAATTAAGTGTTTTATTACTAAATTTGTTGAGGTATTATATAAGTTTTGAGGTAAAGGTAATTAGTTATTTAAAGTTACAAGAAGTTGTAATTTTAACTAACTAGTAATTATGGGACCCATTATATGATGATATAATGGTAGTATACTACTCAAAAAGTGGAGTGTATATTATATTATTAGGTGTAATATTTAAGTGTTAAATGATTATTTTAATAATTAAATATGTAAGATAGTTAAACATATGACTTATAAGCATTTGTGGGACAAATGACAAAAGGCAAAAATGGTCCATAAAAAGACCAATATTTCGGCCAACATAAGAGCACACAAGATGCTCTTTTGTCTTATGTTGATGTTGGTTATTGTGTGATAGTGACATATCACATAAGGCTTTTCATACTATACTTCTTACACCATTGCTCCCTACACTCTACATAGACTTTACAAGTGAGTAAAACAAAACAAAAAGATTCCTACCATGCATGAGGCCACCGGTTTTGGTCTTATAAAGAGAGCATTTGTTGCTCAAAATTTGGTTAATGCTTTTGCTTGTTTTTCCTCTTATTTTTCCCTCACATGCAATTGCATAAAACTCTCTATAAATACTAATACACTCATCATATATTACTAGAGGTAGTAATGCAAGAATATTAGTATTATTAAGGAAATATTTCTACTATATATCTAGTTAATATTAGTAGGAATTTTTGGGATTAATCTTGGGTGCAATTTATTGGAGTGGCTTCTATACTTGGAGTCTTAGGAGGATCATCCATCATTATAAGCTCAAGAACAAGTGAAGGAAGGTGACCTTACTTGTGCCCATATATTTCGAACCATATAACAATGTAAGGAACATTGTTTTTCTTATAAATCTTTCATTTTGTTATGCATGCACTAGATCTAAAGAACAAATAATTAACAAGTTAATTAGTTCACTATTAGAGGAGTCTAATAATAGGTATATGAACCTAACAAGTGGTATCAGAGCATAAGGATGTTGCATGCATAATCGGTTATTGTTTTTCCGAGTTAAAAGGTTAACATATAAAACTTAAAAATTTGTGATTTATAAGTATAAGCCACGAAATAACCATGCATGTTATATATTCTGGTCCTAAAATGTTTTTAGGTCATTTTTATGATTTATGGAAATTTATTGCTCATTTTAAGGATTTTTGGTCATTTTATTACATTTTTATGACTAAAATGGGAATTAAAATGCTAAAAATAGTTAAACTTCGTTTCTGACCTTGGAAAATTTATATGACCTCACATGCATATTTTACAAGTTGTGTGTAAAAGGACGTGTTAATTTGATTAATATTGCATGATTTATGATTTTTATGAGATAAAAATGGATTAAAAGAGGTAAAATGGTTAAAAATAGTTAAATTTCGAATTAAGCCATGATCTTTTAATATGATGTCACATGCAATAGTTAAAGAGTGTATGTAAATTTCTAGATTAAGAGATCTTCTTTAGCATGATTTATGGATTTTTGAGTAAAAATGGCATAAATAGTGACTATTTTAGCAAAAATTAGCTAAAACGTATTGCATGGCTTGAGAAAATTATTTTAAGTTGCATTAATATCCCACTAATCAGATATAAAGTTGTAAAAATTATTGGTTTAATTTTCGTATACTTTATACATTTTATGAGATAAAAACGATAAAAATGCAACTATATTTTCTCAAAAATAATTCGAAAATTTTAATCATGATTTTTGACATTTTGAGTGTCATGGATTTATTCCAGAATGTTCAAAAATTTAAAATTCAAATTTTGAAACTTTTATGATTTAATTTGGATTTATTTCATAAATATTGTGTTTTTAAGGTCAAAAATGAGCATAAAATTAAATCAAGTTGAATTATTGTCAAAAATTTAGTGATGACTAATTTTTGAGTCCTAAAATGTGTTAGGATAATTAACTTGAGCTTAGATGTGATTTAAGTGTTAATTAGTGATTTTAAAAGGTTATTATCACGTATTTCCATAAAACCGGGTTATATGTACGACATAAGTTAAATAGGGCGATTTGGCACATCATTTGGCATGATAGATACATATTATAATGCTGCATATTTCAATTGTTGAATGTTTTAATTTATATAATTTTGAATTATGTAATTTTATCTTAGTATGGCCTTAGTTTTAATCGATATTACCCGTAATGAAAGGGTATATTGATTCGGTTGTAATTTAATGTGATCTCGTATCACTTTTATTTTATTTTTTATTTATTAGTTTTTCCATTTTACAAATGTATAATAGGAATAGCTTTGTATTTTTTATTATTATTTGTAATTATGGAGCATCCTCAAAGACGGTGCCATTCGGAAAGGTGATCCGACAAAGACGATGTCTTGGGAGGCGTGCCACTTGAAGATTCAAGGGACCAAAGGAGTTGGTTTCCGAATATGTAATAGATTATTTGATTTTCTATTTTAGGAAGGCCATACTAGGAATTTTATTTATTGCTTTGCATTTCTTTTAATATGTTGCATGCATTGCCAAATCGCCATAACAACACATGCATATCTAATCGAGTCATCGACCGTGTCAATTATAATTATCGTAGTTCACCGCTTTAGTTCACTTAAAACGTGATAGATAATAAATTGACAAGACCTCTCACATATAATAATTGAGATAAAGCCTTACCAAATAGTAGAAACCCATGAAGTACCAATTTCATGAGGGAGTTAATCCGGCTTCACCGTAATACAAACCTTGTTACGTTGGCGAAGTGGGGTAATAAAATGTTATTACATCGAAATTTGGATTGAGCTCAACGGAAGTATTGTTGACCGTAGTCGCATGTGTTCCGGGCTAAAGATGAGAATTAGAGTAATTTTTATCGACCGAGAGTTCTAAAAGTAGAATCGATTAAAAGGTTAATCCACCAAGTTATATTAATAAGGGATGAATCGGCTCACCGTGCCCGAGTTAATATGAATTTGGATCTCGGAATCATTTATGTAGTTGGGTGGAGGTCACTATATAAATGCAATGCTTGTAGTTAAATTTACGAGTATTATTAAAATGATAGATGATAATTAATTCCTTCATTTCCTATTTTGTAGTCAAATTTGTTTTATCAATTGCAATGACAACTCCAATATCATCTAATAATCATACACCGATCACCATTAATTCTTGGCTCCAATCATTCTATGAAAAATGCTTCTCGTATATCAACGACCCGATTAGAGTACTACGCTTTAGCATTGGTGAAGATGGGAATCTTTGTCTTTTTACTACTTCTACACCTCGTACTCATGCCTACCTCTCAGGTAAGAGGTTTATATGAGGGAAATCTCACAAATTCCAAGATATCTTTGTTTGATGAAACAAGGAGAAATATCAAATTAAGTGGGAGTTCTAGCAAGAGTGTCCTTGCAAATAAAAGGAGTATTGATATTAATAAAGGAAAAGCAAAGAAAGGTATAGAAACCCAAATCCGATTGTGAATTGGAAGTTGATAGTGAGACTACCACAAAACCAAGATGGGTATTCAATCCTACCATGAATATCATTATTTTAATGTCATGGGCCAAAGGAAGCATAAATTGCCCCAAGTATTTAGAACATATCAAAGTTGGGCTTGTAACTCCAAGTGGGACTTGGAAATGTGGAAAAGCTAAACAAGAGTGATATGAATCTCTGACAATGAAATGGAGCTCGGGTAGCCGCCACTTCAAAAGAAATTTATATACTTGTTTTTGCTGATAGCTTTGAGTTATGATTTACATTATGTTCCCACCTAGTCTAAAACATTATTTCCATGTGAGACATGAAATGATCTATATTTTGTCCTCAAAGACAATTGTTGTATTTTATTATAGACGTGGATGTGAGCCATGTCACTTATCTTTATGATAAACAAGTTTTAGACAGTTCCAACTCATGTAAAGATATCTATATAATACGATCCAAAAGACTCATATTTAGTAATCCAAATGATTTGTACATTTGATTTTTCAATTAGGTTACGTAAATGAGAAACGCATTAAATGCTAGTGTCGACTAGTATTATTGGACCATTTGATTTTCAATCATATGGAATATGCGAATCTAATCTCCTTTGCAATAAAATTTGTACTTCTTTTAGTGGTAAAGGGACACAAGCAAGTGATTTGTTGAGACTAATACATGCCGATGTATGTGTCTAATGAACATCACCGCAAGGAGAATTTATGACTACTTCGTCACTTTTACCTATGATTCAAGTAGATAAGGGTATATTTACTTAATCTAATAAAAGGTGAAGCATTTGAGAGATTTGAGAACTTTCTAAAATGACGTAGAGAACCAATTGAATAAAGTTCTAAGCATTACGACCCAATCGTAGTGGCAAAGATCTAAGTAATAAATTTGATTTATTAAAGATGGATTATGACCTAGCGTCACTACCCGTAAGATCAAACTAATATGAGTCGGTTTGAGTTGTTGAACTCAATTTTGGGAATTTGCAATCCAATACGGACAAGTAATTCTAAACGGATGGTCAACCATGAGATACCTAGAATAGAGAGTCTATTAAACCATATGACATGGATAAGACTGTCATATTACATGAATCAAACTGCCATGAAAGGGATGGCCTTTTGAAAGCTAATACATAGTCTAGATAAACTCCTAATACTCCGTTAAATATATATGTTTGTAACTCACAAAGCTATCTCTCAAGAATTTAGATGTATTTATGAGAGATAGAGTGGGAGAAGATTGTATCGTCACAAACATCTCTTATAGTTGAAATATTACTTTGTGAAAGTAATGGAATTATAGAGTGGGAGTTGGTATTGAACTATTGTCTATGAAGATAGTATGAGAGCATAGTTCAGTGGGAGTTTATCGCACATGTCTTATTGTTATAATATTACTTTGTGAAAGTGATAGTATCATGACCTTGTTACATACGAGCCGAAGCATTACAATCCGAAAATTGTTGCTCATGAGTAGATTTACTTTAAAGTGAGGGTCTCTTTAAAGGTAAATAGAGCTTTAGAGTACACAAATGCAAAATATTTACATGAAGATGTTGATCAAGATAAATTGTGTTAGGAATTGCCGCATTTCATTGTCATGATAAATGGCAAATTAAATTCGCTTTTCTAAAATGGGAATTTAGAGAAGGAAGTGTTTGAAACACAAAATCTTAGATGAAGATCTAAGAATCCTAACATATTATGCATAGCTATCTTAAGTGATCACAAGTTGGTCTTAAGCTAGCATTAAAGGATTAAACTTTTCGTTCATGTGATTATAGTGAATTGTTTCATTCACATGATTGAAGAATCATGATATACATGAAGTTAAGTGGGAGCTAGAATTGTTTTTCCATGTCTTATATGTTGATGACATATTAATTATTGAGAATAATGTATCAATGCTCTCTTCTGGCAAGAGTGATTGGGAGACTAGGGAAGGGTGCAATATATGTTAGATTACCGAATCTATGTGAGAGTATATTGGCATAGAGTTGAGAGTCTTATGAGGATAAGATCTTTCGTATCTGTTGTAACATCAACAAGGTTGAATGGCTTATTCATGATGATGAAAGTGGAATTACTATGATGGAATCATAGTCGTTCACTGAACCCATTAAGTTATTGATTACATGAAATCGATTGCTAATGTTTCCGCCATTAGAACGATTATGTATGCCAACAGACGCATGTGCTGTGATGAAAAATATGCCTAGGGCATAATAAGTCAATAACAAGATAATTCCCATGATATGGTTTGTGAGAGCCTTAAAGAACATCCTTGAGATTCTTGAGAAGAATTAGGGAAGGAGTCGTTCACATGTTTGGATGATAAACTAAGTTAGGTGTTGATGGGATACACAAACTTTAGTTTCCAAACCAAAACGGATTTGTTGAAATCCTATGATGTCTTATTGACAAAGGAGAAAGAGACTAAGAAAGGTGTTTTAATTTCGCGCATTGCAAATACTACAAAAGGAATCTAAGTAAATTGTGATAAAATGGTCAACGTAGGGATTAAGGGTGAATCCCTCAACAAATGACTTTATCACAAGTTATATGATAACAGTGGGAGCATCTTTCAAGTTAAAGAGCCCATGTCTAGTAAGTAGTCTAGACATATACCTGGATAAATTCATGTCATAAGAGATGACATTGAATGGAAGGAAATTGCAATTAATAAAGTTGGAATATATGGATATCGGGTATATCTACTAGCCAAGCTTGTATTACATTTAAACTAGTGTTTATAATACACTAAAGATTATAGAATATGAAGTAGTAATAGAGTATTGACTATTCATATGTAATAATCACATTTATCGTTTGAGTTTCATTAAACTCACCCGTTGCCTTGTCGTATCCGAATGGGTTGTAGAGACAAATTGAACCCCATTAAAGTGAACTGGATTGACATGGTATTCGCCCCTAGTTACTTATATGAGGTGACGTCTCCAAGTGACTAGAGTGTGATGCGATTGATGGCAAGTTCAAGTGCCATAGAGTCATATGGGATGACTAGTCGATCACATAGGCAGACTGTATGAGACAATCTGTCGGGCAGTGACCGCTTATAGAGTTCTGGTAATTCATAAAGCCTGGTCGTGGCAAGAGCTACTATAGTATTCTTATGAGTCAATTCTTTTGACTAGAGACTATTCGCCCAAGTTGGCACAACTTCTGATTAACTTTGATTTATACTCTACGATTTCGTAAATGAGGTCAAACTGGGTATATTTTGGGTTATGATGGACTGTGGCTGAACGAAGGGAATAGGGCGATAGGAATTGTCCACCCCTTGTCAGGGTTGTTTGAAATCTCAAGGCCACTCGAGGAGTAGTTAACTGGAAATGCGTGGCCACGCTCGGAAGATATCTATGATAGATAATTCCGGTCGAGACGTTAATCTCCGGATCGAGAAAACCACTCAAGATATGATCAAATGTAAGTACGACCTGCAAGACACCTTGCATTGAGTGGGAGATTGTAATAGGACAAGAGAATTGGTGACGCACACTTGTCGAGGACAAGTGGGAGATTGTTGGGAAATGTGTCCTCAACAATAGTGCGATCACATGATTTAAATATCATAATTAAATCTCAAATTAAGAATACGTGAGGGATGATTCTTTATACGATCAATGACGACCGTCATTAATCGGTAATGATTGGCTAACTAGAGTTTGACATTACGTCGTGTGACGGTGGTGGTCAGTTGATCCCTTTAGGTCACACCTATAGGATGAGGCCCAAAAAGATATTTAATTAATTGTATGCGATACGAATAAATTAATTCCTTAATTGTGGGAGTGCAATTTTGCGTCTTATTTTAATGTGATTAAATAAGATTAAAATTTAGTAATTAAGTGTTTTATTACTAAATTTGTTGAGGTATTATATAAGTTTTGAGGTAAAGGTAATTAGTTATTTAAAGTTACAAGAAGTTGTAATTTTAACTAACTAGTAATTATGGGACCCATTATATGATGATATAATGGTAGTATACTACTCAAAAAGTGGAGTGTATATTATATTATTAGGTTTAATATTTAAGTGTTAAATGATTATTTTAATAATTAAATATGTAAGATAGTTAAACATATGACTTATAAGCATTTGTGGGACAAATGACAAAAGGCAAAAATGGTCCTTAAAAAGACCAATATTTCGGCCAACATAAGAGCACACAAGATGCTCTTTTGTCTTATGTTGATGTTGGTTATTGTGTGATAGTGACATATCACATAAGGCTTTTCATACTACTTCTTACACCATTGCTCCCTACACTCTACATAGACTTTACAAGTGAGTAAAACAAAACAAAAAGATTCCTACCATGCATGAGGCCACCGGTTTTGGTCTTATAAAGAGAGCATTTGTTGCTCAAAATTTGGTTAATGCTTTTGCTTGTTTTTCCTCTTATTTTTCCCTCACATGCAATTGCATAAAACTCTCTATAAATACTAATACACTCATCATATATTACTAGAGGTAGTAATGCAAGAATATTAGTATTATTAAGGAAATATTTCTACTATATATCTAGTTAATATTAGTAGGAATTTTTGGGATTAATCTTGGGTGCAATTTATTGGAGTGGCTTCTATACTTGGAGTCTTAGGAGGATCATCCATCATTATAAGCTCAAGAACAAGTGAAGGAAGGTGACCTTACTTGTGCCCATATATTTCGAACCATATAACAATGTAAGGAACATTGTTTTTCTTATAAATCTTTCATTTTGTTATGCATGCACTAGATCTAAAGAACAAATAATTAACAAGTTAATTAGTTCACTATTAGAGGAGTCTAATAATAGGTATATGAACCTAACAAGTTTCCCTTTCTTTTGTTGTTGCTTTTATTCCTCCCTATTTTGTTGTGACTGCTGGTGATTTGCTGCTGAGCACAATGGGGACATTGTGTGATTTGGTTTGGGGAAGGGTTTTGCGTTGCATTCATTCTGTTTTGCATTCACGTTTAGTTTTTGTCTTGCATTGTTTATTTCATTTCTTTTATATATACAAAAATCAAAAAAAAAATTTGAAAAATTTGAAAAATTTCACGTTTAATTTTGCATATTAGGTTGAGTCAGATTGGAGTATTCATTACTGATAGTTGTCATTTGCTTAAGCCTTGCATTTTATCACATCTTTTAGGAAAAGTTTTTGCAATATCTCGAATTTCGTTTCAAAATTTGTTGAACAATTAGACTTGACTTGAAATTTTGGCAAACTACAAAACTTTCTAAGGAATTAGAGCTTTATAAACTGGTGTCATTCATGACCAGTTTCATTTAGGATTGTGAGTAGTTACTCCCTGCATATCGTGTAATATTAATTTGTACAAGTATGACATTTAATTTCTTTTTGCCTGCATACATTCGGGTTAGTGGTTGGTATTGCATGTTTGGAGAATGCTTGCGAAAATCCCTTTTATTCATTTTACTCATTAGCTTCACATTAGCCAAAAATTTCCAGTTGACCCTTTAGCTACAATCCATAAACTAAGCCTACCACTTGCTGAGCTAGTTTGGTAGTTTTAGTGGTATTCTTTGTATTGTATCAATTTTGGCTCGATTTCCACTCTATGAAGTTGGTAATGAATGAAGGAGAAAAAGAAAAAGAAAAATGAAAAAATTGAAAAAAATAGTGACTGCCGAAAAAAAACGGAACAAAAGAAAACAAAAGAAAAAGAAACGGCAAAGAAAAAGAAAAAAAAAGTTTACTCCTATGTTTGCTTTATATTTTATGAGGAGTATTGAGTTTGGATTAGTGATTTGTATGCCATATTCATTAAGGCATTTGAGCTTATTTCATTGAGTTAGAAGTGGATGTTTTATTCGGTTTGATAGGATGCTAGCTTGGCTATTTCCCTCTCATTCCCATATTGTTTTGCCTCTTCTTACCCATAGCCTCACTTATCCAAATCTTTGCAAGTATTCGGCATGTGATGGACCCTGAATGGTTGGAATGTATGTGCACGGTAGCTAGAATTACTTATCATACTATATTGCATGCATGATCATGTTGGTTGAGTCTAGGTGAGCGACTTTTGTCTCTTTCTCTCTTACATATAAATTGCTTACCTTTTGCTTTGTGGAGAGAAGACTGACCCGGGAGAGTCCAATCTTGAAAGTCTTGCAAGGTCAAACGTTCAACATCTTTTCGAAATATGCATAAATTCGTTTGCGTGACATTGAGCTATTAGTAGTTGATTCATATGCATTAAATTGGTTTAAGTAGACGATTTTCAGTTTGTCCATGTTTTGCTCCTTTCTATCTAGATTTAGTTTTGCATTTAGTTTGCTTGGGGACAAGCAAAGGTTTGGTTTGGGAAAGTTTGATGCGTGTCTATAATATGATGTTTTACATCTTTATTTCCACGCATTTTATGTCTATTATATGTAGTTTATTCTACTATTTCCCCTATTTCTGTCTACTCTCGTATTTTTATGTAGTATTGCAGATAATTGCGGAAATGAGCAGAAAATGAACCAAATCTCGACCCCGAAAGCTAAGCTTTGGAAGGACATGAATATTTGACTCGGACTTGAATTTTAGAATGCATTTCAAGGCCTGAAAGGTGTATTTGCGTGAGTTTTAGAAGCGGATTGCCAGCTACAGTGGTCTATAGACCGTCAGAATGCTTCTCGACATTGCAGGCTGCTTCAGATGGCTATATCTCGAGTTTTAGAGCAGATAATCGAGTCATTCCAATTGGAGGTGAAAGCTTATCCTCTTAGCTTTCCAACGCCCGCATAGAACGCCTGATTGGACCAAGTAACGAAGAAATGACAGCTGTTTAAAATCGGTGCGCGCTGCAGAATCCGTCAGAATGCAATTCTATACAGCGCTCTTGGTCGATTGACTGGTCCAAGTGGTCGATCGACCACTCCACGAGTCTGATGAGAATTTAAAGACGAGATTTAGCTTAAACCCATTGTATATTAGGTTTAGGAATAAGTGTTACGTTATATTCCTATATAACATAACCTGATGTATCCAGTTTTTCGTTCAGTTTTTATCAGTTTTTAGATCGTAAAACAATTAGGGTTCTTGAGATTATTGTTCTTTCATTAAGAAAGTTACTTTCGCATTCGGTCTTTTGGATCTTTTCTCTGCAATTCCGTTTGGTATACTCCTACTCTTATTTCAGTTTGATCCCTTTATTTCGTTGTAGTACAGAATTGCTAGTTAGTTTCCCGAAGCCAAAATTATTGTTTTATGATAGTTGTTAATTTCGTTAGTTTAATCATGAATTCGTATGCTTTAATTGTTGATTTTATTGCTGACATTATTTCTAGTATGAGTAGCTAAATGCCCATGTGCTAGGAATTAGGGAATCCATGGCGGCATGAGTTAATTTTATTTAGTCTAGGTTGAACCCGTACCGGCCTTATTTACCTTTGTGAGATTTTTACCCCTTGCTAGGTTGAGAAATTAGCAAAGTTTGACTTCTTGCAAGTAATTGGAAAGACTATAGTGCGAAAGTAATTTAGTTTAATGAAAGAACAATAATCTAGCAGAAAAATTTGATACCGTCGTTTTGTATCAAAATTTAATTTATAATTCCAAACTAAAACTATAGCTAGTGATAGTAAGGGTCGAACCACAGAGAGACAAGGTCAATTCTATTTGCTAATTCTAGTCTATAAAAAGTAACAATTGAGTGGGGTATTTGAAATTGTTTGATTCAAAAAACTAATTGACAAAATAAGAGAATTTGCAAATAAGATAAAAGAGAGATTAGGAACTTCGGTTCACCATGGCTAAGGTCGGGTCAAAAAGATAATAGAGGTCTTGTAAAACGGTCTCGGGGAACATGAGCAAGTCATTCGATCAATGCTCAATAACCTTACGGTCTTCTAATTCCCAAGGATTTCTCAAAGCTTTCGCTCATAGGAAATTCCAAACCTAATGAAAACCTAACCTACTAATCTTTCAATCTAGCAAGACGGGTTTATCAAAAGGTAATAAGATCGATACGGAAGAATTCATACTAACAAAACAACCCTAATTTATGCCATGGCTCACCTCGTTCCCAATCAATAAAATTAGCTATGCATAATTAAAACTATAACAATTGCATAATTGACAACAAAGAATAAGTTTGACATGATTGAATCGAATTAAAGACAAAATACAAGAACTAAATTGCTGAAATTAAATCGGTAACCAAAGGATTGAAATAACAAGAAATTCAAGAAGAAGTAAATTGCATAAAGCTTACTAATTAAAAGATGAACAAAGCAATTGAATTCGGAATTCGTCGTCCCTCTTTCTTGCCTCCAAAACTACATCTCAAAACTGAGTTCTTCAATAATGAAAAAGCATAACCTAAATTGTTCTGCGTTCTACTGATAAAAAGATGCCAAAAGTTAATTACCATTGGGCTTTTAAAAGTCTAACATGAAAAACCAATAACAGCTGCGGAACCTGGTCGATCGACTGAGCAGGTTAGTCGATCGACCAGTCAGTACAATGCAGTAGCTCCTGCTGAAATCCCACGGTCGATCGACTGAGTAGGTTGGTCGATCGACCAGCTACACTGTGCAGAAACACCTTCTTCTCTTCAAAACAGCCTCCACTCCAATGCACGCATCCCAAGGTGAGTGAGTCCGAACTCCCTTCTTCCAAGCTTCCCTGAAGTTGACTCCGGAGGACGATTTAGGCTTGATTTAGCTCACTTCCACTCATTCCTATAATAAATCATAGAAAATGCAAAGTAAACCGTTTCGGGAGAAATAGTAGCTTTAAGCTAACGAAAATGCATGGAAATACGTGCCAAAACTGCAATTAAAGTGTATAGAATATGCACGTATCAAATCTCCCCAAACCAAACCTTGCTTGTCCCCAAGCAAGCACTATAACCCAAATAAAAACCTAATGGAAAGGAGTATACCTCAGAGCTAGCTACAAGTCAATGCCAAACCGTTTAATGCACATAACCAACCACTGCAAAGCTCAAAGCAAGTGAACAAATTTATGTATATCATGGAATTAAATCGGGTGTTCGACCTTGCAAGACTCATAAATTTGGACTCTCCCGGGTCACTCTTCTCTCAGCAAAGCAAATGGTAAGAATATATGTAGAAGAGAGGGAAGAAAATACAGACTCTCACCTAGACTGCGACCGACAAAACATGTATGCTTGACTAGCATGAATAATGACTCTAACTACCATACATATGTACAACCACCATCAAGGACTATTACATGCCGAACTTATTGCAAGTTTTGGATATGTTAGGCTAAGTGGGAAAGAAAGGGCAAAACAAGTATGGAAATGTGAGGGTAAGAGCCAAGCTAGCACCTAACAAACCATCAAAAACCGCATCCCAATCCTCCAACTCGAAATGTAACCATTGCCTCTAAATGTCTAGGCAACAACTATCCCAAAATTGACACCTCTAAATCGTAAAATAAGCACATGAGGTGTGTTCTCAACTCAGCCAAAATTTTTCTTATTTTTTTTTTCAAATTCCTTTTTTTTTCTTTCTTTCCTTTCTTTTCATTTTCTTTCATTTTCTGAGCTGGCAGTCGATCGACCAGTGACAGCAGTCGATCGACCACCCCTTGCATTCCAGTGGTCTCTGCCCAGATTAGCCTTCTTTTTTTTCATTTTTCTGAGTTTCTTTGTTTCAGGCTGACAAAATAGCAACTCCTGCACTTCTCATAAATGCTCACTCCAACATTACAAAACGAACCAAGACTGCTATAATTCGACAAAATCCTCTACTACTACCTAGCTTTGCACAATGGTAGGCTAAGTATGGGATGTAGTTAAGGGCAACTGGCAGATATGGCTTATAGTGGAGTTAATGGGGCAAAATGAGAAAGAGGAAGATGCAATAGTTCTCAAAATATGTAATACCGACCACAAACCGATGTGTATAGGCAATAAGCAATCAAAACTCATACACGTGCAAAACATGAAATGACGGGAGTACTACTCTCAATCCTAAATTAACCGGTCATGAATGTCACCAGTTATAGTTTAAGGAACGGAAGCCAAAATTTAATACCGTCGTTTAGTACCAAAAATAATATTTATAACCTAAATACTACTAACAGAAGCTAGTGGCAGTCAGGGTCGATCCGCAGGGAGAAAGGGAATTTCAGTTGTTCTATATTTCAGTCTAGAAGTAACAAATAAGGGGGGTGTTTTGGTTGATTGATTCTATACTAACTACCGAAAATTAAATGAAATGTAAGTAGATAATAAAAGGTAGCTAGGAATTTCGATTCACCATGGCTTAAGGGTCAGTCTAGTAAAGTCAGGTCTATCCAATACCGTCCCAGGATGTCAAATAGGTCGTCTAAGTCCCTATTCAAATTAAGCCTTTCGGTCTCTTTTCCACCCTAGAAAGAAACTAAATTACTTTCGCACTATAGTCTTTCCAATTACTTGCAAGAAGCCAAACTTTGCTAATTTCTCAATCTAGCAAGGAGTAAAAATCTCACAAAGGTAAATAAGGCCGGTACGGGTTCAACCTAGACTAAATAAAATTAACTCATGCCGCCATGGATTCCCTAATTCCTAGCACATGGGCATTTAGCTACTCATACTAGAAATAATAACAGCAATAAAATCAACAATTAAAGCATACGAATTCATGATTAAACTAACGAAATTAACAACTATCATAAAACAATAATTTTGGCTTCGGGAAACTAACTAGCAATTCTGTACTACAACGAAATAAAGCGATCAAACTGAAATAAGAGTAGGAGTATACCAAACGGAATTGCAGAGAAAAGATCCAAAAGACCGAATGCGAAAGTAACTTGCTTAATGAAAGAACAATAATCTCAAGAACCCTAATTGTTTTACGATCTAAAAACTGATAAAAACTGAATGAAAAACTGGATACATCAGGTTACGTTATATAGGAATATAACGTAACACTTATTCCTAAACCTAATATACAATGGGCTTAAGCTAAATCTCATCTTTAAATTCTCGTCAGACTCGTGGAGTGGTCGATCGACCACTTGGACCAGTCAATCGACCAAGAGCGATGTACAGAATTTCATTCTGACGGATTCTACAGCGCGCACCGATCTTAAAACAGCTGCCATTTCTTCGTTACTTTGTCAAATCAGGCGTTCTACACGGTGTTGGAAAGTTAAGAGGATAAGCTTTCACTTACAATTGGAATCACTCAATTATCTGACCTATAACTCGAGATATATCCATCTGAAGCAACCTGCAATGTCGAGAAGCATTCTGACGGTCTATAGACCATGTAGGTCAGTCTATAGACCACTGTAGCTGGCAATCCACTTCTAAAACTCACGCAAATACACCTTTCAGGCCTTGAAATGCATTCTAAACTTCAAGTCCGAGTCAAATATTCATGTCCTTCCAAAGCTTAGCTTTCGGGGTCGAGATTTGATTCATTTTCTGTTCATTTCCGCAATTATCTGCAATATTACCTAAAAATACGAGAGTAGACAGAAATAGGGGAAATAGTAGAAGAAACTACATATAATAGACATAAAATGCGTGGAAATAAAGATGTAAAACATCATATTATAGACACGCATCAAGAACATCAAAGGGAAGGCTTGAGTACCTTTGATTCTTCCACCAAGATGTCTAACGTCTCAAGAATTGTAGCACAATTTGAAGCTCAGAATGCAAAATCTGACAAGCTGGAGAGTAGACAGTCGCGGAAAGCAAGTGTACAGATGAGTACTGTTGCGGCACTTGAGGCTTCTGTTAATGCTCAATCTGAAAAGCTTGAGGTGGCACAATTGAAGCAATAAAATTTAGAGAAGAATGCTTTGGTTCATGGCACCAATGAGATTGCGGAATTCAGAACGGTAGTCTAAGCTCTTATGGCTCATATGGTGAAAATTGAAAGCCAAATAGCAATCTTAGCGGCTAATCAGCAAGGAAAGGATTCGGGAAATATGGAGAAGCTTATTAAAATTTCTGATGCGGAAAGAGATCACGTTCCCAGTGCTCATGGTCGATCGACCAACACCACTGGTCGAATGACCAGTATACCTGAGCATAACGCAAAACCCTGGAGGGTTTTGAACATGCGCGAGTTCGATATTGTTGATTTGCGTGATACTTCGGCCCGAATTATTGACGGGTCGTTCATTTCAAGAGCTATGAAGTCATTTCCGAGAGTTGATAAGGACAAGGTCCTTAATTCGAAGGATGTTTCAAGGAAGGAAGTAGAAGAGCGGGCCAAGTTGTCGATAAAGCCTCCATTTCCTGAGCGGCTCCAGAAATCGGAAGATGAGGTACACTATCGACTGCATATTGATGATGTCCCACTTTTTATTCCTACCCTTATTATCTTTGCTCTAACACCTCCGCCCCAGATTGGGAGCAAGATGGAGGAAGATTTTGCTGCTTTGACTGTTTCAGGAGCTGGTTTGGGGAAGAAAGAGCCACCTGATTTTCCAGCTTTGAAGAAGTCAGAGCGAGGCATGGAGTATGATCTGGAGTTCGATGAGCCGGACGATACTAGAGCGTGGAGGGCTAGAGCTGTTGACGATCCATTGAGTTACCTAGATGACGGAGATGGGTGGTCTCCATCTGCTGAGATTAGTATTGCTGAGGCGACTGCATCTAGCCAAAGGCCATGGTCGAAGTTATCCCGCAGTTTCCGCGGATAAACACTTCCACTTTTTATTGCTTGAGTTTTAAGACAATTCTTTTTATTGCATTTGTAATACTATTTATTGCTTAGGTTTGCGCGAGACTTCGCATTAATAAGTTTGCTTAGGACTTTAAACACTTTAGACTGTTACTTTGGCTTGTGCGCAATTTTGGGCGCATTATTATGTGTATTTGCAGGTTTATAGATCTCATTAGCTCAATTTATTGAGCTAATTCGAAGAAATCAGAACTTACAGCAAGATTTTCAGTCGATCGACTGGCCTATTTGGTCGATCGATCGATCGCTACAGCTGATTCTGAAGCTCTGTTCGTGTCACCTTGGTCGATCGACTGGGTGATGTGGTCGATCGACCACCCAACGCTGCTGTACCTGTTTTCGATCACTCCCCTGCTGTGTTTGGTCGATTTGCGGAGTTGAGGGAGTCTTTTCTCCATTTTATTCTCCGACTCGATTCTGTTTTCTTCCGTTTCCTTATTTTACACATAATGTTGCGTTTTAATAATTGTTTTCTCGGTTTTATGCGCGGTACTTTTGTTTGTTCTTTTCAGGTACTTATTGGTAGCACTGCTGGCTACTAAAACCTCCTAGCTCACGCTGGTTTGGGGAGGTTTCCTTTTGTTGCGCTTAAAGTCATGTGAGTTTCCGAGTTTTTACTTCATGTCTTATGTAGTTAATTTTCGCAAATTCCCGTTTTCCTTTTATTTTATATACATGATTTTGCACAATGAGGACATTGTGTGATTTGGTTTGGGGAAGGGTTTTGCGTTGCATTTCATTTGCTTGCATTCACGTTTACATTTTGTCTTGCATTGTTGTTTATTTTCCCTTATATATACAAAAATCTCAAAAAAAAAATTGAAAATTTCAAAAAATTCAAAAAAAATTGCACGTTTATTTTAGCATATAGGTCGAGTCGGAACGGTAGTATTTCAATGATGACATTGCATTTGCAGCTGTTTACGCCTAAGCCTTGCTAATTGACATGTTATTAGTAGAATCATATATGCATAGTCTACGAGTTTTCGTTAAATTTCATGATGAACTTGAGACTTGACTTAGATTTTTGGCAAACTACATTATATTCTGAGATTTAGAGCTTATAACTGGTGACATTTATGACCAGTTTATTTAGGATGTGAGTAGTTACTCCTTATAAGACATGTTACATCAATATGCATAAATATGAACTTAATCTGCTTAATACCCGTATGCATTCGGTTTGTGGTTTGTTAACATATGTGGTAGAGGTCCCCTTTTCTTATTTTACTCATAAGCCTCACATAGCCAAATTTGCTTTTTCGTCCCATAAGCTACATACCATTATTTAGCCTACCCTATCCGAGCTAGTATTGGTAGTTGTGGAAATGTGTTTATTGCATCTTGGTTATATTGCTCTGTATGAGAAGGTTGGTGGAATGTTGAAAGGAGGAAAGAAAGGAAGAGAAAATAGAATTGAAAATGAAAAAAGAAAAAAAAAATGAAAATGAAAATAAGGAAGAAAAGAAAAAGAAAAAACAATCAAAATCGCATAATTCAAAGTCTTTATCTAATGGCGATTTTTGCTCCCATGCTTAATTATCATCATTTGGGGAGTTGATTTTTTGTAGAGATTGTGAGATTAGTGCTACTCATTAGCACCGTTTTGTATTGATTTATCTGGAGCAAGAAGTTGGATGTTGTTATAATTTGGACATGTAGTTACTAGCTTGGCTTTAACTCCTCTTATCCAAATTCATTTTTTTGCCTCTTCTTACCCATTACCTCACATATCCATATTTACCTCGGCATGTGTCATGGTCACTGGTTTGGTTGGAATGTATATGTACGGTTGTAGAGATTATTTTCATGTTAGATTGCAGGCATGTTCTTATGGGTCGTAGTTAGGTGAGAGTCACTACAAAATTACTTCTTTTTATTTTTTACATATACTCACCCGTATTCATTGAGTGATGTGAGCGACCCGTGAGAGTCCGAATTGATAAGTCTCTATAGTTGACGGTTCAGCAGTTTTTAACGACTCCATAACTCGTTTGCATGATTCACAATGCTAATTGATTGTTAGTTGTGCATTAAATTGGTTTAGGCTTTACTTGTTGCATTTCGCTCTGAGATTGAACTCGTTCCATTAGGTTTTAGGATCGAGTCTAGTTCTTGCTTGGGGACAAGCAAAGGTTTGGTTTGAGGAAGTTTGATGCGTGTCTATAATATGATGTTTTACATCTTTATTTTCACGCATTTTATGTCTATTATTAGTAGTTTATTCTACTATTTGCCCCTTTTCGTCGACTTCCGCCTTTTTATGTAATATTGCAGAAATGTGAAGAATCCAGCGGAAATCGAGCTGAATCCATCCCTAAGTACTTAGCATTGCATTTGACATAGAGTAAAGACTCGGGAAGCAAACTTGGTGCGCATTTCAAGGCCTGAAAGATGTATTTGCGTGAGTTTTAGAAGTGGATTGCCAGCTACAGTGGTCTATAGACTGACCTACATGGTCTATAGACCGTAAGAATGCTTCTCGACATTGCAGGCTGCTTCAGATGGCTATATCTCTAGTTCTAGAGCAGATAATCGAGTGATTCTAATAGGTGAAAGCTTATCCTCTTAGCTTTCCAACGCCGCGTAGAACGCCTGATTTGACCAAGTAACGAAGAAACGGCAGCTGTTTTAAGATCGGTGCGCGCTGCAGGAATCGTCAGAATGCAATTCTGTACAGTGCTCTTGGTCGATCGACTGGTCCAAGTGGTCGATCGACCACTCCACGAGTCTGACGAGAATTTAAAGACGAGATTTAGCTTAAGCCCATTTGTGTATATAGGTTTCGGAAGTGTTACGTTGTTTTGCTATATAACGTAACACTTTCTTTCTGTATTAGGATTCATCATCACCTAGTTCCGTTCATTCTTAGTTTAGATCTCACACATTAGTTTAGCTTCGGTACATTAATTTCTCAATAAAGTTCTTGCTTCCGGATTTATTCTTGCCTTCTATTTCGGTAATTTCCTGCTTAATTTCAGTTTCGCTCCTATTTGCTTATTAGAATTAGAATTGCTAGTTTAGAATCCCGCAACCCTAGCCTCTTTATTGCGTTTTATTGCTTCAATCATTCAAATTATGTTCTCCCATATCGTTTATTTCAATTTCGTTGTTGTTATCAATATTAATATGCGTAGCTAATCACCCTTTGCTAAGATGTGAGGGGATCTGTGGTGTAGACGACGTAGAATAGGTAGACCTGTTTTGGGGTTTGGTCGATCGACTGAGAACCTGGTCGATCGACTGGCCTAGCTAGTCGATCGACTGCGTCACGTAAGAATCAGCACTGTTCAATTGATTTAATTGCAATTTTTAGTAAAAGACAGAGAGGCTATTTGTTAAATACTTAGGAATTAACCGACCCAATAGATCGAAAGAGAGGGGAGGGCAATAGACTACCAATTGAACGACTAAATTATAATAAGATCGTAAGATAAGTAAAATTTAGGCATTAGGAATCACTTTTCAGGGCGTGAGCTAGTATTAGTGAGACCTAGGGACTAGTAGATTAGGCTGAACGGCGCTACTTGTTAAGTTGGACTGAGAGGACCTCTTATTTTCCCATCTTGCGTGACTATTTCAGACTTACCTAGGACTTGCGTCGTCGTAGCTACAGTGAACCGATCGTCTTAGCATCCTTTTTATTATTGATTACACCTTTTATTTAATTGCTTTAGTTGTAGCTTTTATTTTTATTGCTACTAGTTAGTTATAGACCAAATCAAACCCCCCACTTATTCGTTTCTTTAAGACTAAAATTAAGACAACTATAAATTATATCCGCCTCTCTGTGGTTCGACCCTGCTACCGCTATCTATAGTTGTAGTTGGAATTATAAATATTATTTTTGACACCTTACGACGGGTATCAGGTTTACCTCTCGCAAATTGGGGTTTGATTGCTTGGTGTGTAACCCACCCTTCTAAGCCAAAACCCGTGTCAGCATAATGCATAATATAATGAACTGTGAGTGCTTATGTGCTACTTGATCATAAGTCCTTCCGTGTCATTTTCAAACTTTCAAAAACACCTTTTTGCGCCGTTATAATGTCCGTTTCAAACCTCTGTCTTTCGCCGACCGTTGCACGCCTTTCTAGGCCGTCGTAATGACAATTTTCAAACCCGGTTTTTATAACCATTTCAACACGCCTTTCTAGGCCGTCGTAATGACGATTTTCAAACCCGGTTTTTATAAACATTTCAACATGCCTTTCTAGGCCGTCGTAATGACGATTTTCAAACCCGGTTTTTATAACCATTTCAACACACCTTTCTAGGCCGTCGTAATGACGATTTTCAAACCCGGTTTTTATAACCATTTCAACACGCCTTTCTAGGCCGTCGTATGACGATTTTCAAACCCGGTTTTTATAACCATTTCAACACGCCTTTCCAGGCCGTCGTAATGACGATTTTCAAACTCGGGTTTTAATACCATTTCAAATCACCTTTTTACGCCGTTATAATCACCGCGTCTAGACACAGATTTTTACCCGTTTCGCGCTGACAATGGCTCTTTCAAAACCCGAGAAAAGCACACACCCTTTTCTCGAGACACTTTCGAGATCCCGAGTACCATGCACCGTCCCCGAGACCTCTTCAAACGTTTCAAACCCGATTTTCGAAACATACAATTTTGAATTTCAAAAACTGACTTGGGAAACAATACACTATTTTCCGAGCCGATTCAAACTCAAACCGTATTTTAAAAATAAACTTAAGACAACCCTTTCAACCGATCGACTTGCGGAGATCTCTATTTTCGGAAGCCATCCTTAAAGCGACAAATGAATCTTTTTGAAAATTTCTATTTTCGAAAGCTTCTGTCCACCATTCCAATTCCGCCTCGTGTCATTCAAGTCGAAGCAAACGTACTTATGGGTCTTTACTTATGAGTCGTCTCACCAACAGACCCGTCCAATGGCGTCGCGCCGTCATGTTGGACTCGTGTCAAAAAGGTTCGGTCAAAACCGTCACGTCATAAATCGAGTCAGCACCGAGGAGCCACACACGGTCACCCTCGTCTTCTTGAGTCTGATCTTTGTCTTGTCCTTTGTGTTGTCTGCGTTCAGTCTTTGAACTGTGTCGGATTGAGTTGTAATGTGAGCCGTTTTTCTGCCTCAGAGCCATGTCCCCATCTTCAGCATCATCCAACAACAATGATAACAACAGAAATGTCACGACTGATCAGCTAGCCAGCCTGCTCACCACTCTTAAGGTCACCCTAGCCCGCGTCGAGACTCGTATCGACGCCCTGGAAAACAAAGAAATCGGAGAACATAATACTCCACCTCTGACTGAAACTGAGAAGAGGCTGAAGCTCTTGGAAGAACAGCTCCTAGCCCGGGGCAATAATATCCATCTTGAGAACAACCGGAGGTTTGAACCTGTTGGGGCTCAATTACCCGACAACTTTACCCTGACTGACGTACCTAAGTTCAAAGGAGTGGAGGACCCGCTCAATCATATCCGTGCCTTCAAAGACTACATGGCCATTAAAGGGGTCAAACAGGAACTTTTTACCCGGATCTTTCCGTCCTCTTTGGAACCGATCCCTCGACAATGGTACTACTCCCTTGACCCGAAGAACCTTACTACTTGGGATGAGGTCGCAGTTGAGTTTGCCAAAGAATATGCCGACAATGTCGAAATCCAGACCAATACCCGTACTCTCGAAGTACTAACCCAGAACAATAAGGAGGGGTTCACCGAGTTCTTAACCCGTTGGAGGAGGGTGAGCACTCAACTGGTTAGTAAGCCGAGTGAATCAACTTTGGTGGAAACGTTCGTCAACAATCTCTGCCCAGTGTATGCCAACTTACTGAGGTATCAAAATATCAAGACCTTCCAAGACCTGCAAATTCTAGGGACACGTATTGAAGATGGCCTCCGGAAGGGTGTCTTAGCCAAGACCACTGGCAGAGTCTACCAGGGATCCACATCAACCGGATCTCGCCCTTATGGTCAAACGAACAAGATCGATGAGGTTAACCTCGTTGAACCATCTGCTAAGAGATTTGAGCACCCCCAGAGAGTGTTCACTAATATAGGGTCAACCTACGCGAGTGCTCTGAAGAGGCTCATGGACCAGGGGAAGTTACAACCGATCGGACCCACCCCGGATCCGACCGATGCTAAGAAATCCCGCTTCTGGAAACCCAATACCTACCGTCAGTACCATCAAGGGAAAGGGCATGATACCGAAACCTGCTTCAAGCTCAAACACATCATCCAGGACATGATTGAGAAAGGAGATTTGCCTCTACCCCCATCGACTAAGCCAAACAACAAAACAAATCCTCTGGGAATCCACGCCATCTCTGACGATGAGCCAACTCTGGACTGCTCTCACCTCATCCTGCCAGTTGATGATAAGGTGAATGCCTTGGAAAAAGATCCGTCAGACGGGGTGTTCGTATTCAGTGCCGCCACTATGCTTACCATGTTTCAACAGGTCGAGGAAGCCATAGCCAGTCTCTCCGAAAGGATCACCCAGGTTGACGATGCCTACCGTCGACTTATCTTCAATCCTCCACCGTCGCGCCCAAGGGAGAGTCCCCTGAGCGCTCAAAACTACCCACACCAGCATGGATTGCTCCCGCGACCATTCTGGCATGCACCTCACAACAATCAACCTCACAATAATTAACCCCACGAAAACTACCCTCACAATAACTACCCTCATAAAAATCACCCTCACAAAAATCACCCCCACAAAAATATCCCTCACAAGAACTGCCCACCAAGCAATACCTCTCCAAGGTGCCTTCGAGACTCCGAGATTAACGGCATTTGGAGAGACGACGTTGAGGATGTCTACCTTGTTCCAGAGAAAGAGAAACGGGCGAAAGAGATCGGTCACCTCACCCGGTCCGGACGCCCCTATCAGAACCCGAACAATCCAACGGTCGTTCCAACACTGAATGACTAAGTCATCCCGGAAGTAGACACTCAACCAAGGGCTCCTAAGAATTTGATCCTCAAGCAGCTTTAGAAGGCAAAAGCCGAAATCTCAATTTGGCAACTAATCGCAACATCTTTTGAGCATCGACAGCCTTTGCTACAGGCCTTGGGAAAGCTAACCGTGCCCTCCACCTCTTCCCCCGAAGAAATAGTGGCACATATGACGAGGGACGCCCCTGATCTGAACAACCCAGTCGTCTTCTCTGACGAGGATATCCCTCCGTTCGGAGCCAATCATAACCTGGCCCTGTATATCACCGTACAATGCCTCAAGAAAAATGTACCCATGGTCCTCGTAGATGACGGATCCGTAGTGAATGTCATCCCTCTCAAGACTGCTCACAAGCTGGGTATTAAGGAAGCTGATTTGGCCCCGACAAATCAAGGAGTACGCACCTATGACGGCACTCGTCGCAAGGTCGCAGGGCTTATCACTTTGACTGTCGCAACCGGACCACTTGAAAGGCAAACCAGTTTTCAGGTAGTCGACATCGACGCCTCTTTCAATATGCTCTTAGGACATACTTGGATTCACACCGTCAAGGCAGTTACCTCGACTCTTCACCAGAAAATCAGGGTCCCTTTCAACGGGAAAACAATCACAATTCCTGCTTCCCCGATCAAAGCTGTCATGAGAAAGGGAATAGCCTCCCAAGCCATTGAGGAAGATGATAATGAAATGTGGGGTTTCCAAGCCGTGAACGCCATAACTGATGAATCAACACCCTTTGATTGTGACCCATTTGCCAACCTCATAGTCAACCGCATCATGATGCGCCAGGGTTACTTCCCGGGCTTACCCCTCAATCCGCTGAAAGATACCTTGCCTCCCTTGAAACAGGCTAAGGTCCCCAACTTTCCCTTCGGACTGGGATATGAGCCTACTGATGAAGATATCCAGGAGATGAACCTCCTAGTCCGAAAAAGCAAGAAGCACGGGGTTATCCTCCATCCCTATCATCTGACTCTCAATGGATACTTTGTCCCCGAGGGAGAGTCTGAGCTCTACCATGGTTTTCCGGAGCTGATCTATGACTATGTGGCCAAGGCTAGGTACCCGGGTGTGGAAGTCTTCCAGGACTGCTACTTCATCCCCAACAACACCGAAGTTGCTTCAACCGAGTCTAAGCCGTCGTCATGCTTCGATGGACAAGCTGTCACACTTTTCATTGGGGAGGATAACATCAAGCACCTCGACTATGAGGACACTATCAACATCGCCCTGAAGGACAATCAATTTGACCCAACCGCCTTGATCTCCGACACTGACCCGGAGAAAGCAACCCAAGGCTGGAGGAAGACCATCAAGTGGACCGATCGCCAAGGCCGCATTCTCAAAATCACAACTGGAGAAGGCCCTATGTTCAAGGAGGGAAGTGAAGAAGGATCTGAATCTGGGTCTGAGTCGGAGTCAGAGTCTGTCATAGCTCCTAACACTCCTAATGTCCCAGTCAAAGTCCCCTTCCCACTGTTCTATCACAAAGTCGTGGCTGATTCAGAGGCCGAGTCTGCTAGGGTCACCCCCACTCCCATGAAAGGTGACAACCTGGAGCTTGTTCCAAGGGCCACCTCCTCTGTTGTGTCGCCTCTGACTGACCACGAAATTGTTGGAAATCTATATCTCATTATACTCAACATATTCATATATGTTTCAAGTTAATTTAGTCATAAAATTAATTAGATCTTATGCATGCAAACATAAGTAAATATATAGAAGAAATCATAATTCTTACATTGGAAATTTCGGATCAAAGGGCACAAGTAAGATCTCCTTCTTACTTGTTCTTGAGCTCTCCTAATATGGATGAACAAAGATTCAAGAATAGAATCTCTCCCAATGAATTATACCCAAGATAACCTCTTAATAAAATTAATATTATTAATACTAGAACAATATTAATCTAAATAAAATTGACCCAAAAAAATTGATTTTGGTCCCTTAATTTCGGTTAAGAGAAGGGAGAAGAAGACGTAATTTTTATCTCTCTAAAACTCTATATTTTTAGATGATAGAATGAATGAATTAATTCTTCTCAAGTGTAGTCTATGTACCAAAAGACAAACCCTTGGCTTGTGTAGGTTGGAAAAACCGGGTAGGGGAGGGAGAAAAGGTCATGCATGAGCCTATATTCTTCCCAAGAAAAGACTAGGCTTGCATGGCTAGGAGACTAGGTTTAATTATTTTGTTTCCACTCAAATAGTTTAACATAATTTAAACATCATACTCCCTCCTAATTTCGGTCCAAATGGGATAAAATGGATTCCATTTTATCTTTGTCAATTTGTCACGTGTTATAAAACATGTAAAATTGTCATGTATTTTTAACATATTAAAAATCAACGTATTAATAAAATACGTCATGTACAAAATCGACTTAGTAATTCACAATTACTTATACCAAAACACTTTACCAATTATAAATTACAACATCTTGTATTTATAATAAAATATTCATTCAATTTAATTATTTCCGTAAACAATAATTTTATCTAAGTAATAAAACAATTCGATCACTTAAACCGCATCTCATTTAATCAAATTATAATGAGATACGTAAATATTACTTCCAAAATCGTCCGTCAATTTTAAGTAATTTAATTAACTCGTATCGTCATACGACCAATTAAATATTCAATTAAGAGTGTTACCCTTTAGGTATGACCTAAGGGGATCAACTGATCACCACTGTCGCACGACAGTAATGTCAAACTCTAGTCAGCCAATCATTACCGATATGTGTGGACCAGTTGACTGTAAAATATTACATCCCACATGTATTCTTAAAATGAGACTTAAACATGTGATCATCATGATCGACAGTTGTGATCGACAAGTGTGCGTCACCAATTCTCTTGTCCTATTACTATCTCCCACTCAATGCAAGGTGTCTTTCAGGTCGTACTTGCAAGTGATCATATCGAGAGTGGTTTCCTCGATCTGGAGAATAACTGATTGACCGGATTTATCTACCATAGATATCTTTCGAGCGTGGCCACGCATTTTCAGTTCATTACTCCTCGAGTGGCCCTGAGATATTGTTATAACCCTGACTAGGGGTGGACAATTCCAATCGCACTCATTCCCTTCGACTAGCCACAACCATCATAACCCAAAATATGCCCATTTGACCCCATTTACGAAAGTCGTAGTAACACAAATCAAAGTTAATCTGAAACTGTGCCATCTTAGGCGAACAGTCTTTAGTCAAAAGAATCGACTCATTAGAATACTATAGTAGCTCTCGCCATGACCAGGCTATATAAATTTGCCAGAACTCTATAAGCGGTCATAAGGCCCGACAAAGTGTTCCTAACAGTCTGCCTATGTGATCGACTAGTCATCTCACATGACTTCATGGCATTTGAACTTGCCATCAATCGCATCACACTCTAGTCACTTCGAGACGTCACCTCATACAAGTGACTATGGGCGAATACTATGTTAATCCGTGTTCACTTTAGTGGGGTTCAATTTGTCACTACAACCCGTTTGGATGTAACAATGTATAAAGAAAAGATAAAAGACAAATGCGATTATGAACATGAACAAAAAACAACACTTTTATTTCATTTAAAAATCTAACACAAACTTGGTACACGTTTAAGTCCCATGGACGCAACATGTCCATCATGTTTAGCCTGTGATAAAGGCTTGGTGAGCGGATCAGCTATGTTATCATCCGTCCCAACCATACATAACGCAATTTCCTTTCTTTCAATGAAATCTCTAATTACATGATACTTTCTAAGTACATGTCTAGATCTATTACTAGACTTTGGCTCTTTAGGTTGGAAAATCGTCCCACTATTATCACAATAGAGAGTGATGGGATCATTGGCGGTAGGTACTACTCTTAGACCTTCCGTGAATTGCCTGATCCACACAGCTTACTTAGCGACTTCGATCTTTGCAATGTACTCACCTCTCCGTTGTTGAATCCGATCCACGACTTCCTTGAAGCTTCTCCAGCTAACGGCACCACCATTGAGCATGGTTTCTAAACCAGCTTGTGATTTCATGTCATCTCTATCCATTTGGAAACTTGAGTCCGTCTATCCATTAACACGGAGCTCGGTGTCTCCTCCAAACACTAAGATAGAATCCTTAGTTATTCTCAAGTACTTAAGGATGTTTTTGACGGCTATCCAGTGACTCTCACCTGGATTTCCTTGATATCTACTCGTCATGCTCAAGGCATACGAGACATCAGGACATGTGCATATCATGGCGTACATGATTAATTCAACAGCGGAAGCATAAGAGATCAACTCCATGCGTTCAACATCATGGGGTTCGAAGGGAGATTGAGACTTGCTCAATATAGTCCCAGTTACCATAGGTACCAATCCCCTTTTTGATTTGTCCATGCTGAACCGTCGAAGAATCTTATCAACATAAGACTCTTGACTTAGTGCCAATATCCTCTTGGATCTATCTCTATGGATCCAGATACCTAATATGCGTTGTGCCTCTCCTAAATCCTTCATTTAGAAGTGGTTACCTAACCACTTCTTAACAGAAGACAACATCGGAATATCATTTCCAATGAGTAGTATGTCATCGACATACAAGATTAGGAACACAACATTGCTCCCACTAAATTTCATGTATAAACATGGTTCCTCAACCCTTCGAGTGAAACCATTCTCTTTTATCACATGATCGAATCGATGATTCCAACTTCTAGATGCTTGCTTAAGACCATAAATGGATCTCTTAAGCTTGCATACTTTGTTAGGATTTTTAGAATCAACAAAACCTTCGTGTTATATCATGTACACCTCCTCTTCTAAATGCCCATTTAGAAAAGCGGTTTTGACATCCATTTGCCATATTTCATAATCATGAAATGCGGCAATCGCTAACAAAATCCGTATGGATCTTAGCATGGCTACGGGGGCGAAGGTCTCATCATAATGGAGACCTTGGACTTGGGTAAATCCTTTTGCCACTAGCCTAGCTTTGTAGACATCATCATGTCCTTCTATGCCATTCTTGACTTTGAAAATCCATTTGCATTGAAGAGGTCTTGCCCCTTTAGGCAAATCTACCAAGTTCCAAACTTGGTTTTTATGCATAGAATTCATTTCTGACTTCATGGCTTCAAGCCATAAGGAGGAATCTGGACTAGAGATTGCGGCCTTGTAGGTGGCGGGCTCATCACTTTCTAAAAGCAACACATCGAGTGTTCCATCTTCTTCGATAAGTCCCACATATCGATCAGGATGGCGAATAACACGGCCCGTTATTCTAAGTGGAGGAGAGACAACCGCGTTACATGACGAAGGAACATCTTCTTGCGTCTCTACATCGGTTTGTGGCTCTTGAACTTCATCAAGTTCAAAATTTCTCCCACTCTGTCTCTTAGAAATAAATTGACTTTCTAAGAAGACAGCCTCGCAAGACACAAAAACTTTGTTCTCTTGAGGTTTGTAGAAATAGTATCCTCGAGAGGTCAAGGGGTAACCTACAAGGATTTTGGGGCAAGCTTGTTGTCAGTCTTTGCCTTGACGTAAGCATCACACCCCCAAATTTTCATGTAGGATAGATTAGGAACTCTTCCTTTCCACATCTCAAATGGAGTCTTTTCGGTTGCCTTTGTGGGACTATTATTCAAAGATATAATTGTAGTTTGGATTGTAAATCCCCAAAACGAGTTCGGTAACTCGGTTTGACTCATCATGGATCGAACCATATCAAGTAGGGTTCGATTTCTCCTTTCGGCAACACCATTGAGTTGTGGTGTTCTGGGTGGAGTAAGTAGTGATATAATACCACAACATTTCAAGTGTGAATCGAATTCAAGGCTAAGATATTCTCCACCACGATCGGATCGTAGTGCTTTAATCCTTTTGTTCAATTGATTCTCTACTTCGTTTTGAAATTCCTTGAATTTCTCAAAAGCTTCACTTTTATGCTTCATTAAATAGATATACCCATATCTACTCAAGTCATCGGTGAAGGTTATGAAGTAGTCATAATTTCCACGAGCGGTGATACTCATTGGTCCACACACATCGGTATGTATGAGTCCCAATAGTTCACTTGCTCGTGTCCCTTTACCATTAAAAGGATTACGAGTCATTTTGCCAAGAAGGCAATATTCGCATGTTCCATATGATTGATAATCAAATGGTGTAATCACATTAGTTGAAATTAATCTTTTGATGCGATTCTCGTTTATGTGACGTAATCGACAATGCCAAATGAACGATTCATTTGGGTCACTTGATTTGAGTTTCTTTGATTGAATGTTATACATATCATTAGTCGGATTTGAGGTTTCTAAAATGTAAATACCATTAATGGAAGAAGCTTGGCCTATAACCAAGTCGTTCCTTGAAATAGTACAACGATTGTTCTTAATGACAAAATAAAATCCGTCCATGTCTAGCATAGCGATAGAAATAATGTTTTTAGAGAGTGTAGGCACATAAAAAAAATTATGTAAATACAACTCAAATCCATTAGGCAAAGCTAATACATAAGTTCCTTTGGATTCGGCCGCTACTCGAGCTCCATTTCCACGGCGTAGATCCACATCTCCTTTGCTAAGCCTCTTCACGTCTCTTAAACCCTTTAAATGATTACAAAGGTGAGAACCACAACCGGTATCCAGTACCCATGTCGTAGTGGAAGTATAATTTATATCAATAACATAAATTTCCTTAGGAATTTTACCTTTTGGAACGATGATTCCTTCCCTTATATTTCGCAAATATACGGGACAATTCCTAAGCCAATGTCCCATACCATAGCAATAATGGCACTCATCTTCAACTTGCTTGAAGTTTTTCCCTTTCTTTCCCTTCTTCTTAAACTTTTTGCCCTTAGAAGCAAGAGCTTGATTGCTTGAGCTCCCACTAGTTTCGGCATCCTTCTCTTCCAAAGACAAAGATCCTATAGATTTTATGAGGCGGTCTTCCTGAGACTGGCTCACAAGAGATCTAGTAGTAGTAGGTGGTCTAGAAGAAGTGATGAAGTTAAGGTTTCCATCCGAACCTATCCCAAAATGAAGTTCTCTAGTAGTGTCGAAATCATTGTTGAAGCAAACGTCGTCAAAAACATTGTGGCAAGACTCAATAGTTATCGGTGTAGTAGCGTTTGATAGATTCATAGTAATGAACTACAAGTATGGAGGAAAAGGAAATATTAACATTTGTCTTTTTAAATCATACTCGTAAATATTTCAACAAGATATGAATACATTTATATAGTGACCTCTACCCAACTATTATAAATGATTCCGAGATCCAAATTCATATTAACTTGGGCACGGGGTAGCCGCTGAAACCCTTATCAATATAACTCGGTGGACTAACTCTTTAATCGATTCTACTTTTAGAACTCTCGGTCGATGAAATTACTCTAATATTTATCTATAGCCCGGAACACATGCGACTACGGTCACGAATACTTTCGTTGAGGTCAATCTAAATTTCAAATAAATGTGTTTATGATCCAAATTCACATTAACTCGGGCACGGGGTAGCCGATGAAACCCTCATCAACATGAATTCGGTGGATAGACATTTATCACCCACTTCCCCTACGTAACAAGGTTTGTACCCTGGGGTGGCCGAGTGCACTCCCTCGCGAAATAGGTTTTCATGGTTTACTTTTTGGTAAGGCTATGTCTCAATTGTTTATTTTTAGCGAGAGGTCATGTCAATTTATTATCTATCACGTTTTAAGTGAACTAAAGCGGTGAACTACGATAATTGTAATTGACACGGTCGATATACTCGATTAAAATGACAATGCATGTTTTAGTTATGGCGATTTAGCGATGCATGCAACATATAAATAAAATGCAAAGCATAAATAAAATCCTAGTATGGCCTTCCTAGAATAATAAATCTAATAAACTATTACAAATTCGGAAACCAACTCCATTGGTCCCTTGAACTTCGGTTTTGGCACGCATCTCGAGGTAACACCGTCTTTAATGGATCGCCTTCTTGAGAGGCACCGTCTTCAAGGATCTCCGGAATAAATAAATTATATAAAAAATTACATAATTTCCTATTATACATTTGTAATTAAAATAAAAATAAATCTATTAAATTACAAGACGGTGTTACCTCGAGATGACAATAAATTACAACCGAATCGATATTCCCATACATTTCGGGTAATATCAATTAAAAACTAAAGTCATACTAAGCAAAATTACATAAAATAAAATTACATAAAATAAAATTATGACAATCATAAATAAAATGCAGCATTATAATATGTATGAACATGCCCAATTTTATGCTAAATCGCCTTTAAGGAGCCAATATCGTATATTAATCAGTTTTTACGGATTTGCGTGACTTAACCTTTAAAATCACAATAAATTACATAAAATCATATTTATGCACAAGTTAATTACCCTAACCAACTTAGGATTCAAAATTAGTCTCCACTAACATATTGACAATAATTAACTTATATTTCTTAAAATTGTTCATTAATGGACTCAAAATTACAATAAAATGCCATAAACTTCAAATAAAGCATAAATATTTCAAATAAATTCAAAATTTGAAATTTAAACTCATGAACATTCTGGAAAAATACCATGACACTCATAATGCCCAAAAACATAGGTTAAAAATTTTAAAATTTATCGAGAAAAACAATGTTGCGGTTTATCCGATTTATCAATTATTACCATAAAAATATGAGAAAAATTATATTTATCAACTTTTCAATTTTATATCTGAAATAGGTAATAAAATACAATATGTGACGTTTTTCCTTAGTCATGAAGTATGTTTTAGCAATTATTCACTAATTAAAGTCACTATTTATGTTATTTTTCATCAAAAATTCATAAATCATGCGTAAAGACTTCATATTAGCCAATTATTTCACACACATCTTGTAAAATTGCATGTGACAACATACTACATTTCTATGACCGGATTCGAAATATAACTCATATTAACCTATTTTTCCATTTAAATTCGATTTTATCATGAAAAATCCATATTTCGAGCATCAGAACTCATAAAATTATGAAAATTTAAAGGTCATCAAAAGATAATATATGTGAAAACATATCCAAAAACCACTGGAAAAATCTAAGCTTAGCTAATTTTAGTCCAAAAAAGACATTTTTATCATAAAATCACATTTTAATGCCATTATTATATAAAATGAACAATAAAAATCCATAAATCAACCAAAATATCCTAAATACATTTTAGGACCAGAAACTTTAACATACATAATTGATTTCGTGATATATCATAATAAACACAAATTTATAAGTTTTATATGTTAATCGTATAACTCGGAAAAACTATAACCGATTTGCATGCAAACAACCTAAGGCTCTGATACCACTTGTTGGAAATCTATATCTCATTATACTCAACATATTAATTTAGTCATAAAATTAATTAGATCTTATGCATGCAAACATAAGTAAATATATAGAAGAAATCATCATTCTTACATTGGAAATTTCGGATCAAAGGGCACAAGTAATATCTCCTTCTTACTTGTTCTTGAGCTCTCCTAATATGGATGAACAAATATTCAAGAATAGAATCTCTCCCAAGGAATTATACCCAAGATAACCTCTTAATAAAATTAATATTATTAATACTAGAATAATATTAATCTAAATAAAATTGACCCAAAAAAATTGATTTTGGTCCCTTAATTTCAGTTAAGAGAAGGGAGAAGAAGAAGTAATTTTTATCTCTCTAAAACTCTATATTTTTAGATGATAGAATGAATGAATTAATTAATTGTTCTCAAGTGTAGTCTATGTACCAAAACACAAACCCTTGGCTTGTGTAGGTTGGAAAAACCGGGTAGGGGAGGAAGAAAAGGCCAATGCATGAGCCTCTATTCTTCCCAAGAAAAGACTAGGCTTGCATGGCTAGGAGACTAGGTTTAATTATTTTGTTTCCACTCAAATAGTTTAACATAATTTAAACACCATACTCCCTCCTAATTTCGATCCAAATGGGATAAAATGGATTCCATTTTATCTTTGTCAATTTGTCACATGTTATAAGACCGCCAACTTCAAAATAATGATGAAATCAAAGTTCACTATTTTCCTTCAAAAAATTTCAAAAATAATAGCGAGAATCCAAAATCCGCTATTTCTTCAAATTTCAAACGGCGGCACATAAACCGTCACTTCAATCAATAGTGAAAGTTCCAAATTCACTATTTCCATCAAATGTCAACGGCGGCACATAAACCGTCACTTCAATTAATAGTGAAGATTCCAAATTCACTATTTCTTTCAAATGTCAACGGCGGCACATAAACCGTCACTTCAAACGTAATAGCAAAATTTAAAGTTTGCTATTTCCTTCAAAATTCAAATTCAACGATGATCGAAACCGCCACTTCAAATTCAAAAAAGAACGACGAATGGTGAAGATTCCAGATTCACTATTCCTTCACATACCAGCAGGGGGCTTCTTCACGGAACCCGCTCATTTCAAAAACAGGGATAGTGAAAATTCAAATTCATTATTTCCACAGCGGCATCATGAGTTCGCTACTTTCAAAACAAGCCCATTTGACGCGGCTATGCTCACGATCCATTAACCGACCGCCATGGCTGGCGAGCCTTACTACGCATCGCGGCTGGCGAGCCCTCCTCATATACGCACGATGGCTGGCGAGCCTACCTACTCGCCATGGCTGGCGAGCCTTACTACGCGCCATGGCTGGCGAGCCTTACTACGCGCCATGGCTGGCGAGCCTTACTACGCATCGTGGCTGACGAGCCCTCCTCATATACGCACCATGGCTGGCGAGCCTTACTACGCACCATGGCTAGCGAGCCTTACTATGCACCATGGCTGGCGAGCCTTACTACGCGTCATGGCTGGCGAGCCTTTGTCCGCAAACATTAAGGACACATCTCGAAGATGCCTCGGGTACATTTCCTTATCATGGCTGGCGAGCCTTTGTCCTCAGACACTCAAGGACATATTCCGAAGATGCCTCGGGTACATTTCCTTATCACAGCTGGCGAGCCTTTGTCCGCGAACGTGCAAGGACATATCCGAAGATGCCTCAGGTATGACTCCTTCTTATGGCTGGCGAGCCTTTGTACGTAGTCTAATGGACTTTAAACGACCCGCACGGATAGTCGACAGACTCTAAACTGTTCCCGACGACAGGTCCTTGACTGGTACCCTCGAGTTGCCTTGGCGTCGCCATTCCCGACGGCAGGTCCTTGGCCCGAATCCTTTCGAGCCGCCTCGACGTCGCTTGGGTCTCTAGGTTGTAATCTCCGATTGACCTGGGGGATCTACTTTGACTTTCGCCCTGTCCAAGCCTCAGTCAAAGTGGGGGCTCTGTAGATACCCAGTATCTGCTGAGACTCCAACAAACACCTGATGATTAACGGACTATAACATGTTTTGGAATCGCGGCGTTTGATCGACAGTTCGTGTACAACTTTTCGTCGGAAAATTTAAAACGATATCGAAAATAAAACATTTCAAAACATTTCAAAAATACCTGGAGCGTTTAATGCACGAAGTCGGGGTCGCAATGACACTAACTAGAGTCAAAACCGACACCGGACCAAAAATCGAATCAAAAATTCAAATCCCGACTCCAACAACGAGTCAAACCGAGTCAACCACCAAAAACAAAACATTTCAAACCTTCTACCTTAAGTTTTCCCGGATTCATGAATGGTCAAGTACCAAACATGTGACTACAAAACCTAGGATAGAACAAATCATGATTGCTTTTGTTGTGAAAGTGACAAGACAACTCGAAGAACCGCGACGTGGCTCGCGCCTCTTTGAGCAGCCCAAGTGGCCACGTCGCTCAAAACTCACACAACCATTCATTTTCCTATAAATTCCCCTCAAATGACCCTCATTTGAGAGTTACGCGAGTGTCCGCTCCCTCTTTTCTCCCTTAAAATTCTCGACTCGACTTCTTAAGTCACAATCCGACGCGTGTTTACGACCTACCGATCGTAAATACAAGACTTACACATTGTTTGGTACCGTCATCGTGCATTAAATCACTTGACCGACCACTTCGACCACTACACCGTCACTAAACTTAAAACACTCTTTTTACTTACCAAAACGGTTTTAAACCGAGTTTTTCCGACCAAACGAGTTGTTACACTTACGTCGGTCACTCACCATAACCAAACATGTAAGTATGAGGGTGTAAAAATCCTCTTTTATTATGTTTTCATTTGTTTCATGACTATAACATGCTAAAACGTGCATAACATGAACCAAAACATGGAATAAACGAGCCAAAACTGATTTTTAGCCTGAGACAGAAGCCCCTTGGTTCGCCGGCTAGCCCGCGCCTAAATGGGGGTGTCCAGGTCAGAGATCAACCGTGTTTGTTCTCGTCATTTCCCTTTAATCCGTTTTCATATTTGTAATCGGTTTTCACCATTTCAAATATTTTCAAACCCTTTTTATTTCATCTTATTTCTTTTAACCATAAAACATTTTTCACCCTTGGTTCCTCATACCATGACGGTTAAATCCGTGTTTCGGTGATAATATTTGGTTAATAACATTTAAAAGGTATTTTAAAACCTTTTATTTCATTTCTTTACATTTCATATTAGTCACCGACACAAAGTCATCCTTGGTTCTATGTACCATGCCGGATTTCAACCCGGGTATGATGATGAGTATCAACTAATTACATTCAAATGAACTTAAAACAATTAGTTCATAATTATTTTCAAAACTATTCATGTCAAGTTTGTCAAATCGAACCCGACACCGAATATTATTAAAATAATGATGGTTATTCGGGTCTAGTTCTTCAAATCAACAAATGCGGTCTAAACGACCCTTTCAAATCAAACCGGGTTCAAACACCCATTTTCCAACACGTTTTATAACTTTTTTCAAATGGTCAAAATACGGCATATAACCGTAGGCTAGCCCGCGCCTAAACAGGCCCTTCATTTCTCATTTTCAAAACCAGGGAGAGGCCCCTTACACCGCCGGCTGGCTCGCGCCTCATATAGCCGTTTGGTACAGGGTCTGTTCCCTTCCACCATTAGTCTAAGACAATCCCGACTCCGGTTAGCCCGGGTATAAGACGGATCAGATGACTATTTACTCGTTCAACATCATGTTTGCAAAATACCAAGACAAATGGATCACGTTATGCACCCTAAACCTAATACGGTAAATGGATGTTTAATTTTTTTCTTGCATATAAATCAATCATTAATCCAACTCGACATCTTATACTTGATACTTGGATTAAATCAACTGACTTAGAAAGCTCTCACATGTTAGGTTTAAATTATTGGATGCGCATTCATGCATTTAAGCCGTTTTATCAACTTTTGCATTCAACCAACCAAGATCGATCAGTAGAGGCCGCTACCGCGGGCGGGATTGGGTGTCTGATTAAAGGGCTTCCCAATACGTACTTTTACCTCTTACTCAGAAACTTTGGATAGTGGACGACCTTATCCAGGGCGTACGAGAGTCATTCTAGAGATAGGATGCTAAAGAGGGACGATTTCCTTATCTTTAGTACCTATGTCAAACGCTGCTTTGTGCTACGATTTGACCGAGGTATAAAGTGGATTTCGAACGGGTGATACGTGCCTAATGTACGGTCTTTTTGGCCTATTTCAGCACGTATTTCCATGCATTTATATACTGTTTTTATAGTATTTTGCCCCGAATTGGCTACTTTGGTGTATTTTGTCCTTTTTGTAGGAATAATCGCGGAAGTAGCGAAACCATGCTCTATTCCGTCCATTTTGCATGCATTTGGAGGAAGAGATAATTTGGAGCGGGAAATATTGCTGTCTTGGGATGCGTGAAGGTGTTTCGGGAGCTAAAAGGACAAGTCAAAGTTAAATTAACGAGAATTGTAGCTGCTGAAGTCAATTATCACTCGATCAAGTGCTATTCTAGTCGATCGAGTGGCTTTAGGTTGAATAATCAGTCGATCGAGCTCTAGCCTAAGTCGATCGACCAGTTTCTTTATGCCCTTACTCGATCGAACAGTTTCCTTAGTCGATCGAGCTGTTTCCTGGCTGAGTTTGCTCGATCGAGTACTTTCTCTACTCGATCGAGTGTACTTTGCTACGGGTTGGGCTTTTTAGTCTAAATTCCGTCATTAGGTTTAACCTTTACTCCTAATTTCTTATAAATAGGAGTAAGGGTTGTCATTTGTAATCATCCAGTAATCCAATAATTCTGGGATCACGTTACTTTCCCTATCATTGCTCTTCACTTTTGCTCTCATTTTCCGGATCCTTAATTTCAGTAATTTCTTCTCTCTTTTCTCTCTTTTCTCTCTTTTTATTTTAATGTTTATTATTCCCTCTCCCTATTTATTTATTGTACTTATTTATTCCATGTCTAGCTAAATCCCCCTGGTATGTTAGGATTAGGGAAGCCGTGGTAGCGATGCCTTAACTGTATTAAATAGATTAGTCTTGCGATAGGAATTGTATTGGGCAATTTAATTGTTATCCGGTCGAATGAATGCATGCAGGAGACCATAAATTTAGTTAACCCCGACCTAGATCGAAAGATTGGAAGGGAAGGCTTGCTTAATTACAATAGGGTATTGCAGTGAGGGCGAAAGTTAAGTCGTTTACACTCTAGGGCGGTTTAAGGACCAAAAGGTGACGACCATAGCTCTTCCTATCAATAGTCTAATCGCCTTAATATTCCTGATATAATAGATCCGATAGCTGCCACGGTGGACCGACTCTTAGCATACTACCCTTCTCTTTTTGTTAATTTCTCTTTTTTATTTCTCTTGCTTAGTCTTTAGTTTAGTTAACACAAACCTTTCAACCCCCAATTGTGACATCAGACGGATAGAATAGACAAATAGATAGTACACCGCCTCCCTGTGGAGATCGACCCTACTTACCGCTGACTTCTGTTAGTAGTACTTAGGTATTTTATTTTTGGTGTAGAAACGACAGTATCAAATTTTGCGCCGTTGCCGGGGAGGCAATCTATTTATTTATTTGTTTAATTTTATCTTTTTTAGCCTCGGGGATTTTTCCCTTGAGGCCGTTAAATCTTTTTCCTTGAGTCTTTGTTTTGATAGGCCTTACAGGTACTACCTAGACAGTTCTAGGTGAAAGACAATCAAAGGAAGGCTTGAGTACCTTTGACCCATCACCGATGTCCCATTATATGGAAATGCCGGTGATCTCATTACGGAGATGTGGTCTGCTTGAGCACAATGCAGCTGTAGTTGTGCCGCCACATCCACCCTATCAATGGCCGCCGCAACAAGATCCTCCTGATATACAAGAAGAAGAGATTGCGGAGCTGAAATCCTTACTGCAGACACTTGCATCTCTCTTGCAAGATCGTGACCGAGAGAGGCAAGATCATGATAGACGCACTTCTTCGCGACTTGGAAAGCTCGAAACTGACATTGCTCAGTTGGCAGCTGAGATACAAGAAGAAGAGGTTGCAGAACTGAGGTCTTTAATGGAGATTCTTGCATCTCAAATACAGAATTATGATCGAGCGAGGCAAGAGAGTGATAGACGTGCGGATGCTCAAATCATTGAGTGAGTCTAAAATTGCTCGATTAATAGCCGAGTCGGATAATTGGCAACCGAAGAGGTATACCTTGCGAGAACGGTTTTTCCCATGAAGAAACCGTGTTGCCCAATGTTGAGGATGACTTTTATGACTCGGACGACGAGTTTCTATCACACTTAATTGCCCCACACGAGGACTTCAGCGCTGTACAGGAGGAATCACTCGATCGAGTGACAATTATTGGTCGATCGAGTGATTTTCCAGAAGAACTTGCTCGATCGAGTGATATCACTGCTCGATCGAGTGGAATTCAGGAGGAAGTTGGTCGATCGAGTTACTGCTCTGGTCGATCGAGTGAAATGCGGGAAGAGATTGGTCGATCGAGTAGTTATTCTGCTCGATCGACTGAAAAGGCCATTGGGAGCTTTGGTTCGTCATTTTGGTTTGATTTAGATGACGAGTCGACGATGATTACGGTGAACCTCCCTATTCACAAATAGAGTCGGATACACTTGAAGTCTGCGATCTACGGGGCAGATTCCACTGAGGAGGTTGATGAAGAAGCAGTTGAGACGGTAATTGCTCCTAGCACGGAAGAGGTAATAAACTCTTTTACTTATGATTCCGTCATTGAGAGCGACCGATCTGAGGTAATAAACGATAATTTTATTATTGTTTGTTCTAATAGTATTTTGCCTCGTTTGACTCGCGTTTCCTTTTAAAGTTATACCTCCTCTCATGTGGTCGATTAATTTAAAGATTTTTCACCGTCCTCATCATTTCAAAACCGTTAATCTGAATCGGGACCCCCATATATTGACGATTGCTCCCGCGCTCCTTTATTTTGTGGATAAATTTAGGAGCGCCCATAGGAAATTTGTTCGGCTTAAAAAGTTAAACATTTTTATTTCCTATTTCTGTATTCCACTCTGGTGCTACTTACTTTTTTTGTGTAGCACATGCGCAGCCTATTTGACAAAGCTGCGCGCGCTTTGAAATGCTTTTTGATCATGATTAATTATAGTGGCTCGAAGAAAAAGAAGGTCGAGCTGGGACCTGACTGAAGCTAGCGCTACCCGGGAGGCAACCCGGAGATTTTATTTTGTTCTTTATTTTTTTAAGTTGTAATAAATGGTTTTATACCATAAAACTTCCTCAGTATGCTTGTTTTGGTTAGTTGCGGGCTGTTTCAATTGCATTTTGCAGGAATTCATCGAGCATCACTCGATCGAGTGGTTTTGCTTACTCGATCGAACACTGTAGCAAGGGGATTCACTCGATCGACTGATTAATCACTCGATCGAGTGCCTGCAGAAAGGAAATTACTTGATCGACTGGTGCACCATTCGATCGAGCAGCTTTGAATGCCCATTTCACTCGATCGACCACTGTTGGACGTATATCGAGTGTATTTGACTTGGATTAGCTTCCTGAGACGGTTTTCCGGGCCCTTAGCAACCTCCCATTTCATGGTCGGTTTGGGGAGGTCCCTTATTTTCGCGCATCTTGTGAGTTTTTCCGCTTTTACACTTTTCCTCCTTTAGTTTGCATTTCCTTTCCATGTTTTGGTACAATGGGGGCATTGTACGGTTTGGTTTGGGGAGGTTATGCATCCATATCTGTGTCTGCATATTGTTTTTATTTGCATTTCAATTATCACGTTTAATTTATGTTTGCATTGTTGTTTATTCTTGTTAAAAATTCAAAAATTCCATAAAAATTGAAAAAAAATTGTTAAATTCAAAAAAAAATTCATGTTTATTTTTGCATATAGGTTGAGTCGGAACGGTTGATTTCAATGATGATATTGCACTGCATCTGTCTTTTTGCTTAAGCCTTGCATTGAACTTTTATCTTTAGCATTGTCTTATTGCATAATCTACGAGTTAATGTTTAATTTAGCTGAACATATAGACTTGACCTGAAATTTTGGCAACCTACTTATAATTTCTAAGATTTAGAGCCGTATAAACTGGTGTCATTTATGACCAGTTTCATGTAGGATTGTGAGTAGTTACTCCTTGCATAACATGTTCATTAATTTGCACATATATGAAATTCAATTGCTTTTTGCCGTCATACATTCGGGTTAGTGGTTGGTGTCACATGCAGGGAGGTGCTTACAAATTCCCTTTCTTTCATTTTTACCCATTTAACTCCACATTAGCCAAATTTGCCAGTTGACCCTTAGCTACATCCAAATTAGCCTGCCTTGTCAAGCTAGTTTAGATTGTTTTGCGGTATATTTTCTATTGTATCAAATATTGGCGCATATTCTATTGAATCGGAGTTGGTATTTTATGAAGAAAAGGAGGATGATGAGAAATGATGTGAAAAAAAAAAGAAAAAAAAAGAATCGAAAAAAAAAAAAAAAGAGAATTCAGAAAAGAAAAGAAGAAACCAAGAAAAATGAAAAAGAAAGAAAAAAAAAAGGATGTTGTTTGGTTGACGGTTTCTGCTCCTATGCTTTATTTATATCATTTGAGGAGTGTTTGCAGTTGGGTTTGGTGAGATTTTATGCCAACTGAAGGGCATGTGCTTATTTCATAATTGCTTAAGAATGGATATGTTTCATATGGTTTTGTTTAGGTACTAGCTTGATCACCTATACCTCCACATTCCCATAACATGTTTTGCCTTTTCTTACCCATTGCCTCACTTTACCATATTTTTGTAAGCCCTCGGCTGTGACAGGACCTCGTTTGGTTGGAATGTGTGTACGGTAGTTAGAATTGTCTATCATATTAGTTGCATGCATGTTTATGTAGGTCGTAGTTTAGGTGAGCGACTATCTTTCTTTCTCTCTTATACATATATATGCTTACCCTTTGCTTCATGAGAGAAAGAGTGACCCGTGAGAGTCCATCATTAAAGGTCTTGCAAGGTCGACGGTTCAGCTTTATTTATAAACATCTTACAACTCGTTTGCATTTGACTGTTTAGCTATAAGTTTTAGTTTGCTTGCATTAAATTGGCTTAAGTGGACATTTGTAGCCAGCTCTGAGTTATTTTTCCGTTCCATTAGCATATAGTTTTGAGTTTACTCGAGGACGAGTAAAGGTTTGGTTTGGGGAGATTTGATACGTGCCTAATGTACGGTCTTTTTGGCCTATTTCAGCACGTATTTCCATGCATTTATATACTGTTTTTATAGTATTTTGCCCCGAATTGGCTACTTTGGTGTATTTTGTCCTTTTTGTAGGAATAATCGCGGAAGTAGCGAAACCATGCTCTATTCCGTCCATTTTGCATGCATTTGGAGGAAGAGATAATTTGGAGCGGGAAATATTGCTGTCTTGGGATGCGTGAAGGTGTTTCGGGAGCTAAAAGGACAAGTCAAAGTTAAATTAACGAGAATTGTAGTCATTGAAGTCAATTATCACTCGATCAAGTGCTATTCTAGTCGATCGAGTGGCTTTAGGTTGAATAATCGATCGATCGAGCTCTAGCCTAAGTCGATCGACCAGTTTCTTTATGCCCTTACTCGATCGAACAGTTTCCTTAGTCGATCGAAATTTCTTTCTGGTGAGTTTGCTCGATCGAGTACTTTCTCTACTCGATCGAGTGTACTTTGCTACGGGTTGGGCTTTTTAGTCTAAATTCCGTCATTAGGTTTAACCTTTACTCCTAATTTCTTATAAATAGGAGTAAGGGTTGTCATTTGTAATCATCCAAATCCATCCAATAATTCGGGATCACGTTACTTTCCCTATCATTGCTATCATCATTACTTTTGCTCTCATTTTCCGGATCCTTAATTTCAGTAATTTCTTCTCTCTTTTCTCTCTTTTCTCTCTTTTTATTTTAATGTTTATTATTCCCTCTCCCTATTTATTTATTGTACTTATTTATTCCATGTCTAGCTAAATCCCCCTGGTATGTTAGGATTAGGGAAGCCGTGGTAGCGATGCCTTAACTGTATTAAATAGATTAGTCTTGCGATAGGAATTGTATTGGGCAATTTAATTGTTATCCGGTCGAATGAATGCATGCAGGAGACCATAAATTTAGTTAACCCCGACCTAGATCGAAAGATTGGAAGGGAAGGCTTGCTTAATTACAATAGGGTATTGCAGTGAGGGCGAAAGTTAAGCTGTTTACACTCTAGGGCGGTTTAAGGACCGAAAGGTGACGACCATAGCTCTTCCTATCAATAGTCTAATCGCCTTAATATTCCTGATATAATAGATCCGATAGCTGCCACGGTGGACCGACTCTTAGCATACTACCCTTCTCTTTTTGTTAATTTCTCTTTTTTATTTCTCTTGCTTAGTCTTTAGTTTAGTTAACACAAACCTTTCAACCCCCAATTGTGACATCAGACGGATAGAATAGACAAATAGATAGTACACCGCCTCCCTGTGGAGATCGACCCTACTTACCGCTGACTTCTGTTAGTAGTACTTAGGTATTTTATTTTTGGTGTAGAAACGACCGCATCAACGGGTTCCAAGCATCCCACAAATGCTTGGTGGCGACTTCGAACATCTCTAATCGTTTCGAGACCCTTACCGAGACGAAACCGACCGATCTAAAACGATCCGGTCGAAAGCATTTTTACGCCGCCGAGCGTGGCTTTTAATAGACCGCTGCATGTCCACAGATTGGCCTAGCGTGCAGGTGTCCCGTGACTACGGACCGGTAGGTGGACCTCCAAATCCACAGACCGAGACATGGCCCATGTCCACAGATACTAACATGAGGGTGTAAGTTAAGGGATATATATAAATTGCAGGACGACTTGTTAGCCATGAGTTTTGAGGAATTAAACGAGCAGGAAGTTGGTAGAGTATTTGCATGGTATGAGACTATGGTGGTGAGCTAGGTGACGATATAATCAAGGATAAAATTTGAATAGTTGTTAAGGTAATTTTTGTTGATGGATTTAATTTTCGTTATTTGGGATGATAACCAAAGAGAGGAAATGAATTGCTATATTTAGAGGTTATGGTAAGAGAGTAGTTATATGAAAGATGGTGGCGTCAGAGTGTTGTCACTAGTGGTTAAGGATGATGTTAAATAGGGAAGTTAGCCGTTCTAAAGAGGTTAATTTTGTGGAGGCATGGTTGTTATGTATGGTTGTGAGGGAGTATAAGATGTGGATATAGGAGGTGTTTGCTAGTAGTTGGGTACTTATAATGCGGTTACGTTTGTCGGGTGGTGATAATTGTGCGGATGGGAGGATATGTTATGAAGGGCATCTGAGTTAAGCTCGGGTGAGAGACATCCATTATCAAGTGGTAACTTACGTGATCAGGATTGGCTAGTTAGATTTGATTATGGGTCTATGATGTGTGTAAGTGATCGTGTGAGGTTCTGATCTCATGAGTAGTAGTATGGTATGATGTTCATAAAGTTGTTATCTAATTATTCCGTGTAATATGTTGTGTTCTGATGATCTAATAAAGCGGTATTAAGGAAGTTTTCGTTTATCAAGGAAGTTGTACTGAGTCAGTAATTATGAGATAGTATAAGTTGCGAAGTTTAACGATGTCATTGTGGTTTCTCGGGTTGCGATCTGAGCACGGTACTCCGTGTTGCGATGCAGATACTATCGCACTACGGTGCGGCTATTGGTGGCGGTGTTGCGAAGCCGTCATCGGTTGTGGTAGAGTAGGTGGAATACTGGTGAGACGAACTTCTGAAAGTATATGTCAGCCTAGTATGGGCATATAAATTGTTATTCTGTTTACTACTATTTCCAGTGATTTTGACTTGTGGATAAGACTAGAGTATAATATGGAAGAGAGTTGCACATGTGGTCGATGTTGTCATAGTTACACTGATACCTTGTTGAAGAAACATAGTTGGGGGAGGTGGTTGGAACACTTTCGATCTTATGTTAGATGAGATTTTTGTTGACATAGTTATAGCAAGTAATTAGTGGAACATGTGGGTACTGAGCTGGAAGTTGTAGTTGGTTCATAGTCGTTTATCGGAACTGTAAGTATAAAGTATTTGGGAATTAGTATCATGTCAAGTTATGGACGAGTTTGATGATAATAAAAAAGAGAATTTGAGGATCAAGTGGGTGTGTAACAATTTTAGGTCGTGGGGATAGGTACGTGAATAGACAAAAAAGTGGTTGTGCGGTAATGTGGGAGAGTTGTGGTAGTGGTTATGTTGAGGATTTTGTGGTATATGGTGTGCTGAATGATTAGGAGTATAGAATTAGTGTGTGTGTGTGTGTGTGTGTGTGTGTGTGTGTGTGTGTGTGTGTGTGTGTGTGTGTGTGTGTGTGTGTGTGTGTGTGTGTGTGTGTGTGTGTGTGTGTGTGTGTGTGTGTGAGAGAGAGAGAGAGAGAGAGAGAGAGCCTTGGAGCTGGGAATGGTTATCGGTGTTAAGGTTATAGTCTGTTATCAGTGACATGAGATGGTGATAAGGGGAAGGAATAGCTAAGGATCTAGTACTAGTTGGGTTACGAGGTCGTAACATTTATCTTAAGAGTAGGATGTGACAAATAGAGTTTGATGGTTATGCGTACGGTGGTATATTTGGAAGTGTTGAGTCTTGATGTGGAATAAAGGATGGACTTGTGGTTGATATTATGAAAGGTAAAGGTTATGCTTGTAGTAGTATGTATTTTATGCGTATGGTTATGGAGTACGGTTGTAGGTAAGTATGGCTACGATAGTGTTGATAGTTTTGCGTGGTGACATTTATGAGTGTGGGTAAACTTCGAGGACAAAACTCATTTTAAGGGTGGTAGAATGTAATAACTTGCTTGGTAGATGATAGTGATATTAGATTTGCTAGTGAGCGGTATAGAAGTAAGACAAAGTTGGCGGCATTGATGTTGTTGGTATTCGATAGAGTTATGGAGTAAGGTGGACTAATCTATGGTTGATGTTATATTGTAAGCTGCGTTTTTAGGTAGGCGTTAGGCGTGTTGGGTGAGTTAGTGTCGAGGATAGAGGATGAGAGTTGTGGGGTGATGGTTGGTGGAGTGGTATGTGTGTTTGCCATGTAGGTATGGTTATGAACTTCGAGGACGAAGTTCGTTTTTAAGGAGGGAAGACTGTAATACCACGGTTTTCTAGGTCTTGTTACTCGGCCGAATAGGGCTAACTCGGCCGAGTAGAGTGTTGTGTGTTTTCTGGTCAACCTACTGTCCAGGAACACTCGGCCGAGTAGTGTAATACTCGGCCGAGTAAAGGGTACTCGGCCGAGTACTCTTGGTATTCGACCGAGTAACCGGTCTGACGGGATTTATTTCTGCGGTTTGATTAAGGATGATTAAAGGATATATAAATCGTGTTTTATAGTTTACTTTCATTTTTACCAAAACCTAGTTACATTCTACGCTCCTCTAATCATCCTTAATCACTCTCAAGGCAATTGATCGTTCGTGAGTCTTTTGTTCATATCTTTCGCGTCAGTCTCGTCGGTAAGTCACTAGTTCCGTATCTTTGGTTTAGTATTGTCTTTTAGGGTTTTTTCCTAGTGTTTGGTTTTGGGGAAAAAAGGTGATTGCTATGTTTGTGATTAGATTGTTGTGATTATTGTTAGGTGAAGGATTCGTAGAGGAACGTTTCTAGCTTCCGTTGTATACTCGTGATTTGGATCAGTGATAAGGTAGGGTTTCTCTACTTAGTTACCCGTTTAATTGATTTAAGATGGTTTATTGTGGTATTGGCATGATTAATATCGTTGTTGGCATTGCCTTTCTTGGTTGTTGGAACAGTTGTTGTTTGTCTAGGTTTGCGAGGTGCATCCTTGGCTGAGTGGAATCATTTTCGGGAATGGTTTCACGCCCTTGATTTGCCCCTTGTGGTTCCCGTCACAAAGGGGGGGGGGGGGTGTGCACATTAATGGACATGAGTTGCTGCTCGTTGATGATCGGGGCTTAGGTGGGCAAGGCTGCGGTCCCCCACTGGCGGTATGGATTACCTGTTGCATTGGGTAATCTGGCAAGGCTACACACTTAAGTGTGTAGCCGGATATGAGATATGATTGGAGTTGGAGAATGGTTGCATAGCTGTTGTCTTAGGTGTTTCTCACGATTAGCTTATCTTGATTATTTAGTGAACTGACCCCGTTGTGTTTTGTAAAACTGTGGTGATCCATTCGGGGATGGTGAGCAGATTGTTATAGGTGATGATTACATTTAGCTGCGGGGATGAGGATGGGATGTCATCACTTTGAGTCTAGCTTCCGATGTCACGATTCTAGATACTTTGTTTTGATGTATTGAGATTTATACTCTTTTACTTTGGTTTCAATTGAGACAATGTATTCATTAAACTTTATACTTTAATAATTGTTCTTGAATGGTTACTTTTGATATACTTACCTCGGGCAATCGAGATGGTAGCAACTCCATGTGTTAGGGTGGTCCTTGGTAAGACACCTTGGTATGTAGGGGTGTTACATGGTGGAAGTCCACCTGGATTTAACGTATTGAGAAACTCTATCGGGTACTGTTCTGTAGTGATATCAAGAACCAATATGGAATTTATTGTTTCAGTATCATCATTCTTTGGGGTTAAAATAGCTTTTTTCGTTGTAAGTAATGAGTTGAAATTAATGTCATCTACATTTTGGTAGATAGCTTCAATCAGGCGGTGTAACAATGACAAATGTTCACTGCTGTTTATCACAATGGTTCTTGGTAATGTTAGATCCTTACCATTTTCATAGGGTGGACATCCTTCACCAACATTCAAAACAAAATCATTGAAGCAAGGGTCATTAATGGCGCGCATATTAATAGTTAATTTGATCTTTTCAAAGCGTAGGCTACAGTGGAGACATAACCAAACTCTCATTGATAGCCTCTCGAAGTGTACTTTTTGGAATGACCGACAACACTTGGCGAAAATCTCCACCAAACACAACAACTTTTCCTCCAAATGGAATGTTTTTTGAGCAAATATCGCGTAAAGTTCTTTCGAAGTGCTCTATTGATTGTCTTTTTGCCATTGGAGCTTCATCCCAGATAATTAATCTGCATGCTCTAATCAATTTAGCAGTCGAACTTTATTTTCAAATTTTACTACCTTGGTTTTCTTCAAGATCAAGAGGAATTTTGAAAAGCGAATTCGATGTTCTGCCACCAGAAATATTTGACGCTGCAATTTCTGAACTTGCAACTGCCAAAGCAATAAAGCCTTTTTTGCGCAACTGTGCGAGAAGCGATGAGTAGAGGAAAGTTTTGCTTGTACCACCTAGACCGTCTACAAAGAATGCACCTGGCCATTTTTCCATAACTATTATATATTATTTCATAAGCTTTTTTTTGTTCACCATTCGGTAAGTTGATTGCGTTAAGCTCTTCTAGTGTAATAGGAACGCTAAGCTGCCCTTCAATTTCTTTGGCCTTACGCGTATCAATGGCTTCATATTCTAATCTTAATCCTCCAAAGTCAAGATCGTTGAAACTCTTTCTCATTGACGCTATGATAAAACATATACTTCTAAGCGTAAGATTCAGAACTTTACTTGGACTTTCTGGAAACGCTAATGTGTAGTCTTCTGATAATGCTGAGAAGAAATGATCCCATAGAAGCCTGAGACTTTTAGGCGTACAGTAAATTAGTAATGTAGCAAATAATCGTCTTAAAGCAAACGGCATCTGAAAGTTTGAATCTTCCAATAAACTGTTTTCAACTGAATTATCATCTTCAAGAAGGCCTAGCGATATGCCGCTTCCTGAAACGAAGATAGTCTAACATTATTTACGGTACATAAATCTTCAAATGATTGGGGTCCTCGCACATTTGTAAGTAACAATCGTAAGTAGTATCGTTCACCTTCTGTAGGGTTGGTGTAGACTAACCTACCAATAGCAAAACCTTTTCTTCGCGGAATCCAAAGCTTATCATCTTTTTGCCCTAACCAAACATAGTGTTCCGGAAATTGTTGATATAGTAGAGTACGTGCATAAGAATCAGCTTGATTTTGTTCGAAAAAAGCTATTAACATAGTTCTCTTTCGGCTATCATCATCCTCAATATTCTCTAGGCGTTCATACGGACGAAAGAGTACAGTCTCCATATTTTGAAGATAAACTTGCAAGGGCACCATAGTAGGATGTATTTCATTCATGCAAAATCTAAAAATTCTCCATACTGCCTCAGGTGGTGATATCCAACGTGCGGACTGAAAAGCACTAATTTCATCATAATCATGTTGTTCAATACCATCTTCAACCGTAAAAGAAATACGATCATGTCCTTTATAAATATATTTGTATAGATACTTAACTGCTTTTATTGACGAGCACACTTCTACATTCAAATGACAGTCGTATTTTGCCAGTAAAAAAGGATTATAAGGTACAACCCACCTATTATCAAGTGTAGTTGTACGAACTACAGCATTTCTACCATTTTTTGTCTTCGATATATAGGATATGAATTGCGACCATTTGTCGTCATATCCGCATAATCACGCGGATAATGATTTTTACAGTTTCCGTCTTTCATGCGCGGATTAGTAGGAAAGTCTCTACCACAAGGGACATGCATCATATGTTTTAACACAACGGCATGAAGGTGAGGATTTTCGACCATATTTGGAATTTCAACGCACACAAAAGCATCATACTGATCCGGGGATCGTATTTTGCTATTAATATCCAATATGATGAGGAAATGTGTATGCGGTAGTCCTTTTTTTTAAAATTCAACTACATATACGTATCCAACAACATTACCAAATAGTTTTTTCTCGACAATTTCTTTCTTAACCTCAATAAGTTTTGCTCGAAATACACGAGCGACAAGATCAGGCCTATTTTGTGCCTCCTCATGTGGTAGTAATTCGCGTTCTATTTCTGGCCATCTAGGGTTACATGTCAGGGTTAGAAAGATATCTGGTTTACCGTAACACTGTACGACAAACATTGAACTAAGGTAGCGACAACGTAAGTCTCGGCCACAACCTATAAAGCTTGCTGGAAGAATATAATATGTCCAATATTAAAACCATATATTTGGCCTGCATTATAGCTATCAATAACGCCTTCATAAAGTTCCGCTCTAATAATAGATTGATTTGCTCTTATGAAATCAAGTCTGGTTGATTCGAGTTTAATATACATATCAACAACGTACTGCTGAAGAACACGACCACTACGCAGTAAAATAGACGAATAATTAGGGCGAATTTGTAGGCGGTAATAGTAATACTCTCTACAGGAAACTTTTTTTTCGATTCCGAAGAATTTGCAACTGTAGTACAGAAAAGAAAAAATATTATTTGTTTTTAAACTCGAGCTATAATTATGGGTAAAAAAATAAATACTTAGATATGAAATAGAAACAAACCTTGATCCTCAGCCTCAATTAAATCGTCGTCAGTTTGGACAAGAACTTCGTTTATAGGAAATGTAGGACAAACTTCTCTACGACGATGGGAAGTATTACACTTGTAAATGCATCTATGCCATCCACTGTCGTCATAAGGAAAAAGAAATGTATATTGTAAAGGGTCATAACAACCATAGTAATGTCGTACACAAAGGCTTATCCCTGACCGAGCATATACAACAATATCAAGTCTCAGAGGTTCAGACAAACCTTCATCTTCAACCCAAATTGATGCTACTTGAGATGCAGTAGGTGCATTGTAAGTATGTTGATCCTGGGTTATACCAGCTCGAATAACAATGCGACTTTCATGCTCATGAATACCAATTTCTCTCAAGGATCTAAAAAAACTAGCATAAGGATTAATTTCCATAAAACTCATTAGTGTACTAACGACAGTACGCGTTAGATCAGGATAACTTTGTAAACGATGCCAAAGCTACATCTGTGTCGAAGAAATATAATTGAATATAACGTGGTTGTTCTTGTGTTGGAAGCACGTCATTTATGAAATGGTAAAACTATCCCTGAACACAAAAGGTGTAGATTCCACGATTTCTATGAGCATGTTCGTGATCCTTTTTTACTCCGTACTATGTAAAAGCGAAAGAACTGTTGTAGAACAACACAAACTTTCGAAAATTATTTGCATTTGCGTGCTTTCTTAAATAAAGACGACGCATAATTTCCGGAACAGCATTTTGTACAAGCCGAAGATCGCCTTGACTGCAACAATAATTTATAGACTCGTTCCTAAACAATTCCGTCCCACAATATGAGCAGAAACTGGGCAACGAAAGTACATATGGTTTCTTTAGCGGTCTTTTTCAACCTTAAAAATTATCAACAAATAAAAAGTATTACTAAAACTCTCATACGCGTACTGTAATGAAAAGAAAATCACAAATAAGTTAAATGTTCCAAACCTTTTGAACTAATTGCGACGAAATCGGCATGCTGATTATCTTCTAATGTCTGATGGGCATGAGAAGTTGAAGCAATATCCGACAACATACTCACATTGAAGTCTACATTAAAAAATTAAAATTTTAAGTATGTAGCGCATACGCTTCTATAACACAAACACAAAAGCATATACTACAATTGAGAAAAAAATATTTAAAAATTTTTGAAATATAATGTAAATTTTTGTTATATTGTACAAATAATTATTTCTGAAAATGAATTTCTTTATTTAATAACAAGTGCTACTCTTAGCATTTGTAGAGTGGTGACTTCTATCTGTAGACAATCCCAAATAAAAACATATACACAACCCTTCTCGACATTATATCATCACAAATTAATTTAAATTGTATTCTTAAATATGTCAAGAGCATGTTATTTAATTCTTATATCTATAAATAAATACATTTAGTGCGATAAAGTGTAACTGACAATATTTAAAAGCTAATTTGAAAATAACTACAAATTTCATTAATTGTAAATTTTAATATCATAAACTTTTAAAATCAAAACAAAAAGAAAACGTAATTTATTTTCGCAGTACGATTTTTACTCATTACAGTACTTTTTGCATCAATCTTTCCATATGTCTATCCTCAACTAAAAAATATCAACCTTAATTCTCTACCTTCTCTCTATTGTTGAAACCTTAACCTTCTTCAACCTTTTTAAAAAATTTCAATTATGAATGATTATTCGCGTGATGAGCATGTATTTAATTCGTAATCCTATATATCGATAATTAAATGGACTATTTCTTATAATTTTGTTTCTTTTAAATTAGGGTTTATGTTTAAATTAATTAAGGGCTAATAAGTGTGATATAGTGGGATTTGTTGGTGGTGGTTTATGGCCAGGTATCGCCGGTGTGATTTAACGATGATCGGCTATTTTGACTATTATGTTTTCCGTTCATATTTTACCTATTGTTTTATCCTAATTATAAATTATTACTCTCGACCGGCATCGACAAATGAATATTTTAAGGGCTAACATTATTTTGACTTACGCCACCAATCATTTTCCGTTCATAAGTTACTTCATCAAACACTAACATCCTCTATCATTAACGATTTTTGTCGATTAATTTGAGTAATAATATTCTCTTCTTTTCCCATATGGTTCAATTCGTCTAGAGGACATTAAGTATGTAAAATTTGAGAGACTATATTAAAGAGAGAAATTAGAGAGAATATATTAAAGAGGGAAATTAGAGAGGGAAATTGAGGGGGAAAATGTAAAGGGTATAATTGTCAATAGTGTACTGCGATAAGTAAAATGTGTACTGCGAAAATCAGCACCCAAAGAAAATTCTTGCTTAAATTGAAGTGGCAAAATTATAAATTTAACTTCAAATCTTTTTCTGTTGTTGACAGTTCAAGTTATAGAGGAATTTTTCTTTGGACTATTTTTTACATACACATGAACTCACAAGTGAAGCAATTTATAGAAACCTGAAGGATAGAAAAGCAAAATATATGCAATTAAGACTTTTGTCGTATAAGGCTGCACCAGATAAGATTTGAAGAAATGACAAAATAGTATAGTAATTGTAAGTCAAAAAGTTTGTGCGCTTCTCGAAATCTGAAGATATACGTTATGCAATATTTCGTATAAATATTCTCATTTGAGACGACAATATTTAATCACAATTTTGTGACAACTCAAAAGGAGCAAGTGAGAGGGCAAGTGAGGAGAGAGTTGTGAGAGTTCAAAGATTGTGAGGATCGCAATCTACACGGTTAGAATTTTTTGTACCTGCTGATAAGTAGCATAATTTATAAGTTATATTCTATAAATAGCTATATTTATCAACAATGGATTGCCTCTTCCTAAGTACATAGTATTTCGTTCAAAATTTATTGTAATTCATCTTTTCTTAAAACTGTAATTCCACCTTGAAAATGCTTTAGGATAAACTATCGCGCGTGAATTCTAAATCTGTACTACATGAAGACAGGCATTAAAAGATTTAAGTTATAGAAACTTCCCGGAAGACATAAATGGTCCGAGAATATTAGGGTAATGCTAAAAAGCTCTCCCATAGAAGAGTGACGAAAAAAAACATTTAATATAAAATGTGCGCATAAAAGATACATGAGAAACGGATTACATCCGAAGTGTGTTTATTCAAATATGTTACATCTAACTCGAGGTAATTCAGCCAAATACGAACCTAAACACACCACACACATACCACACACCTGAATACAAACACCAAAAACAAAAATGTGTTACATACAGGAGATTAGTTTCTAACCAAACCTGATTTATTGATGACTATATACAAGTATGTACGTTATGACAACATATAGTATAGTAGAAGCGTCTTCTATTCTTCTATTTCTTCTACATACTAGGCACTAAATCTTAGCTGTTTCTTGGAGTCTCCAAACTGTTTTGCTAACAACTTAATGGTAAATATTCGGCCAGTGATACTGTCGACAAAATCACTGACCAACGAAAAAATTTCCTACATAAAAAAAACATACGGAGATTATAATCACAAAAAGGGCCCGTAATTTTTTTTTTCAAAAAAGAAAGGAAAAAAATAAATCTCGTGTGAAAGGCAGGAAATCTGTTATGCTGTCCGTTTTAAGACCTTCTCGGCAAGTTCTTGAAACAGAGTTAGTTTTATAGCGAAACTTTCATCCTCGAAGCGAATGTTAAGATAAAACCTATACAAAAATGTTAAGTAAAACTACCTCATAGTAAATAAATCCTAAATTAAAAACATACAACAGTAAAGCTAGGAGAAGTTAAATTTCAATACCTACTCATCTATACTCGGATATATGCGGTGTTTTAGTCCTAAAACATGAAAATTTCTCTCCAATCGCAACTTATGTTCCATATTTGGATACACTACATGAAGCATATACACACTTGTCCGGATTGATAACGTGGGTCACTTTGCCCTTGATCCAAACCGTTGCACCATCCTGAAACATTTTTATAATTTTGTAAGAATTATTTACATCTAATAAAAATCAAAAGAACGGCGAGATAGCTAGTAATACGATACAGTAGAAAGTTGTCATACCTCTTGAAAACCGAGTGCAGCAATAGGTAAAACTGTCCTACTGCTTTCACCAATATTTGCCTCCAAATCTGTTACAATTCGAGCTATTTCTGCAGCGTTTTCTGTTTTCCTACATTAATGCAAATACGCAAATAGAATCAAATAAATAATTGGTTCTCTAAACTACTTCAAGCAAACAAATGTAAACAAATGTATGAGTGTTACTATAGCGAAGTTTTAAAAAAAATTTAATAAGAACAAACCATTGTCTAAGAGTAATTGCCTCGGGGCCATCATAGTCTAATCGTATAGTAGAAAAGAAAGTTGTAGTCCAACAGCCACCTGAGATAGTATATGAATTTTATGTTGCTAAAAAAACCTCTATACGCTAAAAATCGACCAGTAGAAACAAATTCTTAGAAATTGATATGAAAATAAAAATTGAACTAACTGAAACAAAAATTTAAGTAACACCGGAAGTTATAGCAGAAATCCAGAAAAATGAAAAGTGTGGTAGAAAATTATAAAGAAAATTTGATATGATAAAATAAATATGGAGGTGAAGTTTATTCCACGAAATTTAGAAGCAGAAACACGTGTTGCTAGAACAGTAGGACGTGTAACAACAATATCTGAAATCGCTTGAGCTTCGACTGATACAAAGGCTTGCCAAACAGCCAACGTTGAAGGCTTCATACTGAAATAAGGGTCAAATATATTTTACCTAGCAAAACTGGTAGGTATATACAAAGTTTAAATTAGTAAAGTTAATGGTACTACCTTCTATCAACAAGAACAATATCACGTTCATCAAACACAATGTCCCTATATTTTGGTCGAACCTTTCTTGGTGAAGTTACAAGAACGGCAAGACCAATGATGTCTTGAAAACCCCTCAAAAAAAACTAAAGGAGGTATAATATTACGTTAAATTAAAATATGTGTCGTCGTTTACATACCGATCCTGCCTTGATTGTCTAAGTATTCGTTAGCTGAATCTAGAGGCACAATATACGAATGCGCACACATGTTTGAGGGAGCTAACTCAACAACCTTGGTTGTAGACCTGATGACCATTTGAAAAAGTTGCGTCTTCGCGTATAGGGGTGATTACGGCGTCGGTAATTTCATAATCTCTGCTTACGTGAAATTTGTCTGAAAACAATGCAATGTCTTCATCAAAAAGAGTAGCAGGGATCTCTATACCCTAAGAAACAAAAAAATTAAAAATAAAAAAGTTAAAAAGTTAAAAATAATTTCTAAAATTCCTATCATCATGTGAAACAGTAAACTTGTAATATATATACATCTGCATAACTACGATTTTGCTACATATACATTTAAATAAGTAATCTCCTTACCACTTTGTCTCTAAATAGTAGTCTTTGATACTTAATAGTGCCAAAAATAGATGTTGTTTCTGGAAGAAGGGAATCCAGAGTAACAACAACAGTCATGTTTCTGCTAGGCTGTGTTACCTCCGAAAGAGGTTTTCTTACGGGTTCCATTTATGTGTATATATCTATTATATTATTATATATTATTAGATAAAAAAAGAAAGATCAGAAAGAGGAAGTGCATAAAGAGGAGGTACGTAAACTACAATTTATAAGGAATGCAAGATAAGAACCAAACAAAGAGGGTTAAATGCAAACAGTGGATGTTGGCGATAGCAATTTAATGATAATAGAAGAACCAAACCTATCTTCAAACTGTAATATCAGAATGCAACGTGGCCTCCATGCATATTAGACTTTAGACTTGATCATAACACTATCTAGAGATTCGTATCCAGCATCTTCAGAACCGCCTAACATGACAAAAGCGAAAAAATCTGAAATTTGTTTTAAAATAAACAAGTATAAAAAGCTAAGCGGTAAAGATGAAACAATTTCGATTACGAAAGCAGTGACATCCGCTGTAGTATGCTACTGGATTATGCTAATTTAAAGAAATTTACTAAATATTCACACCTGGAAAAAAAAAACATTTTTTATTAAGCAAGTAGTGAGATAGGCAAGTTCACACAATTCTCATATATATTGACATATATGATAAGATATTGCATGACATAAATTATATGTATCAGGTCTACTTCTGAATCTCAGCTTCTCTAAGTTATGATACAATCCGGGGGGAAAACAAAAAAAAAAGTAATTGCAAGAAACCAAAAACAGCCATATTTATTGGACTGAAACATGGCAGAGTTTGTCTTTTTAGATAAAGAAGTAATCAATAAGTAAAAACAGTCTTAACTGTTATAAAAATGTATATGACATATGTGAGAATTGTCCCAAAGAAAATGTAAAAGAATTCACTACACGTCATGAACTGGCTAGGTTGTACGCTTCATTTGGACACATCATCAAGCGTGTCTGAGGTAGCTGCTTAAAGATGTATTTTTACCCAAAATCATAAGAGACACAGTTGCAACTATATGAGTAAATATGTTGAATACTACTAATTTTATAAAATAAGGCAAACCTTTAACCTGACGATGGTAAGAACTAAGAAGAGAAGGACATAATCAAGAAAAATCAAGTAAATAGGGTGAGTTAGATGCAGCGGAACAGTAGCCACTGAAAACCTCCGGCTATCGAAGATGAAGAAATAATCTATGCAACAATTAGAAAAGCATGTATCTATACAAAAACTTCTGTTCAACAGCGTTGACACGTCTGTCGCGTACCTGTCAAAAATACCAACTGGCTCTAACTAATATAGCTAGGGAAGTCGGGTCGAATCCACTGAGAGGTAGGAAATTGTAGTTTAGTCTAAGTTCGTCAAGGCAACCAAATGGGGGGTTTTTAAATGTGATTTTCTAAACTAAAAGGAATAAGGAAAAGAGAATAAAAGGAAGGAAATAAATAGATAGAGAAAAACAGCTAAGACAAACGGTTCACCATAATCATCCGGTCAAGTAATCTAGGTCTCAGATCAATGCAAATACGGTTTAAAGGGTAACGAACGTCACCTTTCGGTCCTTAATTCACCCTAAAGTGTAAACAGCTTAACTTTCGCCCTCACTGCAATACCCTATTGTTCGCTACTAGTCTCGCCTTTTCCAACCTTTCGGTCCAGGTCAAGGATCACTAAGAAATAAATGTCTAATTGCGTCGACTCAATTAGACGGATACAGTTAATTGTAGCATTTAACCAACAAAGACCTTACTAGCATTAACCCAATAAATCGATCACTATTCCCTCATAATTATGGATCCCCTATAGTCTTAGCATAAGAAAATTAGCTACTCATGATCATTGAATTATCAATAACAACAAATAGATAATTAAAACTTGACATGATGATAAAACTAAAAGGATTGAAATAGAGCAATTATGATAACGATAAGGGAAGAAAGAATTAGAGCAATGATTAAGAATTAAGAGATTAAAATAGAATGATAATACCAATCGTATCCCAAATCCGAGTAGCAAAGAGTAAAAGAAGCAAAATCCCAAGAACAGTAGCAAGAACTAGAGTAAAAACGGACGTGGTGAGAAGAGAAGTAACGTAGTTCACTCCCTCAGTCTTATACTAAAAATCCATCCTATAACCTAATCTATGGACTAATTACAAAAGCCCATAAATTAATTAAACGGAAAAAAGTTGTAGAAGGGAAAACCACTCGATCGAGTGGAAATAACTCACTCGATCGAGCAACTGTGCATCAATCTCCTTGATCGAGTAGAAATAAACTACTCGATCGAGTATTCCTTGCTTTGCTTCCTCTTGCGTGTACTCAAAGTGGTCGATCGCGTAACTTAGGCAAATAAAAGCATTCGATCAAGTAATAAATCACTCGATCGAACTGTTTAAGCTCGATAGACCTTGAATTACTTCCCGAACCCAGCTCACGCGTCTTCCAATTGTTAGATTTCCAAGCTCCGGCTCCTTATTCTCCATGAATGCATACAATTGGGACAAATTAGGCTCGATTTAGCTCCTCTTCGGTTAATTCCTGCAAATTACATAAAACGAACCAAAGTAGAATATTCGGGGGTATTTGTAGCCAGATGCTACATAAAAAGTACAGAAATGCGTGTAGAAATGAGGTAGAAACCTTATATAAAAGACACGCATCAAATCTCCCCAAACCAAACCTTTGCTTGTCCCCAAGCAAATATGAATGCAACTAAGAAAAAACAGTGGAACGGGACCAACGCATCAGCTACAAATCACCCACTAAAACCAATTTAATGCAATAACTGACAAAGTGACAAATGAGAAGTGCAAACGAGTTAAATTAATGTTTCAAACTTACCGAACCGTCGACCTTTCAAGATTCAAAAGATATCGGACTCTCACGGGTCGCTCGTCACTCAAAGTTAGGCACAAGGTGAGTATATATGTGAAAGATAGGAAGAAGTAAAGACTCTCACCTAACTCGACCTATAAGAACATGCATGCAGTTAACATGAATAAAGTCTCTACAACCGTACATATGCATTCCAACCATACTAATGACCAAGACACATGCCGAGGACTTACATTTGGGTAAGTGAGGTAATGGGTAGGAAGGGGCTAAGATGAATTTGGAAATGTGGAGTTAATAGCCAGGCTAGCAACAACGGATCCAAATATAAACTGCATCCCAACTTCGTACTCAATATAACAAGATGAAACGGTGCAAAACCATGCACTAAGCTCACAAAACACCAAAAATCGTCAACTCCCCATAAGATATAAGTAGGACATGGGAGTGAAAATCATTAACCAATTTCTTTTTCACAAATGATTTTTTCTTTTCTTATTCCATTTTTTTTCTTCGTTCTCTTTTTTTTCTTTCCTTTTCGTTTCATTTTTTTTCATCAATTCTTTTTTTTCTTCTCATTCCCTCCAATTCTTCCACCATCTTCTGAAATCAGATAAAATAACCATATTGCAATAAAACATTCCAAAAACTACTCGTCACTAGCTCGGCTAGGGTAGGAAGTATTATAAAAAGTAGTTAATAGGACAAAAAGGCAATTTGGCTATGTGAGGCTCATGGGTAAAATGAAGTAAAGGGAATTGCCTCTCCTAACATGCGTCACCATCCACAAACCGAATGCATACAGGTATTAAGAAGACTAGACTCATGCTTATGCAAATTGATGTTACATGTCTTAAAGAGAGTACTACTCACATCCTAAATGAAACCGCTCATGAATGTCACCAGTTTATAAAGCTCTAACCTCAGAATGTAATGTAGCTTGCCGACACAATGAATCAAGTCTGTTCGTTCAGGTAAGAGAGAAACAAAAACTCGTAGATTATGCACATAATCATGCCAACTAAATTTCAAGAATATGCAAGGCTCAAGTAAGGGTTTAAAGCAGCGTCAATGTTCAAACGTTCCGACTCAAATTAAACATGAAAAATTAAACATGTTTAAATTTTATGTGATTTTTTTTGGAATTAAAAGCAACAATGCATGCGATAATAATAAACGTGCAAGCAAAAATGCAAGAAAACATGCAGACATAGATATGGATGCATACCTCCCCAAACCAAACCGTACAATGCCCTCATTGTACCAAAAATAGGGAAAGGAATGCAAACTAAGGAGAAAAGGATAAATGGAGTCGGAAAACTTACAAAGCGTCATAAGGAGGGACCTCCCCAAACCGACCATGAACATGGGAGGTCAAAGAAAGTCAAACAGTAGCTCCATAGACGGAAAACATCAGCTTGGAGTCAAAACTACTCGATCGAGCACTTAGAACAGCTCGATCGAGTGAACTGATACATGGAAGGACTCGATCGAGTAGAAAACCACTCGATCGAGTAAGCATGATTTTGGCTTTGGTCGATCGAGGACAATATCACTCGATCGAGTGAAAACTGCCTCAAAAAGTGTTCGATCGAGCACAATATCATTCGATCGAGTACTGTGACCTGCAAAACACGCATTAAAAGCAAGGAAATATATGGGAAGTTCGTAAAACAGCGTCTAAAGTTCAACGTAAAGCTAAAGAAAAATAAATACTTCAACAAAAGTACAATAAAATAGTCTGGGCTGCCTCCCGGAGAGCGCTGGTTTAAGAGGTCCCGCGCGACCTTTCTGGCATCAATTAACTGGCGCGTCAAGCTCGTCGAAGCGCAAGACTTCAACACGATTGTCTGCTTCATTCGCCTCGTGGTAATGCTTCACATATTGGCCATTCACCTTGAATCTATGACCTTTGGAATCTTCAAGCTCCACGGATCCAAATTTAGTGACAGCTGTCACCGTATAAGGACCACTCCACCTGGACTTCAGCTTGCCAGGAAATAATCTCAACCGGGTATTAAACAGCAGCACCTTTTGCCCAACATGAAACTCCCGAGGTAGGATTCTCTTGTCATGCCATCTCTTCGTCTTTTCCTTGTAAATGCGCGGGCTGTCATAGGCATTAAGCCTATACTCTTCCAATTCATCTAGCTGCAAAAGACGATTCTGACCACACAACTTAGGATCATAATTAAGCTCACGAATTGCCCACCAGGCCTTACATTCCAATTCAACAGGTAAGTGACACGATTTCCCATAAACTAGCCTATAAGGTGATACACCAATTGGTGTCTTAAAGGCAGTTCTTTAAGCCCATAATGTGTCATCTAGCTTAAGACTCCAGTCCTTCCGTGATTTAGAAACTACTTTAGACAAGATCTCTTTCAACTCGCGGTTAGAGACCTCAACCTGACCACTGGTTTGGGGATGATACCTCAAACCACGCCGGTGTTGGACACCAACCTTAGACAGAATAGAGGTGAGTTTCTTTTCTTTAAAATGCATTCCCCCATCACTAATGACGACCCTAGGGACACCAAATCGGGGGAATATGATCTTTTTAAACATCTTTATCACGGTCTTAGCATCACAATGAGGTGAGGTAATTGCCTCAACCCATTTCGACACATAGTCTACAGCCACTAAGATATACCTATTACCTTTACTGGATGGGAACGGTCCTTGGAAATCAATGCCCCAGACATCGAAGACCTCAACCTCTAGGATGCCGTTTTGTGGCATCTCATGTCTCTTTGAAATGTTCCCTGATCGTTGGCAAGCATCACAAGCTGAAACAAAAGACTTGGCGTCGGCAAAAACAAAGAAGGCCAAGAAAAAACCAGACCGAAGTACCTTAGCCACGGTGCGCGATGGACCGTGGTGACCACCATATGAAGAGGAGTGACAGCCTTCCAGGACTATTTTGGTCTCCCACTGCGGAATACACCATCTGTAGAGACCGTCTGCACATTCCTTAAACAAGTAAGGATCATCCCAGAAGTACTGTTTAGCGTTATACAGAAAACGCTTCCTCTGCTGATGAGAAAGGTCAGGCGGCAGCTTGCCACTAATAACAAAGTTAGCTATATCTGCATACTAAGGTTCTTGGTTAACAATAGATGATATAACAGCAATTAAACTATCATCAGGAAAAGAATCATCAATAGGTAGAGAATCTTCCCCTTCTTGTCGCATCAGTCGCGACAAGTGATCAGCTACAACGTTCTCAGCTCCTTTCTTATCCTTAATCTGCAAATCAAACTTCTGAAGAAGGAGTATCTGTGGACAGCGGGCCGCCCACGGGGGCGCTTGGTGAGAAACGGGGACAAGCGTTTGCATTTTGTATGGAGTCGCCACCAATTTTTATGGGAAATTGGAACCGTTCGAATACCTCGTGTCATGTCAAGACACAAAGTAGTGACATGAACACTAAGCAATCGTTACCCTTAGCATTCTATGTCTAGAATAACTCTCATGGATGCCAATGAACACGGGTGCTCACGGAGATCTGGAGTAAGGGGTGAGGGTACGTATTAGGAAGCTCTTTTGATCGAACACCTAATCCCGCCCGCCTCGATAGCGGCCTCTACTAATGATTAGGGAAGTTATCTATACTTGATATATCGTCGGCTATATGCATGCAATGCAACATCCAAGTTTTAATCCTAGCATGTGAGAATTAATACTAAGTCGGTGGACAATTAATTTAGGCATACAATTGGGTCGAAGTTGGATTTAAGGTCGATTAACATGTGAAAACATACAAATGATAAAAGAAATACAATAACTATGAATTACAATAATGAAAATTACATTAATTACATTGGAATAGGCGATTTATGTCGAAAATACCTTTAAAACGGATAATTTGAGAAAAAAGGAATAAAAGAAAGAATTAACGAACAGGAATCAGGTGATAATACGGATATTAGTTAATTAATACGTAAACTAAACAAACTAGGTCAAAGCAGAAAGGAGTTCAGAGACAGAGCTCAACTCGAACAGTAGCAGAGAGATCGCGCCCTGAAGAGGCGCAGCAGATTCTTTGCGTCATTCCCAAGGGTGAGTTCTCGGCTATGGCCGAATCGCAAATTGTTAATGTTAATTGTTAATTTTAATGATTAATTAAATTATTTACTCGGATGAAAGTGGTTTAATGGATTATTTACATATGAACGGGTCGTAAAAACAGTAAAACATGGATGAGACGGAATTAAACGGATTAATTACATGAAGGGACGATGTTAATGAATGAGTCCTCTATTAAAATCAATTAATTAGGCTAAACATGATGAATATACAATGAATTAACAACGAATACGGACGCAAATATATCAACAATGAATCCCAGAAACTCAATATGAATGAATTGAATCTCTAAAACCCGGATTGAATATTAATAACGAAAACCCGCAAATATTGATTATAAGGGATTTAAGTCAGATCAATGATGAATTAAAACATGTGAATTAATGATGATGAATATATACATGTGAATTATATGCTATTATTATGAACGAATAATTAAAGACAACATATGAAAACGAATAAGAAAGACGGAATTTACAGAGGACAAAGAAGAAGAAAAAAGAAGCGAGAATCTGCGCGGCCCTCACGAAGAGGCGCAGAATCAGAACTGCGCTCCTTCGAAGAGGCGCGGCGATTCTTTGCGTCTTTTCTCGACGTCCTCTCTTCACTGGAAATCCGCGAAAACAGGTTTTAACAAAGGGTTTTAGAAATCGATTTTAACGGTGTTTTCGACACAAACCTTACATTAGTGATACGAAAAAAAAAGATAAAAAAATACAATAAATAAAATAGGAATTATACACCCTCAGACTTACATGTTGACGAAACGAGATGAACTAAGTATCGACTAGTGAATGCTCGACGCGAATGCAATGAAAGAGTGCCCTCGTAAGAGGAAAACGATTGATTGATTAATGTTGATTAAGTGTAGTTGGTCAAATTGGTCGGTCATGCAACGGAGAGGCCTGGTACCGGAAAGATCCGAGCTTACGTGGTCGGAAGTCCAAGCACGTAGGCGCCAATTAGTAAGAACGAAGTCTAGAATGCAAAGGGAGAAGAGAAGGGCGGACACTCGCGTGAGAAATATGAGGAACGAAAGCTCCTATTTATACTAATCACACGGAGGAGTAGGGTTTCGGAGACTCTTTGGAAGTGAATCTCGGAAAGATATATAAAAGATACGTAAATCATGCAAAGAAGGGCACGGGAAGAGGCGCGGCGATCCATCAAGTCCCTTGGAAGAGGCGCAAAGACTGCTGCGTCTGTTCCCCGAGAGGTTTCCTCCCGCTTGAAGAAAGATTTCCGCGTTTGAGTTATGGTAGGACGGAAATAATCCGATTATCTTGTGAATATTATGGATATTATTTGCCAAAAGATAAAATTTGTGAAATATGGAATAGAAATATCCTGAACATTCCGAACATTCGACTCGGGATTTAACAGTTATCGAAAAATGGAGACGGTTTTTTGACCCGACTCGAATGTACTCTAATTATCGCCAAAACGACCGTATCCGGACGTAGATGACAACTAAGAGGTTGACATTAATATTTGAGCAAACACTTGACGATAATCTTACGAATCGCCACAAATCGTTCCGCGAATCAAACATGCGGCCCAATCATCACCGGGTGGTTTGCGGGAGGTGCGAAACGAGGTGTCTCTGAGCCCCCACTTTGACCGAGGCTTGGACAAGGCGAAAGTCAAAGTATAGCCATCAGGTCAATCGAAGATTACAACCTGACGACTATGGCGACGCGAGGCGGCTCAAGGGGTCTGAGCCAAGGACCTGTCGTCGGGAACATTTTAGAGTCTGTCGACTATCGGGGAGGGTCGTTTAAAGTCCATTAGACTACGTAAGGACGCTCGCCGGCCATAAGAAGAGACCATACCTGAGGTTTCTTTCTGGAGATGCTTTCGGAGGTGCAAAGGAGCTAAAGTTGGGCGTAGGAGCTAAGGGTAAGACCTAAAAGATATATAAAGATTGGTGCTAGGGTATGGGGCCCTAAAGGAAAGCATCAACGGGAAGGAGGCCTAACAATAAGATCAACTTAAAGGTGGCTAAGGTTTGGGTATAGGAACTTCTGGAGAACGACACCCTGTCGAACTCCGCGGGGAGACACAAAAAATAGTGAAAGCAGCAGGACGTCGGTAGAAACTGCTGGGGAATCCGCTTGCGTCGGTCTCAAGCGAACTCTGGCAAAACTTGAGGTTGAATCTGCTTGCGTCGGTCTCAAGCGAACTCTCGTTGGGGAATATATTGACGACTAGGAACATCTTGATCGTCATGGGAAAAAATCCTGAGTGAGCGGTACTGCGAAATACTACTGCGCCGGATAAAATAATTTGAGCAATACTGCAAAATACTGCTGCGCGGATAAAATGATTTGAGCAATACTGCAAAATACTGCTGCGCGGACAAAATGCGGACCGGAACGAAAGAAAACCATCGAAACGGGCCAAAAGAATATAAAAGCGTTTAAAGAAGAGGCGCACCAAAGATGGGCCCACAAATAACGAACTCATAACGAATTTTTGAAAATTCGTATGGAGGGAACGCCAGGAAGAGGCGCAGCAAGAGCTGCGTCTCTTGGAAGAGGCGCAGCGCCTGCTGCGTCCTTTCCCCAATTTGGCAATTTCCGCGTAAAAACGCGAAATCAGAAGGGTTTTAATTCATTATTTTCGAAACACATTTCCTTCAATTTCTCTCTCAAATCTTCACCATTTCCGTCGAGGTTTGATCCAAAAGCTTGCTTTAAAGATGACTAATCGAGGTATGTGTCTTAATCTTGCATTAATCATCTACATTTGTCGAATTTTGAGCCGCGAGAACTAGGGTTTTCGACCCTTTTGATCGAAAATTTGGGGCTTTTCCCCCAAATGAATTTGCTTTGCCAAATTGATGTTAGAAATGGATACTAGGCAATGTTAGGAACATAACCATGTATTTGCTTTGAATTTTCATCGAGTTTTGAGCCCTTGAGCGAATTTTGAGACGGTTTTACTGCTAAACCGTAAATTGCTTCGAAAATAGCCTTAGGATTACCCATTGGCGATGAAATTTGATATTTGGGACCCTTGGATGATGGGTAAACTTTCTGCCATCTCGAAATTTTGGTTTGTGACAACTTTTCCAGGGCACCTTTCTAGGGCATAATCGCCATTATAACGAAATGCTGCCGAATTTTCGACTTGAACCCGGAACTAGGCCTTGACTTGGACTTGACTTTGACCCAATTTATCACATGAGCGATTGGATTGGCGGGAATATGGCCAAAGATGGCCAGAAAGGGCGCTTTCGTGGCTCGGAGGCTCGAAAACTCCTTAACAAAGGCTTGTCGTCATGTGACGCGGCCTAAATTTACTTTAATGTGCAGGTGATGAGGCTTCTACTTCTGGGAGGACTCCCATGGAGATAGACGTTGTTACGGTTGAGGAGGCTTTAGAGCAGGCCCTCACCGCTGCGGTTATGGCTACTGGAGACGAGGCTCACGAGGAGGAGGCCGTCGAGGAGGAGGAGGAGGAGGAGGAGGAGGAGGTTGATCGGCTGGAGCTTGCCACCGAAGGCTGTTGCAGTGCCGGGCTTGGTACCCAGTACCTACGTCCGAGACTACTTTGCGGGGAAGACCCCGGTGCTGGTGACGATCGATGGGAGGGAGACTGCTCCTCCTCCTTGTACAGCTGAGCAGAGAGCTCGTCTTTGGCTTTGGTGGTTCTTGTCTTCGATTTACCTCGGAGACAAGGGCGAGAGGCTATCGACGAAGCTTCTACCCTTTCTTTCTGACCTGAGTTCCCTAGGGCGTTGGGACCGGGTCATCACTGGTTTTGCGGTCCTCATCCGCTTCATGAGGGCCATGGTTCGTCCGGAGTTGATGGAGAAGGGGACTTCTCCTGGCGCTGTCGGACCTGGACTACTGTTGGAGGTATGAACCTTCCCCTAGACCAAAGTAAATTCCTTTCTTTGTTGAATCACGAAAGATCGTCATTGATTATTTTGTTTTATAGGCATGGGTGTACTCTTACTTCCCGAGTCTCGCGCCCAAGAGGACAGAGTCACGGAGAAGGCCTATCCCGTGGTGAGGGATTGGGTGATGTGCCGGACGAAGAGCAAGCGCTCTTCTCACAATGTCTACCGGCGGGATGTGAACGCCCTTGGTGGCCGAGCGTGAGTATCCCACTCGTATTCATATTTCTTGTCCTTTGCTTCCACTTGATCATAGGGATGATTTTTGCCTTAACTTATTGCAGTGGGTGCCCAGACCTTGGGCGGAGTACGCTGGAGCGCCTCCTTTTGTCGCTGAGGTCCTTCGACCTAGGAGTCCGAGTCGGCTGCTGTTGTGGACGTCGATGGGTCCTGTGTGGTATCCGGGCGAGCGTCGGCTCGTCGGTGCTCTCGGGGCGCGTTGACGGTTCCTATCGACCCTCCGAGGACGATGTTCGGGGAGCCTTCCGAGGCCGAGAGGGAGGCGGACTTGGGCTGGTGCCGATGGCGATGACCTTCTTCTCGCTCGGCGAGGACTACTCGGCGTTCCTTTACGGGAGGTTGGCGTACTGGCCAGTAGTGGTGAGTATCTTTTATTTCCTTGATTAGATTTCGGGAATTATGATGAAAGATCATCGATTAATGAGAGCTACTTGTCTTTGCAGGAGGTTGAGGCGGCGGGCATCGAGCCCCCAGTGTACCCCGAGACCCTTGAGTACACTGACGCGACTGGGAGGACGACGCTCTCCGAGTTGCGTGACTTTGACGTGGCCGTGACGGATGCTGGCCTAGACGACTGGCAGCATCTGATTCGGAGGGTGAGCCTCCAGCTCATATACCTCTCGTGTAAGAACACATTTGATTGAACTTGTTCAATTTACTGAGACTTTATTTTGAAATGCAGGTCGCGCCATCTCGGTTCGTGGCACTATGGAGAGTGGCCAACCGGCTACGAGCTACCGCCATCGAGGCACTCGTCGGTGGTCGAGGTCGTCAGGTACGAACCTCGTTTGCTTTCTTTTGATTTTTGATTTTCAGTTTTGTTTGAGTTGATTGACATGAGTCAATTTCTTGTTTACAGGGTGACCGCGAGCTGGAGCGAGAGTTGGCCCAGTCTCGGGAGGAGACGGCTCGCTTGTCGAGGGAGCTCTAGTTTCGGGATGCCGAGATTGCTGCTCTTATGGCGGGGGTTGCTGAGTTGGAGGGTGCCCAGCAGTAGTTTGGCGTAGTTTTGTAGACTTGTACATCTGGACATTTGATTTTGAACATTTTCGGACTTGTTTGGGGCGCAAGCCCCCAGTTTGCTTGGACTTTGGGCTTTGTTTGGGGCGCCAGCCCCCAGTTTGCTTGTACATTTGTATATATGATGGCCTGAGTGCCTTTGCTGCTGGGTTGTGTTGCTTGTACCTGCAGGTTAGTTCTTGAACAGGTTTGGTAGACAACGGTTTACGCCGTCATGCTGCCGAAATTCACATGGAAATCACGCAAAACATACATTTTATACACATACGGTCTTAATTAGCGCAAAAAAGAGACTCAAAAGGATACAAAAATGCAAAAATGCAAAAATTTGCAAAAATTTGCAAAAATTTTGTCGGAAATGACCGGACGGTAGGGAGGGTTACCCCCTAAAAAAAGAGAAAAAGAGAAATCTACAAGTGTAGAAATGAAAATGTTGAAATTTGTTAAAAAAATTAAAACAAAAGAAAATGATTTCCTAAGAAAATGAAATTAGAATGAAATGAAATTTATTTCCTAAAAATAAATAAATGAATTAGAATAATAAAATAAAATAAAAAGGTGCGATAAAAATGGTGAGTGTGTCGACGTCGCCTCGAAATGCGTGCCCGCGAATTCAGGAAGTTTGAAACATGGTAAACTGCTCGTATTTACCAAAATAAAATCCCGTAGGAATAGGAAATTATTCGTTATAGAACTAGGAAAGATCCAAACGCGGAAATCACAGAGAGTGAGCCTGAAGAAGAGGCGCAGCATGAGCTGCGTCTCTTTGAATAGGCGCAGCAGGAGCTGCGCCTGTTCCCAAGTTTCTCTCTCCTGGCGGATTTTGGAAACAGCAATTAGTATAAATAGAAGCGTCGACGAAGCTTTAAATCATATAATTCTTCCGTCTTTTCTCCGTTAATCTCATAAAAAACTCCCAAAATAAATTTTCAAGAGAAAATTTGTCATCATGAATACTTTTGAGATCCGCTTGAAGGAATGGACTAATGAATTCTCGAATATTGAGAAGCACGACATGGGTGCTCATAACCTTGGGTCTCTATTGAGTTTGAAACTCATTAAGGTGGTAAAACCGTTCTTGGATGCTTGCCTTGACTACTGGGACCCAAATTGTCATGTTTTCGCGTTCCCAGGTGGTGACATTTGTCCTTTTCCTAAGAAGTTCTTTGCTATTGGTGGGTGGGACCCCGAGCATTTACCCGCCATTCCTTCCACTTCACAAGGGTATAAGAGCAAATTCGAGAGACCCGCTTGACCGACTAGACTTGAGGTGGATCGCTTAGTTACCCCGAAAGGCGTGAGAATGTTGGACTTTGTAGACCGATTCATCAACAGGGGCGACCCCACTTGTCTCTTATGTCGCTAGAGGAGAGCATTTGGCTTTTGTTTGCTGCATGTGTATGTCTTCCATGGACACGTTGATGAAGATTTGCGAGGTGATCCCCGTCTTTTGAGTCTTATCGAGCAAATGGAGCTGCGCAGGAGCCCAGCTTGTTTATGCTTAGGGGAGATTATCTTGGGTTTGGATAATAGGAAATCCAACCGCGATCTGCCATTTCCGTTATCTTACAGGTAAAAGACACCTCTTTTTTTTTTTCTTTTTTTTTTTTTTTTTTTTTTTTTTTTTTTTGTCTAATACCCGCTTTTGGTAGGTTTGGCTTATGGAACGGCTCCGATCGCCGAGCCCCCGCCATGCACTTTCCTATCACTCCCGTATGATTGCGATGAGGACGCGGTTGTACATGGTGGACTTCACTCGGGTTTGTGACTATTGGAAGAACAAGTTGAAGAATGATGATGGCCCGTTGATTAGGTGGGTCGTACCATGGTGGCACCTCAAGTCTGTCACTGGAGTGTCTTCTTTGGATCCCACTAGGTCCGTGCGTATTCCGGGATTGGAGTTCATGGTATGCATTTTTCCAGAAAGATTGATGAGGCAAGTCGGGCTGAAGCAGACTATCCCGAGGCTTGATACTGTTCCGCAGATCGTCGTAGCGCTTACCACCGAGAGCCGAAGAGAGTGGGCTGTCAAATGGGCCCAAAGGAACATGTGGTTCTTGAGCTTCTCCGCCAATGCTTTGTGGGTGTCGGATTCCTATATGAGGTGGAGAAAGGCTGCAACGTCGGAAGAACGCGAGAGACTGAGGAAACGCGAGCCTGTTGACTACAAGGTGCGCGAGGGAGAGAAAGAGAAGGAGAAGCATCTGACAGAAGGAGAAGAAGAAGCTGGATTTCAGGTCATTCATCCTTCGAAGAAATCAAAGACTACTCCTGTTGCGGAAGTGGTGGTTGGCAAGAATGGGAGAGTCAGGCCTCGAGAAAGACCGTTGGTGATTAGGTCTGAAGTGGTGCAAGAGCGCCCGGCCCGAGGTCGTGACAAGAAGTATGACAAGAATGACAAGGGCAAGGGGAAGATGGAGGAATAGCCCGAGTCTTTATTTATTATTTGATTATTATTATTATTGTTGTAATAAAAAGGAGGGATTTTTAGAATCCTAGCCTATTCTATTTTTATTATGTATCGTATTATTATTATTAGAAAATGAATGGAATAAAAAAGGTTAAATGGTTATGAAACCGTTGTGATTTTCTTTTATTATTCTTGTCGAATTTCAAATGCAATGCAAATGTCCTTCTATTTACATTTTAGGTATAATGGGTTGAATCCCGTGAAGGATTGGCTACGTATTCACTTAAAAAGCGAAATCAAACCCTTGCGCGTAGTTCGAGTAAATGTAAAAGAATAATTGTTCGAAGCAAGAGCTTGTAATGAACATAGAAAATAAGCATGAGCTTTTGCTTGTTCTCAAGGTGCGAATTTAGTTTATTTGATGATATGAGGATGACAATCTTGTCAAAATGCAAGAGCATAGTGACACTTAGCTTATTTCAGCTTGGCCAGGGCCGTTTATTTAGTGCCACAAGAGCGACACATGGATTTACGCGAGGCGCGTGTTTGTTCCTATTCTAGGCATAGTATCGTTTCAGTTGGTCAAGGTTTGTGGGGTTTGAAAACTCATTCCCGTCTAGGTCTGTGATTCTAACCGCACCCCCTGGGAGTATGGATTTGACTAGATATGGTCCGGCCCAATTAGGTTTGAATTTTCCCCTTGGGTCGACAGGTAAAAGAGCTCTAACCGATTTGAGTACTAAGTCTCCTTCTTTGATGTTTCTTGGCCTAACCCTTTTGTTGAAAGCTCGTTTGATACGTGCTTGATATGTTTGGACATTATGTAAGGCACGTAGCCTACGTTCATCTAGGAGGATGAGTTCTTCATATCTATCCCTCTTCCAATCGGCTTCAGGGATTTGGCTTTCGAGTAGAATACGCAAGGATGGTATTTCTAGCTCGACTGGTTGTACGGCCTCCATGCCGTAGGTCAAATAGAAAGGAGTAGCCCCAGTGGGTGTCCTAACTGATGTACGATATCCCCATAAAGCAAAGGGTATCTTGCTTGGCCAATCTCTGTAGTTGTCAGTCATTTTCTTGAGAATTATGACAACGTTCTTGTTTGCCGCCTCTACCGCACCGTTAGTCTGTGGTCTGTAGGGCGAAGAGTGGTGATGCTTAATCTTGTATTTGGCTAGCAATTGCTCGGTTTCGGCTTGGAAGTGTGACTCGTTATCGGAGATGATCTCATGTGGGCAACCATATCGGCAAATGATGTTGTTCTGTATGAACTTTGCCACATTTTTAGCCGTAAGAGCGGTGTAGGAAGCCGCTTCTACCCACTTGGTGAAATAGTCAATCGCTACTAGAATGAAACAGTGACCTCCTGTTCCGGCTGGGGTTATCTTCCCGATTATGTCAATTCCCCATGCAGAAAATGGCCAAGGAGATGTCATCGTGTATAGCAACGAAGGAGGGACGTGTTGTACATTCCCGAAGATTTGGCAGTTGTGGCAATGTCTCACGTATTTGATGCAATCAGATTCCATGGTGGTCCAATAATACCCTAAACGTGTGATTTTCTTTGCCATCATGGGCCCGCTCATGTGAGGACCGCATTCTCCGTCGTGGACTTCTTCCATCACCTTTCGTGCCTGTGAATGATCAAGGCAACGTAGGACTACACCAAGAGGTGTTCTTTTGTATAATTCTCCTTGCATGAGGATGTATTGGGAAGCTAATAGGCGTATAGCACGTTGTCCCCTTTTGTCCATATCCGGTGGGTAGGTACCATTAAGCTTGAAATTCAGGATCGCTTGGAACCAGGGTTCCTGTGCGATTTCTTCTTCATTGGTGATTTGATGGACATAAGCCGGTTCCGATCGTCGTTCAATACACAAAGGCATTTCTACCATGTGGTCTGGCATATTTATCAAAGATGCAAGTTTCGCAAGAGCGTCTGCAAATTGATTTTCCTCTCGAGGTAGGTGTAAGTAGGTTACGTGATCGAAGAATTGAGCCACTTGGTCTATCCTAGCTTGATAAGGTGCAAGGCTTTCACTTCGGATTTTCCAGGATCCTGTAACTTGATTGATGATCAGTGATGAATCCCCATGTACTCGGAGGTTTTTGATTCCTAAGCTTACTGCCGCTTGTAATCCGATGAGACAAGCTTCATACTCTGCAGCGTTGTTTGTCACCTCGAAGTCGAGTTTGACAGCAATCGGTGTATGCTCCCCTTCAGGAGAAATGAGCAACACTCCTATTCCGAATCCTCTTAAATTTGATGCTCCATCAAAGTATAGATCCCAAGAGTCTATGTCTGTTTGAAGTATGTCCTCGTCGGGAAATGACCAAGTGTCTATGGTTTGTGCGTCGTTGATAGGATTTTCTGCGAAGAATTCGGCGACGGCGCGACCTTTTATGACTTTCAGTGGGACATATTTGAGGTCGAATTCTGAGAGCATCAGAGTCCACCTTGCAAGACGTCCGTTGAGGACGGGTTTCTCGAAGAGGTATTTGACTGGATCCATTTTAGAATATATCTTGACGGAGTAGCTAAGCATGTAGTGACGTAGCTTCTTCGTCGCCCACACAAGAGCGAGGCATGTCTTTTCGAGTTGCGAGTATTTGCACTCATATTCCAAGAACTTCTTACTTAGATAGTAAATAGCTCTTTCTTCACTTCCTACAGTTTGAGCTAACATAGCGCCCATGGCAGTTTCAGTTACTGTGAGATATAAACCAAGAGGTTGATCTCGTTGTGGTGGCATGAGCACTGGTGGTTTAGCCAATATCTCCTTGATTCGGTCAAACGCCTTTTGACAATCATCATCCCACATGGTGTGGTCTGTTTTCTTGAGTTTCTTGAAGATAGGCTCGTAAATCATGGTAAGTTTTGATATGAACCGACTTATATATTGTACCTTTCCCAGGAATCCTCTGACTTCTTTTTCTGTTTGAGGTTGTGGCATTTCGATCAGAGCTTTGATTTTCGAGGGATCTATTTCTATACCGCGTTGGTTGACGACATATCCCAGGAGTTTTCCGGATGTTACCCCGAATGTGCATTTCTGGGGATTAAGTCTCATGTTGTATTTTCGTAGCCTTGCGAAGAACTTGCGAAGGTTTGCAATATGTCCTTCTCTTCCTTTGGATTTGACGATCATGTCATCTACATACACCTCAACTTCTTTGTGCATCATGTCATGTAGGAGTGTAGTCGCGGTGCGTTGGTATGTAGCTCCGGCGTTGATCAATCCGAATGGCATTATCAGATATAATAATATGTTCCCCATTGGGTGACGAAAGCGGTCTTGTGCATATCTTCTATGGCCATCTTGATTTGGTTATATCCCGCATATCCATCCATGAAGGATAGTAATGCGTGGTCTGCAGTATTGTCCACCAATATGTCAATGTGAGGTAGAGGGAAGTCATCTTTTGGACTTGCTTTGTTTAAGTCCCCAAAGTCAACACAAACACGGATTCTCCCATCCTTTTTGGGCACAGTACTATGTTGGCTACCCAAATCAGTACTCGGAAACTTTGATGAACCCGGCTTTGAATTGTTTATCCACCTCTTCCTTAATCTTTAGAGCCCATTCTGTTCTCATTCGTCGAAGCTTCTGTTTCACAGGTTTGAAACCCGGCTTAATCGGAATCCTATGTTCGGCGATATCCCCGTCGATCCTCGGCATGTCTTTGTAGGACCAAGCGAAAACGTCTTTGAATTCATTTAGGAGGTCTATGAAATCGGCCCTTTCGGTAGAGCTCAAGGTAGTCCCTATCCTAAGTTCTTTGGGTTCTAATTCGGTTCCTACGTTGATGGGTTCGGTATCTTCTATTACTTGGTCCCCCTTCCCCTTCCCCTTCTTGTAATATTTCTTTGGCTACGTAGGGTGGTATTTCGGTCAAGTCTGGGTCTTGGTCATCCTCAGTATCATCATAAACAGAATTGCACTCGAAAGAACACAGAGAGTAAGCAGAACCTGATTTATTCATATTAAGATTTGAGTAAAGTTGAAACAAAGAAGCCAACCGATCCATGGTCGGTGGCGGCAAAGGAACGAATGTCGGGGCATTCCCGAATCTGCCGTGGCTACTCGAGGCTAAGCTAGGAGAAACGAAGGGAGTGGGGATGGCAACAGGAGTAGACTCTCTAATGACTTCTCTAGACTCCGACTCTGACTCCGACTCCGACTCCGACTCGAACTCGTCGTCTTCTGGTTCTCCTTTGAACATCTCTCCTTCTCCAGGAGTGAGCTTGAAGAGTCTTCCTTGGTTGTTGGTCCATTTGATAGATTTCTCCATCCTTTCTGCTTTGTGTCGATTTACGTGATCAACGCGTGGGGTTGAAGCGATCGTCTTGAAGTATCATAGTAATGATCTCATCTCGCGCCCCTAATGAATCGGTCCTCTCCAAACAAGAGGCTAACAACTTGTTCGTCGAAGCAAGGTGCTTGACGGGTTTTGACGGTAGGAACCGTTTCGGGAGGAATGAAGTAGCAATCATGAAAGATCTCGATTCCGCTAACTTCCTCTCGAGATAATGCCAAGGTTCGGAAATCCATGGAAGAGTTCGAACTTCTTTCTTGAACGAAGTACCCATTTAGAGTGGGGAGATATGGTCTCATTTGGACTCCCACGTGTTTGCGATTTTGGACTTGAGCGAGCATTTCGAGAACTTCTTCACCTTTGTGGGTTTGTATCCTAATCCAAGTGGTATCCTTGTCGAGTTGCCTTTCTTATATGGTGCGAAGGTGTTCTTCCGAATTGGGTTCAAAGGCATTCCAGGGAAGTATCCCTGGGATTTGAGTATGTGGTTGACCACCAAGTTGGAGTAGGGATTATAGTATAAGGGTGCCAACTCACTTTCTATGACGTTCACACTTTGGAAGCCCCCAAGTTCGTATATGGGATCCGCAAGGACTTGATTGTTTGATTGCTTCTCAATTATCGCCTTGATGGGTGACGAAGTGATCGTCACAACTTTGCCATTTAGTGGGATCTTGATCTTTTGGTGGAGGGTGGATGTTACCGCTTTGGAAGCGTGAATCCAAGGCCTTCCCAAAAGTATGTTGAATGAAGCTTCGATGTCCACTATTTGGAAATTAACTTTTCGCTCGATTGGTCCCGTGGCTATGGTTAGGCTAGCAAGTCCAACCACTTTTCGTCGTGTACCGTCATATGCACGTACACCTTGATTGGTGGGAGTCCAATCCGACTCCTTCATGCCTAGTTTGTATGCCGTTTTGAGGGGTATGACGTTGACCGCGGAGCCATCATCTACCAAAGTCATTGGCACGTTCTTCTTTAGACAGATGACAGTGATGTATAGAGCAAGGTTGTGACTAGCGCCAAAAGGTGGCAAGTCTTCATCTGAGAAAGTAATAGGATTACTTAGCCTCGGTGGTTCTTGGAAGACCAAGTTGACTACATCTTCAGGAGTGGAGTTATGTGCTACATTCAATTTGGCCAAAGCTTGCAGTAAAGCTTGGCGATGCGGAAATGAGCTTGCCACTAGTTGCCAGACTGAAAGATCAGCCTTGGTTTTCTGTAATTGCTTGAGCAAATGATCAGTGGGGTCATCTTCGTTGTCATTTGGCGTGATGACGTTGGTTGGACCGTATTGAGTAGTGCTTTGATATGGACGACCCGAACGAGTTAGGTGATCCCATTGACTGTAGCTAGTTCCTTCATTCTCATGATATCACTTTCTAGTCGTATGATTTGATCGACTAGTCCATCGACCACGGCGACTACTTCTTGCATAGTGGCATTTTGAGAGAAGATCAATGGTATACGTTCTTTAGGCATTGCATTGGGATCGTGTGAGGTCGTTACCATGTTTTCTAATTCCCACACTTGTCTATCTATACTCCTTGCCCATGCGATGAAGTCGGAAATGGTAGGGGAGATAGTAGAGTAGAGCCTTTCTTTCTCAATTGCATGAACTTCGTTTTCGGTGGGAGAAATGAGATGTGAGCAATATAAGGTAGATTCGTCACTTGTAATCACTAGAACTCCAAGAGGATTCTGAGTGTTGTTGGGCTTACCTCCTGGTGGGATTGGAAGTCAACCATCTTCAATCATATCTTGAAGCACGTGTTTCAACTTGTAGCATTTTTCTGTGTCGTGCCCTTTGCCCCTATGGTATTCACAGTAGGAGTTTTCATCCCAGAATTTGGACTTCTTTTCGGGTTCGGGAGTAGGTCCAATGGGTTGGAGTTTACCTTGCTTCATTAGCCTTTTTAGAGCGTTGGAGTATGTATCCCCAAGGTTTGTGAATTTCCTTGGTGGGCTAGTTTTCTTGGATGGCTCGAGAAGGTTAACTTCGTCGGTTTTGCTAGTAGAGCCGTAGGAACGACTTGTGGACCCTTGATATCCTCGACCTACTGTTTTGGACAAGAGCCCTTTACGGATGTCATCTTCAATTCGTGTCCCTAGTACGGTTAAGTCCTTGAAAGTCTTGATGTTTTGATATCTCAAGTAACTGGCATATATGGGCTTGAGATTATCCACGAACTTTTCCACAAGAGTGGCCTCATCCGGGCATTCAACTAGTTGAGTACTAGTCTTCCTCCACCTACTTAGGAAGTCGGTGAACCCTTCTTTGTCATTTTAGGTAAGAACCTCTAGGGTACGCATGTTGACTTGGATCTCGGCATTATCCGCGTATTGTTTTGAGAATTCGATCGCGGCGTCTTCCCAAGTAGCGACCTTTTTGTGATCCAAAGTGTAGAACCATTGCCTCGGAATGGTGTCAAGAGATGAAGGAAAGATCCTTAAGAACATCTCGGGTTTGATGCCTTTGATAGACATGTAGTCCTTGAAGGCGCGGATGTGGTTCAAAGGGTTCTCATGTCCTTTAAACTTAGGGATATCCGTCATGCTAAAGTTAGTAGGCAATTTGGAATTGACGGCTTCATACTTGCGATTGTTCTCCCTATAAATGTCATCCCCTTAAGGTACATCAATTGCTCCTCTAGGTATTGGAGTCTTTTCTCACCAAGCGGTTGTCCCTAGGGCATGATTCTCATCTTTAGACTCGTCATCAGAAAATTGTAGTACTTCACCTTTAAGGGGAGGCAACCTTCCCTCTACATCAAAGATACGGCCTTCGATAAGTTCAAGGCGGTCATAGGTTTGTTCTTGAGTGATTTGCATTTGGGTTAGCGCGGCTAGGATTCGATCATTACTCTCTTGAATTTGCTTTGAGGTTTGTTTCATCACTTGACCCAGGCATCTTGGAAACTGGATAAGAGATTGGCGACGAATCAAAACACGATCGACCATTCTATCACACTTGCTAAAAGAAGAAAAGTTTTGACTCGTGAAGTGGGTGTGTGCCACTTGTGTTGAGTGAGTTTTGAAGAAAGACAAGGTCTTTGAAAATGTGTGTCCTAGTCAACTGTAGTGTAGTTGCAGGAGTGGACTCGAAGTGAGGTTTTGAAATGGGCTTGCGGCCCGAATTTTGACTTGACAAACGGACAGAGTTTTGACCGGATTTTGCGCTAATTGAAGGCCTTTTTTTTTTCGAAAATCTTGTTTGAAAATGAGGATTTTGATTTTTTTGAAAGCTCGTCATGGTTTTGTTTAGAAGTGGTGATCACGTAAGGTTTACACATTTATACAAGCATTATAACGGGATGTTGAGTGCATTTAAAAGGGTTTTGGTTTAAAGGGTGGGTTGCCATACCGAACCATCAAACCCGAAGTCCGTGGAGAGGCTCGTGCCAAACAAGAGTAAGGCCGATTCCTAGTCCATTTCCTCAAGTAGTGAAGGCCCTTGATACAAACAAGAGTAAGCATCATGGTATGGATGACGTCAATCGCTATCCATCCTTAGGCCCAAATAAGAATTAGGACCGTTTAGACGGGACGATTGGTCGAATGGGTTGGGTTGGGCCTAGGAAGGCCGAATAAAACGGTCTAGGAAGACCGAGTTATGAAAACCGACAATTGTCTTGTACAAACTTATTCCCTAACCTTGTTCAAGTTTCACCCTAGCTACACGTAAGTGTAATATCCCAGTGAGTCGCCAAACTGTGGACAGCGGGCCGCCCACGGGGGCGCTTGGTGAGAAACGGGGACAAGCGTTTGCATTTTGTATGGAGTCGCCACCAATTTTTATGGGAAATTGGAACCGTTCGAATACCTCGTGTCATGTCAAGACACAAAGTAGTGACATGAACACTAAGCAATCGTTAACCTTAGCATTCTATGTCTAGAATGACTCTCGTGGATGCCAATGAACACGGGTGCTCACGGAGATCTGGAGTAAGGGGTGAGGGTACGTATTAGGAAGCTCTTTTGATCGAACACCTAATCCCGCCCGCCTCGATAGCGGCCTCTACTAATGATTAGGGAAGTTATCTATACTTGATATATCGTCGGCTATATGCATGCAATGCAACATCCAAGTTTTAATCCTAGCATGTGAGAATTAATACTAAGTCGGTGGACAATTAATTTAGGCATACAATTGGGTCGAAGTTGGATTTAAGGTCGATTAACATGTGAAAACATACAAATGATAAAAGAAATACAATAACTATGAATTACAATAATGAAAATTACATTAATTACATTGGAATAGGCGATTTATGTCGAAAATACCTTTAAAACGGATAATTTGAGAAAAAAGGAATAAAAGAAAGAATTAACGAACAGGAATCAGGTGATAATACGGATATTAGTTAATTAATACGTAAACTAAACAAACTAGGTCAAAGCAGAAAGGAGTTCAGAGACAGAGCTCAACTGAACAGCGCAAGCAGATCGCGCCCTGAAAGAGGCGCAGCGATTCTTGCGTGCTTTTTCCAAGGGTGAGTTCTGGCTGTGAAGCCGGAACTGCAAATTGTTAATGTTAATTGTTAATTTTAATGATTAATTAAATTATTTACTCGGATGAAAGTGGTTTAATGGATTATTTACATATGAACGGGTCGTAAAAACAGTAAAACATGGATGAGACGGAATTAAACGGATTAATTACATGAAGGGACGATGTTAATGAATGAGTCCTCTATTAAAATCAATTAATTAGGCTAAACATGATGAATATACAATGAGTTAACAACGAATACGGACGCAAATATATCAACAATGAATCCCAGAAACTCAATATGAATGAATTGAATCTCTAAAACCCGGATTGAATATTAATAACGAAAACCCGCAAATATTGATTATAAGGGATTTAAGTCGGATCAATGATGAATTAAAACATGTGAATTAATGATGATGAATATATACATGTGAATTATATGCTATTATTATGAACGAATAATTAAAGACAACATATGAAAACGAATAAGAAAGACGGAATTTACAGAGGACGAAGAAGAAGAAAAGAAGCAGGAACTGCGGCAGCCTCACGAAGAGGCGCAGCAGGAACTGCGCTCCTTCGAAGAGGCGCAGCAGTTGCTGCGTCTTTTCTCGACGTCTGTCTACTGGAAATCCGCGAAAACAGGTTTTAACAAAGGGTTTTAGAAATCGATTTTAACGGTGTTTTCGACACAAACCTTACATTAGTGATACGAAAAAAAAAGATAAAAAAATACAATAAATAAAAGAGGAATTATACACCCTCAGACTTACATGTTGACGAAACGAAATGAACTAAGTATCGACTAGTGAATGCTCGACGCGAATGCAATGAAAGAGTGCCCTCGTAAGAGGAAAACGATTGATTGATTAATGTTGATTAAGTGTAGTTGGTCAAATTGGTCGGTCATGCAACGGAGAGGCTGGTACCCGGAAAGATCCGAGCTTACGTGGTCGGAAGTCCAAGCACGTAGGCGCCAATTAGTAAGAACGAAGTCTAGAATGCAAAGGGAGAAGAGAAGGGCGGACACTCGCGTGAGAAATATGAGGAACGAAAGCTCCTATTTATACTAATCACACGGAGGAGTAGGGTTTCGGAGACTCTTTGGAAGTGAATCTCGGAAAGATATAAAAAAGATACGTAAATCATGCAAAGAAGGGCCTGGGAAGAGGCGCAGCAGTCACTGCGTCCCTTGGAAGAGGCACAGCACCTGCTGCGTCTGTTCCCAGGAGGTTTCCTCCTGCTGAAGAAAGATTTCCGCGTTTGAGTTATGGTAGGACGGAAATAATCCGATTATCTTGTGAATATTACGGATATTATTTGCCAAAAGATAAAATTTGTGAAATATGGAATAGAAATATCCGGAACATTCCAGAACATTCTGACTCGGGATTTAACAGTTATCAGAAAATGGAGACGGTTTTTTTACCCGGACTCCGAATGTACTCTAATTACTGCCAAAACGACCGTATCCGGACGTAGATGACAACTAAGAGGTTGACATTAATATTTGAGCAAACACTTGACGATAATCTTACGAACTGTCACAAATCGTTCCGCGAATCAAACATGCGGCCCAATCATCACCGGGTGGTTTGCGGGAGGTGCAGAAACGAGGTGTCTACAGTATCCATCTCAGTAGCCGTGGTTTAGCCTCCTTCTTAGCAAGAAGATGCCTCAAAGCTGCATGGTCAGTAAAAACAGTAACCTCTGACCCAACTAAATAAGTACGAAACTTCTCTAAGGCATAAACTACAGCTAGCAGCTCTTTCTCAGTGGTAGTGTACTTCACTTGAGCCTCATCCAAAGTTCGGCTCGCATAGTAGATAGCATTCAAAACTTTGTCTTTCCTTTGGCCCAGCACCGCTCCTAGTGCATAGTCACTCGCATCACACATAATCTCAAACGGCAAATCCCAATCGGGAGGCTGTATGATCGGCGCAGAAACTAAAGCCTGCTTTAACCTGTTAAAAGCAGAAAGACAATCATCAGTAAACACAAAAGGGGCATCCTTAAGTAGCAGCTGTGTAAGTGCTTTAGCAATTTTTGAGAAATCCTTGATAAACCGGCGGTAAAAGCCGGCGTGGCCAAGGAAACTCCTCACCCCCTTAACATTAACAGGAGGTGGTAATTGCTGAATCACTTCCACCTTTGCTTTATCAACCTCTATTCCCCTATCAGAAACTAAGTGCCCTAAGACAACTCCCTCGTTGACCATAAAGTGGCACTTCTCCCGATTCAAAGACAAGATTAACCTCAATGCAGCGCTGCAACACTTTCTCAAGGTTAGACAGACAGTTAGAAAAATCACTTCTATATACACTGAAATCGTCCATAAAAACTTCCATGATAGACTCAATATACTCTGAAAATATCCCCATCATGCACCTTTGAAAGGTGGCAGAGGCATTACACAAACCAAAAGGCATCCTGCGATAAGCAAAAACGCCTTGAGGGCAAGTAAATGTAGCCTTAGCCTGATCGTCTGGGTGGATAGGGATCTGAAAGAACCCTGAATACCCGTCTAAATAGCAGAAAAATTTATGTGAAGCTAACCTTTCTACCATTTGATCAATAAAAGGAAGGGGAAAGTGATCTTTCTTGGTGGCGGCATTCAGCTGTCTGTAATCTATGCACATCCGCCAACCAGTCACTACTCGAGTAGGTATTAATTCATTCTTTTCATTCTTAACAACATTGTCCCTCCTTTCTTCGGGACCACCCATGTCTGGACTTACCCATTTGGAATTACCGACAGAATAAATAATACCCGCATCTAGCACTTCATTACCTCGCCATCACAACATCCCGCATCTTCGATTCACCGCGCCCACCCATCTCAAGGTTTGTGATCTTCCTCCAGCTCTATCCTGTGCATACAAATGTCGGGACTAATCCCCTTGATATCGTCTAGTGAATAGCCCATTGCTTTCCTGTTTTTCTTAAGTACAGCTAACAAAGAAGTCAGTTGATCATCGTTAAGCTTGGCACTAACAATGACTGGATATTGCTCTGTATCGTCTAAGAAAACATATTTAAGATGATAAGGGAGAGGCTTACGTTCCGGTACCTTTACCTCAATGGAGCAAAGAGTGCTAATCATTTGTTCCACTTGCTCTCCCTCAGCTTCGGTAAGTTCGGGCTCATCTAAATCATCAACAAGCAAATCCAACACAGCGTCATCGTCGTCCGGGCTGCCTGCACACTCATCAAAAAGCATAAGAGCTTCTAGTGGATCCTTCATAAAAGAACCCGACCAGAAGTCATAAATAGACTCATCAATAATATCAACCGAATAGCAAGTATCCTCTATCATTGGGCGAGCCAAAGTACTAGGCGATCGAAAGTGATAGCGTCATCCCCTCATCGCAAGAGTCGACACCCTTGTCGACATCAATAACGGCCCCAGCTGTACAAAGGAATGGTCTTCCTAAGATAATTTGGGTCCGGGTGTCCTCAGCTATATCCAAAACAATGAAATCTACTGGGATATAAAGCTTGCCTATTTTCACAGGCACGTCCTCTAAGACACCTAAGGGCCTCCTAACAGATCTATCAGCCATCTGTAGGGTAATGTTAGTCACTTTAAAATGACTAATGTTCAGTTTCTTGCAGACAGGAAGGGGCATGACACTGACACTGGCACCTAAATCGCAAAGGGCCTTATCAATAACCATGTTGCCTATAATACAAGTAATAGAAAAGTTGTCCGGGTCTTTCATTTTAGGCGGACTCTTATTCAAAAGCAAATTACTAGACTCTTCCATAAATGAAATCGTCTCAAACTTACTCAAATTTCTCTTATGCGTCACAATATCCTTCATAAATTTAGCGTAAGTGGGTACCTAAGTAACAAGTTCGGAAAGAGGGACAGTTACCTGGAGGTTCTTCACAATGTCCACAAACTTACCATACTGTTGCTCGATCTTTGCGTCCTTTAGACGGCCTGGAAAGGGTATCCTGGTAGCAACGAGTGGACCCGCAACCTTTCCTTTACCTTTATCAATGCGTGACGTCTCCACAGTAGGGGAAGATGACACGGTAGCGGCATTAGATAGCAAAATAGGATCTCCGCCACTTAGAGTACTCGATCGAGTACTTATATCACTCGATCGACCATTCTCTTCTTCTGTTTCACTCGATCGACCGGTTTCATCACTCGATCGAGTGATTTCTTCAGCAAAGTTACTCGATCGAGTAAGATTATCACTCGATCGACCAACATTAAATTCTGCACCACTCGATCGACCAGTAATTTCACTCGATCGAGTGATAGGATGAATTGATTCACTCGATCGAGTAGAAAAATCACTCGATCGAGTATCTTGATTACACGCTGCAAGTATTTCGGTCAAGAATTCATCTAGATTGTCCTCCTGGGTATCTTCAGCTATCAAAACCTCGTCTTCTTCATGAGTAAGGTCATTTTGAAAATTCATTGCACTGACTGGATCGCATATTGGAGGAAGCTTGGTTTGGTCTTTCGCGAGTGTTAACCGCGCGACTTGTTCTTTCAATTCCGATATGACCGTTTCAAATTGCCGTGATATACTCATCATAATAGATTTTAATTCGGCAATTTCTTCACTTGCAGAAGTATAGACTGGCTGCGGTACCGGCGTAGAAGGGGTAGAGACATTCTTTATTTCTTCATACATCTGAGAGAAAGGAACTCCCCGCTTGTATTTCTGATAGACAAGAACGCGCTCTACACTTTCCATGCACAAGATAGGGTCGTGCCCTTCCATGCCACATCTACCACATGGCTCTGTATGCTCTGTAATCGTAGGCATCTTGGCAAACAAACTTTCAAAGCAACAACTGACCTGCAAAACTAATCAAAACTTTGCAGAAATAAGATCAGCCTCAAGGAATAAATTCCTTGAGACAAGGGACAAACTTAATTAAAGCAACAAAATTGCGCCACCTCCCCGGCAACGGCGCCAAAATTTGACACGTCTGTCGCGTACCTGTCAAAAATACCAACTGGCTCTAACTAATATAGCTAGGGAAGTCGGGTCGAATCCACAGAGAGGTAGGAAATTGTAGTTTAGTCTAAGTTCGTCAAGGTAACCAAATGGGGGGTTTTTAAATGTGATTTTCTAAACTAAAAGGAATAAGGAAAAGAGAATAAAGGAAGGAAATAAATAGATAGAGAAAAACAGCTAAGACAAACGGTTCACCATAATCATCCGGTCAAGTAATCTAGGTCTCAGATCAATGCAAATACGGTCTAAGGGGTAACGAACGTCACCTTTCGGTCCTTAATTCACCCTAAAGTGTAAACAGCTTAACTTTCGCCCTCACTGCAATACCCTATTGTTCGCTACTAGTCTCGCCTTTTCCAACCTTTCGGTCCAGGTCAAGGATCACTAAGAAATAAATGTCTAATTGCGTCGACTCAATTAGACGGATACAGTTAATTGTAGCATTTAACCAACAAAGACCTTACTAGCATTAACCCAATAAATCGATCACTATTCCCTCATAATTATGGATCCCCTATAGTCTTAGCATAAGAAAATTAGCTACTCATGATCATTGAATTATCAATAACAACAAATAGATAATTAAAACTTGACATGATGATAAAACTAAAAGGATTGAAATAGAGCAATTATGATAACGATAAGGGAAGAAAGAATTAGAGCAATGATTAAGAATTAAGAGATTAAAATAGAGTAATAATACCAATCGTATCCCAAATCCGAGTAGCAAAGAGTAAAAGAAGCAAAATCCCAAGAACAGTAGCAAGAACTAGAGTAAAAACGGACGTGGTGAGAAGAGAAGTAACGTAGTTCACTCCCTTAGTCTTATACTAAAAATCCATCCTATAACCTAATCTATGGACTAATTACAAAAGCCCATAAATTAATTAAACGGAAAAAAGCTGTAGAAGGGAAAACCACTCGATCGAGTGGAAATAACTCACTCGATCGAGCAACTGTGCATCAATCTCCTCGATCGAGTATAAATAAACTACTCGATCGAGTATTCCTTGCTTTGCTTCCTCTTGCGTGTACTCAAAGTGGTCGATCGCGTAACTTAGGCAAATAAAAGCATTCGATCGAGTAATAAATCACTCGATCGAACTGTTTAAGCTCGATAGACCTTGAATTACTTCCCGAACCCAGCTCACGCGTCTTCCAAGTGTTAGATTTCCTAGCTCCGGCTCCTTATTCTCCATGAATGCATACAATTGGGACAAATTAGGCTCGATTTAGCTCCTCTTCGGTTAATTCCTGCAAATTACATAAAACGAACCAAAGTAGAATATTCGGGGGTATTTGTAGCCAGATGCTACATAAAAAGTACAGAAATGCGTGTAGAAATGAGGTAGAAACCTTACATAAAAGACACGCATCAAGCGTGTCGTAGAAACACCAGCCAAAAGAAATACAATTTTCATATGGACTATAGTGTAAAACAAGATGAAATAAGGTCAGTATGTTGTCTGTATAAACACGCACCGTAAAATATTCACTGTAACCTAGTAATTAAATATTAGGTACTGGTTAGCTTTGTATGAGACACTCTAACATGTCTGATAAACAAAACTCCTAGTGTGTCCTTCATTAAATTGCAGGGTTGGTGAGTCGGTTTCACATGTAAATCCGTCTCATATTAAATCTTTTGATTATCTAAACCTTCCGTCAAGAAGGAAAAAAATAGTGAAAAAAGTAGATTAACATATCTAATTCAATGAATGACCTGGTATATTATAACAGCAATTCTCTCCATCAGTCTGATGATAACACTTCATTAACAGACATACACCCAACATTTGTTTGGGAAATTGCAGAAATTGAACGCCTGAATTGCAAAAAATTAAACGCTATTGAGGAAAATCGGAAACTCTGCATAAAATTCTAGACAACAGCGGGGGTCGGGGGAAAGGATACTGGTAAGGTAAATTGAGGGAGTTTTCTATAATTGCTAGAATAATGCTACACTATTCTTTGTGCTTGGCTTATGATGAACCAAAGGTATCACTCCTCTTCTACAACAGACCTCACCTCCATTGCCACACTGAGGTTGGTTCTCATGAAACATCCACTTATATAACTGTTTTAGCAGGATTTTCCTGAATGGATCCGGCCTGATTAGAGAGTAATTTGGGTATCTAGTTCTATAAGTTTGATATGTTGTATATGGATAATCAGGAAAGACTAGGAGGAAAAAATAGTGTTTATATTATTTTGATAAGTTGAATACAAATTTTGTTTAAGTAAGTGAATGCTCGTAAAATGATGAAAAGATAAGTAATAGAATAGTTTCAGACTAATGAATAATCCATCTCTTTGCCAATGCTAGAATTACAATATTTATAATCATGAAAACGAACATTGTACTGGTCTTCAACGCCCTCCCCTTTTGTAGGAGCTGTTACCGGATTAATAGGGCATATTCTCTATTAATCCGGTTGACTCGTTCCTGTTTGATTGATCCTTAACTTCCCCTTCCTTTGCACGTCCAGGTTCATGGGCAATATGGTTTTATAATTAGACTTAGTCTTCCTTGAGGATAGGACACGAATATATATCTTTACATAACCGTTTTGCTTCTTCCTCAGCTTAATTTAGCCTGCTTTAATACTCTGCCAGGCTATTCTGTACTTACCATCAGGCTTCTCTTCAAGGATAAGGCAGCCTGATTGCAATAACAACTAGAATTGTCCGGTCTTCGTCTTCTTCAGTCAGCCTTGTGAGGTCAGGCCAGGTTATGGTCAGGCCAAGCTAATCTGGGCCTAACAATTGCCCCTTGACATTTTACCCGTGCTGGATCAGGCCAGGGGTGAGATTTCAACTTTACCGGGTTGAATAATAAAGAGAATTGTACTTAATCAATGACTCTTAGACTCCTAGTTACCGTTGAACACTGTAACGGCTAGGTGATGTCATGCTGAGAGTTTTGCAATTTCTAGGGTTTTCATACCGTTATACATCTTCTATAAATACGGTATTTGGGACGAATTTATTTTCCACCAATTTTCTTCCACTTTCTTTGCTAAATTTCTCTCTAGAATTCTTCCTTATTTCTCCTGAGTTCTTCTCTTGTCAACTTACAATTATTCAATAATTAACATCCATTACAGTAGATCAAAAAATAAAGGATATGGGAGCCAAAAAAACGTTTTGTTCCCCAGAAAACTGCTGCACCTCAGAAGGCTGCTGCTGAGCCTGAACCCTCAGATGTTCAGGAGGAAGAGGTGAGGGAAATTGATCCTCCTGCTCGTGTTGTGGCTTTTAAGTACCAGGATTCTATTTTCACTGCCCTTCAATCTCTGGATTCTTCTTTTCCTGAGGAAAACTTACTAAAAACGAACTATGACAAGATTCTAAGGGAGAAGAAAATAATTCCTGAGTCAACTGAGGTATGGATTCCTGAGTCTTGTCCAATCGGGGCTAATCGGTGTCACCTGGGTCTGGTTCTCAGTATTTTTGAATGGGCGTTCAAAGCAGTCAGTAGTTACCTTTTACTCCCTTAATGATTGACACCATTCGTGCTATGGAGGTATCACCTTTTCAGATTATGCCAATGGTTTGGAAACTTGTCCATTCTATTGAAAATTTATGTGCTAAACACAATCTTGTAATTACTATTAATGATATCAAGGCAGTATATCACATGAAAAATCCTGTTGACGGTCGTTTTAATTTGAGAATCAAGTCAAAAATGTCTCCATTAATCACTAACCTGGACTCTGGAGATGATAAAAGTTGGGCAAAGACTTTCCTTTTTGTCCGGACTGAGACTCTGGGATCAGGCTTTGATTATCTGAGATATCCTCCCTTGGAGAGTGGTAGGTTCCCTGTACTTTTATTTTGCAATATATATTACATGAGATTAATGGATTTTGATTCTTACCTGTGTAATTTTGACGGTTTTTGCGCTCTCCCGATTGGAGTTTTGATCCTCTTGATGAGGAAGCTATTTCCAGGATAGAGGCTTTCCTTGCTATTCCTGAGGAAGAGAGGACCCGGCCAGCTAGTTTGGGCAGGGAATTGTTGCCCCGGTATATGAAGACCAAGCTGACTGGGGTCAGAGTACCCAAAGGTAAGCCTAGTTCTACTGCTCTTTCCTGTACGTCTTCTGTATGTCTTTATGTTAACTTTTATCTTCTTGTCATTTCTCGTTTGATACTTACGTATATTTTTTATATATTCAGTGTTTAGGTCTTCTGCTAGGTTGGCCAGCTTTTCTGCAAAGGATTTGAAGGCTGGGGTGGCTAGGATTGCTGAACAGTCCAAGAGCCAAGAGGCTAGTGGGAGTGACAAAACGCTTGATATCCTGGTTTCTGATGTCCAGCCTCCTCAAGATCCACCCAGGGTAGCATCACCGGAGATCGTCCAGGCTCAAAAAAGGAAGAGGGAAGATATTATCCTGGAAGAGGAGGAGGGAGAGAAAGAGCCTATCCAGGCTCAGCCAATCAGGAGTATAAGGCAAGTGCCTGCTAGGATTGATGACATGGATGATGCCCGGGCACGGCTAGATGAGTTTTCTGCAAAGATGAGCGGCCAGCTATTGTCTGCTAGTACCCTTGAGTCGTCTACCAAGGTGGTTTCTATTCTGACTTCTCTTGTAACGAAGGCTGCTGAACTTGCTTCCCAGGCTAGGGAGGTTAGTTGTAAAGGGATATTTTCATGTGCTTTTTGTTTTGCCTTGTATTTGGCTGATTGATTTTATATATATGTAGGGATTGGATGCGGGTTGGCTACGCTTGTCGGCTCGGGGATGCCTGGCCAGGGTTTCTAGTTTGGAGGAAAAACTGGATAAACTTAACCGTGACCTGCACACATCCAGGGGTAATGAAGTAGTACTTCAATCTCAGTTGGGGGCAGCTAGGGAGGCAACCAGGGCTGCTATAGTTTGTGAGGTGGCTGCAAAAAATGCTGAGAAGGTTGTCAGGCAAGAGTTGGAGGCTGAGAAGCAGGCAATGCAGGATCAGTTAAGAAAAAATGAGGAGCTTGCTGCTGAAAAGGAATTGGTGGAGGCGAGGTTGGGCGATCTTTCTCGGATTTCTTCTTCGGGAAAGGCCGGGTCGATGCTATGAGGGGATCCGAATCGACCGGGCTAATTGACGCTCGCATCCCGATTTGGCCAATATGGGTCAAGAAGAAGAAGTGGATTCTCCTCCTTCCAAGGCAAAGTCGATGACCAGAAATGGCGGATGGTTGTGAGTCGGTCACCGCTCAAAGATAACTTAGTTTTGTTTTTCTTTTAGGTTTTGGTCTATCCAGGGGGAATGTCCCTGGAATGAATATTTAGAAACATTTTTTGGCCCATCCAGGGGGGATGTCCCTGGAATGGATGGTTATTAGGTGTGTGGTAAGGCCAATTATTTTGGATGAATAAATATTTGGTCTTTGTTTGTTTCTTTTTGTGTTTTGACAAGGTATTTTTGTGATGTTGGATGTGTACTGGATCTGACCAGTTTTTTTTTTTTTTTTTTTTTTGACTGGATCGGGCCGCTTTTGTCTTTGGATCTGCCAGTCCTTATTTTTATTGTATGTTATGGGTGGGGTTGTTGCACATCCGGAGGGCTTACGTCCCCTGCCTGTCTGGAGGGCTTATAACCCATCTATGTTATACAAGTCGGAAGGAGTTTTCCGATTTGTATGTTTAAGTGGAGCTCAATATTTAAAGGCCCTGTTTTGCAACTAAATTTGGATATCAGTTGGATATTTGGTGGGGGTGGCCCCCAATCTTTAAGATTTGTTTTAAAAATGCAATATGTAAAACAAGTATTGAAGATTTCACTAAGTAAATATGAGAACATAGATAAGTACTTGGGCACATAATTTGAAGAAATCATATACGGCATTTATTCATATAATTGCAAGTATCATACATATAGTTTCCAGGCAAGAAATGTCAAGGTGAAAAATTATACCTGGATTGACAGATGTATTTTATATGTGAAATAGTTTTAAATGTGCAATCTCCCAAGCTCTTGGGATCATTTCGTCGTCCAGGGTTTATAATCTATAAGCTCCCTGGCCGACTATTGAATCAATCAGATAGGGACCTTCCCAGGTTGGGGCCAATTTGCCAGCATTCTTTTCTTTTGTGTTTTGGAAGACTTTACTGAGGACAAGATCTCCTACCCTGAATACCCTGGCTTTGACAGTCTTGTTGTAGCTTTTCGCAACTCTTTGTTTGATATCTTTGCTAATCTGATCTCTTGGCTGCATCTCTTAGCTCTTCTGTTAAGTCCAGGCTATCCTCCATTAGAGGTATATTGCTTGTTATTGTGTTCAGGGCTACATCCGGCTGATGGAATGTCCACCTCACCGGGATTATCGCTTCACATCCATAGACCAAGGAGTAGGGGTTTGGCCTGTGGATGTTTTAGGCGTGGTCCCGTCGTTGAAAGGACCAGGGGGAGCTCTTCACCCATCCGCCTTTTCTTCTTTCCACTTTTTCTTTATGCAAATGATTACCACCTTGTTATTCTTGGATTCTCGCCGACTATTAGCTTTTGGATATCCTGGTGTGGATGTTACCATTGATGTTCCATTGAGCATAGAAGGTCATTGTTCTTTTTCCCACAAATTGCGTGCCATTGTCGCATACTATTTCGGAGGGGATGCCATATCTACATATGATGTTGTGTTTGATGAATGCTATGACATCCTTCTCCTTGACTTGCCTGTATGATTCAGCTTCTATCCACTTGGAGAAGTAATCAGTCATTGCTAGCATGAAAACTTTCTGTCCAGGTGCTTGAGGTAGTTTTCCTACTATATCCATGCCCCACTTCATAAATGGCCAGGGTGCGGATATGGAATGTAGTTCCTCGGATGGTGATGGATATATGGTCCGTGAATCGACAAGCTTTGCATTTAGAGAGCCGAAATCCGAGCAATCGGCTCTCAAGGTAGGCCAATAATATCCTGTTCTAAGTACTTTGCTTGCCAGATTCTCCCACCTTTATGATTTCCACAAGATCCTTCATGGATTTACGATAATATCTCGCTCGACTTCTTGTGGTTCCAGGCATCCGAGGTACGGCCCGGCCTGCGATTTCTTAAAAAGCACGTTGTCAATAATAGTATATGAAGCAGCTTTTATTTTTAGTGCTTTGGCATCTTGCTTGTTTAGGGGAAGGATTCCCTGTTCTAGCCAGTCATAGTAGGGTTTTGTCCAAGAATTGGCAATATAAATTGGGAAGCTTTCATTTTGTTTATTTATTGCAGGTTCTAGTAAATGTACAATGGGTATTTTGTCGAAGTCTAGGGGACTGAAGTTGGATCCTAGGCCGGCTAGAGCATCGGCCTGGGTATTCAAGTCCCTGGGAATTTGGTCAATATTAAAATTGCGAAATTTTGATTTTAACATTTGAACAACATCCAAATAAAGCATCATCTTTGAGTCTTTAGCTGTATATATCCCATTTACTTGATTTGAAATAAGGAGGGAATCAGTACGTACCGTTAGGTTTTGTACACCAAGGTCAGTACATACCTTTAGTCCAGCTATTAGGGCTTTGTATTCTGCTTCATTGTTGGTGGCTTCAAATGCACAGTTTATAGCCTGTACTATCTTATCCCCCTGTGGCGATTTTAGTACTACCCCCAGGCCTGTGCCCCTCAAGTTGGCTGCACCGTCGACAAATAGGGTCCATTCTAGGTCCGCCTGTCGCCGGTCGCTTATTTACTTCTTTTATTAGGTCGGGTTCTAGGGTCGGACTAAAATCAGCCACAAAGTCTGCTAGTGCTTGTGACTTAATTGCTTGTTCTTGGTTCAAATGTTATGTTGTATGTGCTTAGTCAGATCGACCATTTACACATTCGTCCTGGATAATTCGCTCCCTAAGTACGATTTGATAGGAAGATTGGTTCCGACTATTATAGGGTGGCTTTCAAAGTATGGTCTTAATTTTGTGCAACTCATAATTAAAGCTAAAACATATTTTTCAAGCGAGGCCATACCCGATCTCTCGCATCCAAAGAGACTTTTACTTACATAATAGAAGGGGTGCTATTGTCCGTCTACTTCTTTGACCAGGACTGCACTGACAGCAGTTTCTGTGACTGACAGGTATACTGTCAGGGGCTCATCTTTGATTGGTTTTGCCAACAGGGGAGGAGAGGATAGATATATCTTTAGGTCTTCAAAGGCGGTCGATGATCGGGGTCCATTGAAAGTCCTTGTTTTTCCTTAGCGAGGTTATAGAATGATTTGCACCTCTCGATGATCTTGAAATGAACTCTGTTCAGGGCCGCTATTCTTCCAAATGACTTTTGTATGTCTTTGACTATCTTTGGTGGTTCTAGCTCCGAATAGCTTTGATCTGTTCAGGCCTGGCTTCTATTCCTCTTTTTGTCACCATATAGCCCAAGAATTTGCCTGCCGAGACTCCAAAGTGGCATTTTTGTGGGTTGAGCTTCATATTGAATTTCTCCAGTATTTGAAAGGCTACTTCCAGGTCTTTGACGTGGTCTTATGCCTTTTTTGACTTGACTACCATGTCATCAATATAGACTTCCATGGTGTCTCCTATCTGGTCTTTGAACATCATGTTGACTAGCCTTTGGTAGGTTGCACCGCATTTTTAATCCAAAGGGCATAGCAAAGATAACAATATATACCTCTTTCGGTGATGAAAGTCTGTGCTTTCTTGGTCTGCTGGATGCATTTTTATCTCGATTGAATCTACCGGAGGCATCCATGAATGTTAGCATTTCGTGGCCTGCAGTGGCATCTACCATTGCATCGATGTGTGGCAGGGGAAATGGATCTTTTGGGCAGGCTTTGTTTAAGTCGGTGTAGTCTACACAGACTCTCCATTTGCCATTTTTCTTTTGGACGACTACTACGTTTGCAAGCCGGTCAGGGTACATTACTTCCCCGATCATTCCCATGTCCAATAGCTTGTCAACTTCTTGGTTGATGATTTCATGCCTCTCTGCAGCGAATTTTCTTCTCTTTTCTTTGTACGGGCTTAAAGGATTTGTCAATATTTAACTTATGAGTAATAACATTAGCATCTATACCAGTCATATCAAAATGTGACCAAGCAAAACAAGACATTTTAGTTTTGAGAAAGTCGACCATTTGGCCTAATTGAGTCGGGTGCATCGACCCTACAAGTACTTTCTTCCCGTCGGGAATTCTGGGTCTAATATGACTTCTCCTGTTTCCATCTGTGATTGTGCTACATATTCTTCCCTGACAGGTGACTTTAATTGCTATGCAGGACTTACCCGACTTTGAGGGTTTCAAAGCCCGAGTGTAACATTCCCGAGCCGTCCTATGTTCTCCTCTCGATGGTGGTTATCCCCCATTCTGTTGGAATTTTCACACATTGATGGTATGTTGATGGGATTGCTTTGACATTGTGGATCCATGGTCTGCCCAGGATTACATTATACGAGGATAGGCAATCCATTACTCCGAATCTTTCATATGAAGCCACGCCTTCCACATAGGTTGGCAGGCTGATTTCTCCCAGGGTGTTCTTTGTTTCTCCACTGAATCAAACCAGGACGCTGGATTTCTTAATGATATTTCCTTCGTCTATCTTCATAGCTTTTAGGACGTCAAGCATCACCAGGTTGATTGAATTGCCTCCGTCTATCAGGATTCTTGATACCTTTGCTGTGCCAATTTGCATGGTGATTACCAGGCTGTCATGGTGTAGATCTGATATTCCCTGCAGGTCCGAGTCATCAAAGGTAATAGCGGGCAATGACTTGGGCCTAGAAGGAGGTTGAAGTCTGGATTCCCTAGATATTCTTTTGGCAGTTGAGCTGGTCAGACCACAGATTTCTGACCCTCCATTTATGAATTTGACTTCATAGATGGGGGGAGGAGGAGGAGGGTCTCTGCTGTTTCCTGGATCTCTCTTGTTTTGTCCTTCATCTTTGTTCTTTGGCTGTTGGATTAAATCCTTCAAGAAACCTTTCTTGAGGAGATATGCCACCTGTTTCCTGAGCTGGATGCATTCTTCTGTGGTGTGTCTGATATCCTGATGGAAGTCACACCATCTCGTTGGGTCTTTCCTGGGATTGTCTGATTTCTTGGGCCATCTGACTGTGTCTCCCAGGCGTTTAATTAATCCTGCAGTATTAATAGAGAAGTTATATTCAAGAATAGTTGGTAAGCTAGAAAGGTTACCTTTGTGTTCTTGTGCCATGTTGACTTCAGATCTTTCAGGCCTGAAATAGGGTGCTGATCTGGGGTTGCCTCCTTTCTGGTAGGAGCTTTTCCTGTTAGTGTGTCCATAGACTTGCTTTCCGCCGGATGAGTTCGTTACTCAAGTTGAGATCTTCTTCTAATCGACATGCTCTAAGGCGATGGACTGAACAAAGGGGCAAAGGTTGGGCATGCTTTCTTGGTCGTCCGCATAGATGTCACCGTCAAGCAGACTCCTTGCCTCAAGGCTTCCACCGTTTTCTTCATCACACCTGGAATGGCCACCTTTTCTTTGACAAATCGCCGAAAATTCTTTGAGAGATTCTTCGGGAAGTTGCTTTACCCCGAACAGACATCGGGTCTCTTTGCCATATCTCTGCTACTCGCGAATTGTTGATTGAAGGCATTGATTAATTCTGCAAAATTCTTGATACCTCCATTTGGGAGATTGATGAACCACTGTAATGCTGCTCCGGTCAGGGTTGTACCAAAGCCCTTGCACATGCGGACTTGCCGAGTTCACTGGGTATTGAGGCAACCAACATTTTCTGTTTGAATATGGCAACATGATTTTGTGAATCAGAGGTTCCATCATAAGTTCTCATGGATGGAACAAGAAATTTCTTGGGGAGATCAATCTTTGCAATTTCATATGCAAAGGGTGAATCTATGAAAGTCATCAACTTCTACTTGACCCACGTGGTCCGGCACTCTGGGTATATTTTCTATTTTGTTGTGGAGGTTTTGGATTTCCGAAGCATAGCCATCATTATTGCCGCTTGCTTTGTTTGTCTCATCATTGGGAATGGTTGGGGTGCTTGGATAATGTATCCTTCTCCGGGGTTCCAAAATTAGAAAAGTCAATGTTTTTGATAATGGATGAGAATGGGGTTCCTGGTTCGAATCGGTCTTGGAGCCCGAAGCCTGATTTTCCAATTTTTCCTCGAGGCTAGACTCGATTCCTTGACCTATTGATTTACTCGCAAAGTGGGCTGCCTTTTCTTGGATTGTTTCCAATTCTTTGATCTTGGCCAGGGCAGCCGCTAATTGTTGTTCTGCAGTGAGTTCCACCATTTTTGTGTGTGAATATTAAATGAAAAATGATAAAGGGAATTTTATTGGTTGAAGAACTAGATGCCCCACGGTGGGCGCCAATTGTTTTAGCAGGATTTTCCTGAATGGATCCGGCCTGATTAGAGAGTAATTTGGGTATCTAGTTTTATAAGTTTGATATGTTGTATATGGATAATCAGGAAAGACTAGGAGGAAATAATAGTGTTTATATTATTTTGATAAGTTGAATACAAATTTTGTTTAAGTAGTGAATGCTCGTAAAATGATGAAAAGATAAGTAATAGAATAGTTTCACACTAATGAATAATCCATCTCTTTGCCAATGCTAGAATTACAATATTTATAATCATGAAAACGAACGTTGTACTGGTCTTCAACGCCCTCCCCTTTTGTAGGAGCTGTTACCGGATTAATAGGGCATATTCCCTATTAATCCGGTTGACTCGTTCCTGTTTGATTGATCCTTAACTTCCTCTTCCTTTGCACGTCCAGGTTCATGGGCAATATGGTTTTATAATTAGACTTAGTCTTCCTTGTGGATAGAACACGAATATATATCTTTACATAACCGTTTTGCTTCTTCCTCAGCTTAATTTAGCCTGCTTTAATACTCTGCCAGGCTATTCTGTACTTACCATCAGGCTTCTCTTCCAGGATAAGGCAGCCTGATTGCAATAACAGCTAGAATTGTCCGGTCTTCGTCTTCTTCAGTCAGCCTTGTGAGGTCAGGCCAGGTTATGGTCAGGCCAGGCTAATCTGGGCCTAACAATAACTATATGGATTAATAACCCTTGTATCATCTCAAACAATATACTGAAGAAAATCAATGTATTAGGCGACCCAATATATTTATTAAAACAAGAACTCAAAACAACAAGAACAATAATCAAGTGAATAAAGTGGTACCTACGGTGGTATCCGGTGAAAAAAGGGAGCAAGGCAGAGTATAAAAATCCGCGCTGATGAAAAAATGGAGCTTTGGATAAAATTATGGCTACGGCGGGCACAATGATTAAAAAAAGGCAGAGAAAAGCATGGTAAAAAAAACTGTCGATGATCAGAAATTAAGAATAGAGGGAAGAAGAGAAAATGATATAAATAGAATACTCCATCCATCCACCCTCCAAAATTTATCCCAAAATTATTGTCGTCTTTCTAAATTTGTTATGGAAAAATTTAGATTACCCAATATTTCCCATAGTTCATCGTCAGCACCATTAAAATTAATGTCTTAATCCCTTTAATTTAAGGGGTAAAGTTCGTACTTGACCACTTTTCCTTAAATCCTCCCTAAATGGAAAGGAAGAAAAAAAAATGGGATGGAGAAGTATGAATTTCACACGCAACAGACAAATCAACAAAGAAAACGGAGCAGCGAAAGTGTAAATAATGAAGTCTGACATGGGCAAAAGCTCTCTGAACAATGCGTTGCCCCTCTACCATTGTAGTATTACGGTTAATTAATCAAATATCGTTCACAAATATGATGCTTAATACAAACCTACGCAGATATCATACCTAGTTAGTTGTCTTAGACCAAAGACTTACTCTGACTTATAGCTCTGCTTTACCCATTAGATGTAATAGCCAAGATCTATTTGACTTGCAAGTCCCACGCAGGTAAATAAAATAAGTTGTACTCACAACTTTGAAATCATTTTTATGAATAAGATACAACCATTATACTAAATATCGATAACAAATTGATCTATTTTTATTAAATTAAATGTGTACAAACTCTTAGTTCTACGGCATAAAATTTACTTTACTGATCACCCCGTCATTGCGACATGGTTTACGCAGGAATTTAAGCCTAAAAACATAAAAAAGAGTAGCCAAGAGCTAGTTGGTGAATATCATCGAGCACTTATAGGGCAATGTTAACAAAGTTAGGCTTGAGATAACGAACACCTATTCAATTTCCCACTGAAATTGTAAGAAGGAAATTTCTTCCTTAATTAAGTGTGTAAAATGCACACCTGAGCACAAACCAACATTCATCACAGATAACCCAATCCACAAAAAAAATTAGAAATCACTTTACCCAAGACTCAAAAGGGTGGCCAACTTTTTTTTACTTGGAAAATCAGTCATGTAAAATTTACTATGTATTTATGTTGTTCCAATCACTCAAATTAACCCAAATAAACTTGTGGAGAAACCAAGCAACCATGTCAACTACTAAAGAGCGGGAAATACCCTAAAAGAAGAGGGTCGATCGCAAAATAGGTAATATAGGTTATAATTTCATATATTCTAGACATCGAAGAAGAATAACCATGGATTCGAGGTATTATCAATAAAATAAAAAATAAAACATCATTTAGAGAAACACAACATACCGCAATAAATGATATCGCTACAGAAGAACATAGTAACAGTGATGAATTTGGTTAAGATCAACTTTCCGCAATGAATAACCTGTGTGGGTTTGTCCAGTATATGAGGAATGGAGGAGGAGAGATGAGGAGGACAGGCGTTTCTATTGATGGTGGAAGAAGGCGGGGGAAAATAAACAAACGCAAAAATTAAGTTGGGGAAAAGCGAAGAGTAAAGAATAATGGCTTGATCGTAAATAGAGATGTGGTCAAGGGGCACAAGCAGTGTCAATGTGACACCCCGCGATAATGCGGAAAATATAACTAATAAATTAAAGCGGAAATTTGTGATGTTTTGAAAACTTTTTCTTACAAGCTAAAGATTAGCACGCGGGTGTCACTAATGAAATGAAACAAATACTACAAATTTAGGTTATTACAACCCAAGTCTAGAAAGCGGGGAAAAGATATCCCACGAATAAACACATAAGGGGTTTCTAAACTAGTAACTAAGGTCCAAGAGTTTAGTTCTCGCTAGCCCACGCGTCTTCCCCACGTAAGCATCTTCACAACCTGTCATTCATGTAAACATGAACGCCACAGTCAGTGGGGAGTAACTCAAGGTTCTCCCAGCCATAATATGTCGAAATGCAAGTAAACAAACACCAATTAAACATATTGATCATGCAACATATTCGAAAAATAAAAAACAAGAGAATGTAATAGATAATCATGACGAGATAGGCATAATGCATTAGAATAAATATGCTAACAAGAAGATAGAATAACCAAGTCAACCAACTCATACTGACACGACTCACAAGTGTAAGACCAACACAAAGTGTAGACGGAGTATCCGACTCAGAGGCTACCTCTAAAGCATGTCCGAGATACCACACACAAGACTACATCCTAGACTCCAACCTCCTGGTAGGACGACGATCATAATACGGTCCTAGTCTAAACCGGGATCCAGACTCTCGGGATGGACGACACCCGATTCGACAAACGATATACCAATCGTATCCAAGACTCGAAACATAGCACGCACTCGTAACCAAAGGTCGAGTAACCTCTAATCGGAAACATGGCACGCACCCGTAACCAAAGGTCCGAAGAAAGGCGGAAGGATATCCTAGTTCAAAAACATGGCACACACTCGTAACCAAAGGTCCGAAAGAGGAAAGATAACCAAATCCGGAAACATGGCTAACACTCGTGACCAAAGGTCCGAAAGGGGAAAGATAACCCAATCCGGAAACATGGCTCACACTCGTGACCAAAGGTCCGAAAGAGGTAAATAAGGAATGTCAAGTCGTCACACAATGTAAAACGTCACACTTGAGTCACAATAAGAGTAAGAATGATCATGTAAATATAAACACGATATTATGTCATATGACAAGGAATCACTAATGTCACATTCACACTTATGGCTTGCATCTCACCATAAGTACAAATGGGAACATCAATCCTGACGATCATATCGCAACTAGAGGGCTTATAGCTCACCCCTAGTATCCGATAGGACCAAGACTCTCATAACAGAACAATACAAGACATTATCAAGAATATGACTCTTACGAGTACTTATAATAAATAACTCATACTTGTGTTATATTACTAACCATTACATTTTATAATTTAACATGCCGATTAAATAAAATATAACAAGTGATAATGAATAATTTACGTTATATGAAATTACGGAATAAAATACGACCAAGCTCAAGTGATTCCTTCATGAGCCCACTAAACAAACTATGAGATTGGCCCGACATTTAAAGCATGTCAAGCCCAACAATGGAAACATGTGAAATCTAGCAAGCTAATCATATAAAGCCCAAATAAATAAACATGTCAAGCCCAATCATAAAATCATGACAAGCACAACTATAAAAACATGACAAGCCAATTTGCCACATCACAAAATAACGAGACGAGTACGCGACCATGTTTGAGACGGGGAAGTAATTAAATAGCGGGATTCCACGGCTATACTTCATGTGGGAAATATATATATATAAATGAACGATGTTTAACGAAATCCGTTATATAAAGCATGAGTCGGAAATTTAAACATTACGCATAAACTAACTCGGTCACCTAAAGGTACCCGTGGCCACTACTCATTAGCACCAGTCGGACACCCATTTATATAGCTCACTACCACCCACCAAAAACCCAAATCCACCATGGAAACCGTTCCAAACAAGTGGCCATGAGCAGCCAAAAGAACCATGTCAAGCAAGCTCAGAACGTCTGCCCAACACTGAGTCATTCACAACCTATACTACCCATATAAAACCGAGTCCAACCACTCAACTCAGCCACCAAGACGTCGCATAAAACGGAGCCAATAACAGGCGACTAAACTACATGGAATATCCCAACACGGCCTCTCATGTCCCTGCCCAAAACAGAGCACCAAACGTCCCATACGACTCCATTTTCCCGCATCAAGACAGACCAAAGTCGAGCTAAACCAGGACCTCATTTGCGACGGGTTTAAGACAAAAGTTTCTAAGTATAAGGCAACTCAAAATCAGTCCCGAAAGACTACCTTACCCGTCCCAAAATTGGACCCAACCAGCCACAAACACAGGCTCACGTGAGCCATAACCCGAGCTCAAGAAAACAGGGTTTAAGACGGAGTTTCGAACTCAAGACAAACCATTTTAGACACCAATTTAGTACGAAAATTACCATACAAAAAAGGAAAAGAGTAAAGAACCAAACTTTAGCGGATAAGAGCATATAAAATGATACAACAAGACGAAAATTTGACATTTGTCGAGTAACCTATCACCGTTACCTTATAACCTCACAAATTCCCGAGTAAGAACGTCCAAAAACATGAGCCTTTCTTCAGTCTTCAAGGTCTTCCACTAAAAGGAGGAAAAACGAGTTGTTTGAGTCATAAAACCGAGTTTGTCATAAGATGCTATTTTCGAAAACTCAACAAAGTCGAATCTTTCTTACCTTAAAAGAATGAGGAAGGAAAGAGGGAGAGAATGGTGTAAAAATTAGAGGAAAAGGTGGAGAAATGAGGGAGAAAATGGGGGTTGAGGATGGCGGAAATGGAGTACGGCTCTGTTGCTTTGTTGCTGCGGCTGCTACTCTTTCAAAATGAAGAAGGAGAAGAAGGAATAAAAGTGTGGGGATGGGGGACACGGTACCCATACAACAAATAATATATATATATATATATAATAATAATAATAATAATAATAATAATAATAATAATAATAATAATAATAATAATAATAATAATAGTAATAATAGTAATAATAGTAATAGTAATAATAGTAATAATAATAATAATAATAATAATAATAATAATAATAATAATAATAATAATAATAATAATAATAATAATAATAATAATAATAATAATAATATATGATAGTATATAAAAGTAAAGTGTAAGAGGGTAGGTGAGTGACATGAGTGTTGTCAATTTTTGATTGGTTCAAAATATAAACTTAGCCTTACAAGTAGATTGTGACGGTCTACAGCTAGACGGAAAAATGTCTCGAGTCTATATTAACTTGAGACGGAAACTAATATTATCACTGTAACTATTATTATAGTCTAACTAAAATATGTATTTTTATATAAATTAAGCTTTAGAATATTCTTTTTATAAAAATCGTATTTGAAATAAAATTAATTAAATTGAATAGTTCAAAAATATAAAATAAAGTAATCAAACGGTTTAATAAATTTTAAACGTCAAAATGGGAAATTCGCGGGTGTTACAGTCAAAATATAGCAAACCCCCTATTCTCTTTTTATATAAGATATAAGATTCCTAGACCTTCGCTTGGGCCATGGCCCATCCAAACCAAGGCCGAGCTTCACTGGTCGATGATACATAAGAATTCATACACAAGTTATTAAAATAAATAATTGAAACGAGTTTACAGTAGGGCGTTACTTGTACTATCCTTAAGGAAATTATCCCCCGTTATTAGGGTAATTCCAGGATACAATATTGTACTTTGAAGCCCATATATATATATATATATATATATATATATATATATATATATATATATATATATATATATATATATATATATATATGTGTGTGTGTGTGTGTGTGTGTGTGTGTGTGTGTGTGTGTGTGTGTGTGTGTGTGTGTTAATCTACAAATTCTTGTTTACATCCGTTGTAAACAAGACTAATTTACAAGGAGGTATAAATCCATCCCAACTAACACCTTTTTATGGGGTGATAGGGTGATACACCCCTTCGTTTAATTTACAACGGTTATAAGTAAGACTAATTGATTTTTATCTAATGAGATTATGATTCGAGATATAAATGAATGTTGTTAACTTGTTAACGTATTCTATTTATAAGTGTACGCCCAAGCAACCCAAGTGCCTAGTCTTGATTCATTTAAAGTGTTACAAACACAGGCTCACGTGAGCCATAACCCGAGCTCAAGAAAACAGGGTTTAAGACGGAGTTTCGAACTCAAGACAAACCATTTTAGACACCAATTTAGGACGAAAATTACCATACAAAAAAGGAAAAGAGTAAAGAACCAAACTTTAGCGGATAAGAGCATATAAAATGATACAACAAGACGAAAATTTGACATTTGTCGAGTAACCTATCACCGTTACCTTATAACCTCACAAATTCCCGAGTAAGAACGTCCAAAAACATGAGCCTTTCTTCAGTCTTCAAGGTCTTCCACTAAAAGGAGGAAAAACGAGTTGTTTGAGTCATAAAACCGAGTTTGTCATAAGATGCTATTTTCGAAAACTCAACAAAGTCGAATCTTTCTTACCTTAAAAGAATGAGGAAGGAAAGAGGGAGAGAATGGTGTAAAAATTAGAGGAAAAGGTGGAGAAATGAGGGAGAAAATGGGGGTTGAGGATGGCGGAAATGGAGTACGGCTCTGTTGCTTTGTTGCTGCGGCTGCTACTCTTTCAAAATGAAGAAGGAGAAGAAGGAATAAAAGTGTGGGGATGGGGGACACGGTACCCATACAACAAATAATATATATATATATATAATAATAATAATAATAATAATAATAATAATAATAATAATAATAATAATAATAATAATAATAATAATAGTAATAGTAGTAATAGTAATAATAGTAATAATAGTAATAATAATAATAATAATAATAATAATAATAATAATAATAATAATAATAATAATAATAATAATATATGATAGTATATAAAAGTAAAGTGTAAGAGGGTAGGTGAGTGACATGAGTGTTGTCAATTTTTGATTGGTTCAAAATATAAACTTAGCCTTACAAGTAGATTGTGACGGTCTACAGCTAGACGGAAAAATGTCTCGAGTCTATATTAACTTGAGACGGAAACTAATATTATCACTGTAACTATTATTATAGTCTAACTAAAATATGTATTTTTATATAAATTAAGCTTTAGAATATTCTTTTTATAAAAATCGTATTTGAAATAAAATTAATTAAATTGAATAGTTCAAAAATATAAAATAAAGTAATCAAACGGTTTAATAAATTTTAAACGTCAAAATGGGAAATTCGCGGGTGTTACAGTCAAAATATAGCAAACCCCCTATTCTCTTTTTATATAAGATATAAGATTCCTAGACCTTCGCTTGGGCCATGGCCCATCCAGCCAAGGCTGAGCTTCGCCTGGGTCAGTGATACATAAGAATTCATACACAAGTTATTAAAATAAATAATTGAAACGAGTTTACAGTAGGGCGTTACTTGTACTATCCTTAAGGAAATTATCCCCCGTTATTAGGGTAATTCCAGGATACAATATTGTACTTTGAAGCCCATATATATATATATATATATATATATATATATATGTGTGTGTATGTGTGTGTGTGTGTGTGTGTGTGTGTGTGTTAATCTACAAATTCTTGTTTACATCCGTTGTAAACAAGACTAATTTACAAGGAGGTATAAATCCATCCCAACTAACACCTTTTTATGGGGTGATAGGGTGATACACCCCTTCGTTTAATTTACAACGGTTATAAGTAAGACTAATTGATTTTTATCTAATGAGATTATGATTCGAGATATAAATGAATGTTGTTAACTTGTTAACGTATTCTATTTATAAGTGTACGCCCAAGCAACCCAAGTGCCTAGTCTTGATTCATTTAAATTGTTCCTTCATATTCTTCTTCAATTTGAGTAGTTTATGCATTTGTTGCTCTTTTTCATTTTCATTACAATGATTGTCTTCTTCAGTTTTAGCTTTGCACCATTGAAACTACACACAATCATCACACTTGTAACTTAGTTGTAAGTTGTAATATAGCTTGAATGGATTGGCAGTAGTAAGTCTTAAGGACTTTATATTTGATCTTTTATTCCATCTTGGGCATTGTTTGTTTTTTACTTGATTGAATTCCTCTTGGACATAAAGTTGATCTTTTGTTGCATCTTGGCCACTAGTTCCAACCGCTAACTCAATATAGCTGTTGTATTAGTTGTGTTCCAGTTCTTGGGCAAATTGGACAAAAATTTAGAAATGCAGGGTATCATGGACTGTTTTTCTAGTTAACTATTAACCCGTGCAAAATTGCACGGGTGTGTTTTTAAGAACATTGATATAATGATTAACATTTAAAAAAATATTAACCAAAATACATGAATATTTTATACTCTATTTATTTTATAATGATAACAGGTTAAAACACGTGCAAAAAATGCAAGGGTTTGAAACTTACCCATGTTTTAAATCTGTGAAAAAAAATGCATGAATTCAGTGTTAAAACATGATATAGAGTATATTAAATGCAATGTATGGAAAATAATAAATAGCTAACAATATTAATGTAATATACGATTATAGTGAATAGAATTACTCGATGGAACTTCCACCATTTTGGTATAGATGCATTTGATGGTGAAAAAAAACTATTAAATCGAAAAAAAATTCCTGTCTACAACTTTTTTATGTGTATTAACTATTAACCAATTTATAAATATTTTTTTAAAATTTTGTTGTTTTTAGCGATAGTGATGAAATTCATTATTTTTCCTTTTAGCGTTTAAAGTAATTTTTTGAGATTCTTTATTATTTTTCATTAGTCATAAAAAAATATTATGTTATTTTTTTCTTTCGTAATAGTTATACTTCATGAGAATCAAATGGTAATTTTTTTTAGAATTAGAAAATATGTAAATCTGGTAATTGCATGCTTAAATAATTATTTAAGATTGATGTAACTACTCTGTAATTTTTTAAAGCTGTCAATTTTTAAGCCCTTATTCTATCAATTTTAATTTGTTCAATTTTTGGGAACATTATTTTGATATTTTATATTATTTACTTAATATTCTTAAAGTTGTAAAATTGTAAAATTGAAGAAATAGTAATCACTATATAAACATATTAACTTATCGGATTATAAATACGATAAATCTGTAATGAAAAATAAATTAATTCAACTAACTGGCAAATGGGCCCATGATTTATTTTATGGGAAAAAACAAAAAGGAAAAAAAATGCATAAGGTGACATGGATCAATGTGGATGGCCAAATGACCAAATTTTATCTTTATTAATTCAGAAGACAATACTGAATCTAGGACGCGCCAGGTCATTAATACAACTTTTTTTTTTATTTTTTTTTTTGGAAATTCAGATAATGGTGGGACCCGTTAGTGTGCAAAGTATTTATTTCTACAGAAATCCGCCAATACAAACATGCGACAAATTCCGTTTTAGAACAAATACAATGAAATAATTTTATACATTCCGAATAAATGAAATTAATGGCATATAAGCGGAATGAATTACAAATCGCAATAAATGAAACTAATTACAAATTATTGATTTACATAATTTTAAAAAAAAATAAAAAATAAGAATAAAATTACATAATTACGAGAAAGATTTATACTTAATTACAGGATTGAATTACATATAATACAAATAAATTACATGCATAATTTTTTAAAACTAGATAGTACGATATATTTTAAAAAAAAAATTCAAGACGGAGTATTTACTTACAGTAAAAAAAAACTCGGCAACTTAACTGCCAGTCGCGCACACCGAAAATGGTAGGTGACAATGATAGGCTACCGAGTAAATTTACTCTTCAACAAGCGTTTCAAGCAAAATTTATTTTTTATTTCTCTAAAAAAACAAATAAATGTTGACATTTTTCGAAATATTTAAATTTACAAATTTTTAAAAATTATAACACAAATGATTAACAATTGTTTTAATAAATATTTTTTTAAATATAACACGATAACTAAACAATCATAAAATTTTAACATATGTTTTTTTTTAAAAAAAAAATCCTCTCAGATCTGTAAAGAAAGTCGTTCATCACCGAGGATTTATTTACTTGGAGCAAAAATTATGGCAACTTTACTATCAGTCACGCACTAAACCCGTCCACAACTTAAAACCGTGTACGAATCTTATTAAGACATTAGTAGATCTAACTTATCCGGATCTGCTGCACAATTGTGGATCCAGAATATCTCCAACAAAGGGCAATCCTCGCCCCTACTCACGAGATTGTTGAATTAGTAAATGAATATGTTTTGTCGCTTATTAAAAAGGATGAGATAATTTATTTGAACTCCGATGAGGTGTGTAGTGACGACAGGGGTACAGGTGACGGTGGCATTCACTCTACTGAATTCCTCAACAGTATCAAATGTGCCAGACTCCCGAATCACCGATTGAGGTTGAAGGTCGGTGCTATGGTGATGCTTCTGCGAAACATTGATCAATCACGTGGGTTGTGTAACGTTACGAGACTAATTGTGACTGACTTGGGGGCACGCGTGATAAGATGTACTGTCTTAACTGGTAGTCATAAAGGTGATAGAGTGCATATTGCTCGACTAACACTTACTCCATCAGACACCGGTAAATTTACGGTACGTTTCAGTAGAAAGCAATTCCCCGTTGTTTGTTTTGCGATGACGATAAACAAGAATCAAGGGCAGTCTTTAACTCAGGTCAGCATCTCTCTTCCAAGACCAGTGTTTAGTCATGGCCAGCTTTATGTCGCACTTTCCAAGGTCACCCGAAAAAAAGGCTTGAAAATTCTAATTTGTGATTCAGATATGCGTACTTCTCCTACGACTACAAATGTAGTCTATCATGAAATTTTTCAATTTTTAGAATAATTTGCATATGTTAAAGTTGATTATTAAATTATATTTATTTTATCAATTTTATTTACAATAGTAGATTACATTATTTCCTCTTAAACCATTTCATGTGAACACGTATCTGTAACAAGTTTAAACATTAATTATGTAGATCGCTGATTTAGACCAACTAGATAAGTACAATAGAAATACAAAAAAAAACACATCCAAAAATATTAATACCGGCACAAATACATACCCGTGTGTAATACTCGGAAAAAAATAATAATATTATTTTATTAAATGACAAAGATGACATATATTTATATAGTCCGCTAATACGGAATTATAGTTAACATCGGAAAAATTTGTGTATGTGAGAAACAGACGGAAGCATATTGCAAATGGGCCTAGGTCACGTGAGTTAGCATGACATGTTCATGCAATGCTAGGTGTATTTTGCATAATCATTCCTTAAGTGTGAAGGAAATGATTCACCTAAGCTAGGCTATTTTAAAGACCTTGGAGGCCACGCTTCCTACTACTATAAAAAGTAAGGTGATGGTTGTTTTTATTTACACTACAACAACAAACAACGAGAAACAAGTTTTCATATCGTCTTACTCTAATACATATTCAAGTGAGAAAAGTGAGATGTTCCACCATTTCGTAGATACAACTATTACTCTATATATAAGGAAATAAGGTATGATTTCCGAATCCTTCGTCGTAGAAATAAGTAATAATATAGTGGTTATTGTATAATAATATCGATTGTATAATGTTATATTATTATTATGTTACTCACATGTTATATTAACTGTCTTTGTATGACATATGACGGCCATGTTAATACTTCTGTTATAATGTACTATTGGCCAATTGTCGCATTCGGGATACAATTATTGGATAGAGACGACATTATTTTGTCCTATGTAAATGGAAGGAGGGGGAGGGGGAAGTATGACCCCATATGAATGATGAGCGGAGGGGGAAGTATGACCCCATATTAACGATGAGAGGAGGGGGAAGTATGGCCCCATATGAACGATAATTATGTTATCCGGCAACGGCCGAGATGGGTCTGAGACCCGGATTTCTTATCCTATGTACATGGAGGTGGGCTTGGCTCGGAGGAGTTTTGACTCCGTAATGTCTCTCCTTTCAATAATAGTAGACCGGTATAAGAGTGGAATGAGATCTTACATATTGAAATGAAAGGTTATGCATGTCTATTTTATGATTCGATTGTACCCAGTGACCTATTACACAGCCTTGTGAGACATTATTAAAATATTAAAATGAAGGAAGGTAGGGCCGATGGAGGTGACCGGAGTCATACTAAGCCTGTGGTTGGCTGATTCCGTTACTTTCATTCTTTTTCAGGTACAAGTATTGGGGAAGGTCAAGTGTGAGGATTTTCAGATAACCTAATAGGATGAATATGTAATAGAGTTAGTAGTTCTTAGCTTTAACAAGTGTATTTATCTTTATTCTTGTAAAAGCTTTGTATTCTCCGAAGGGGAATACGGCGGTGATGTAATACTCCGTATTTATAAGTCTTGGGGTACTCTATCGAGTAGGCCTTACTCTGTCGAGTAAGGGTAAGTTGCGAAATAAAATAGTTTCTGACCTATTGGGTACTCGATCGAGTAGCTGGGGCACTCGATCGAGTAGGGGGGTACTCGATCGAGTACCTTGGGTACTCGATCGAGTGTCCGGTTTTACGGGGAGTTTTCTCGGGTATTGTTAATTATGCGATTAAGGTATTTAAGCTTCGTCGTCATTATTCTAAATCACTTTTACAAAACCTAAATTCCTGTTTAAGAGAGAAAGCAAACAAGTTCATCTTCTTAATTGCATTCTTAGCAATTCCGGAGTTCGACGGTCGATTCTTGTCGTTGTTCGTACTGTTGAGTTCCTTGCGTCGAGGGTAAGATCTATGTACCCTTTTTAGTGTATTTCCTTTGATTTGGTTAAACCCTAATTTAGAGATTGGGGGTTTTATGTGTAGTATGTGATGTGGTAGCCTCTATGTGTTGTATGATAGGAGGAGGGTTCATAGAAGAGGCTTTTTGACTCAGAAGTAGAGACCGTCTGATTGTGTGCATACCAGGTAGGATTTCCTACTCAGTATTAGTCCCATAATGGGATATTGGTTGATGTATTGTATTTGGTTGTTTGATGTAATAATTGTATTGTGATTGTGGTGGTGATCGTTGTTGATGGTTCTCGAGATGCGTTCTCGGCTGAGTGGGGTCACTTGCGGGAGTGGCTTCACGCCCTAGTTTCGCCTTTTGTGGAACCCGCCACAGAAGGGATGTGCACATTAATGGACGGGGTTATCGCTCACTATGTGGAGCGGGGATTTGGTGGGTACGGCTGCGATCCCCCATCGGGCGGTAGTCCAGTGGACGATCGAAGTATTGAGATGATGGGAATTGGTTGGTTGTGTGTGTGTGTGATTAAATTAAGTGTTTGTTTACCTTATCATTGTTGTTTATATTGATTGTGTGATTAGTACTGACCCCGGTGTTGTTTTGTAAACCTGCGGTGATCCATTCGGGGATGGTGAGCAGATATTGAGCAGGTATTGAGATGAGTACTGAGATAGCTGGGATGCCACGACATGATGATAGGAGTCTTCCGCTGTAGCTTTTAGTTTATTTACATTTCAGTTAGAACAGTCATTTGAGCACAATGTATCGTACTTTTGGTTTGGTTTGAGGATTGTAACTATTCGCTAAATTATTTATAATAAACGTTGTTTCTTCATTATTGTTTGATTATCATTGCCTCGGGTAACCGAGATGGTAATGTCTTCATACCTGAGTGGTCCTGGTAAGGCACTTGGAGTATGGGGGTGTTACAAATGGTATCAGAGCGACGATCCTGAAACCTGTAACCAATGAACTTAATGAACATAGGGAGTCAATTAAAATGAACCCGGGGTAAAAGTTGTAGGAGCTAGTGCAAAGGCTTGGGAGACGTCCTAAAGCCGCAGGGGGTCACCCTACAACTTTGAACCGGCCACACGGGAGCAATATTTGTCGAGTCGTATGTGTGTTTGGTTAACTTGTGTAAGAGTATGATGAAATGTGTTAATTGTTAGGTGTTGAAATAGAAAGTTGAGCATGTGAAAGAAAAATGGTGATATGTGGGAACTTGTTGATGAGATGATAACATGTTGGATGATTTACAATGTGGCATTTAATAACATGATGAAATGATCTCGTAGATAGTACAAAAGATGCGTAGCATGTTTATTATGATATAATGTGGTTTATAAAGTTTAGCATGTTAGCATATGACGTAGCATGCGGGTAGCTTTTAAGATTGGCATGACTCGATCGAGTGGGACTGACTCGATCGGGTGGGTTTTTGACGATTTTGAGTCCAGAATCGTGTTTTTGTGTACTCGATCGAGTAACTAGGGGTACTCGATCGAGTAGGGGGTCACTCGATCGAGTAGCCTAGCTACTCGGTCGAGTAGGTAGGAGATCAGAAGGTCTGTTTAGGGTCTGATATTTGGGCACTCGATCGAGTATGTAAGGTAATCGATCGAGTAGCCCGTTACTCGATCGAGTATGTTTGGGCACTCGATCGAGTAGGTCCTGGGTGGCGTGTTTTCGTGTTTTGAAGTTAGTACGTGTGTTCATATCTACCCTTTCTTATATATGTATAGTTTCAAGATGCCGCCCAAGAGAACTACTTTGTATGCGAGAGTTGAGCTTATGACCACGGATGACATCGTTAAGATGTTAGAGCACCAGGATGCTCTTACTGAGACCCTAAAGAAAGTGAATGAGGATAAGAATAAGGATAAGGAGAAGGAGGTTGATCATTCTAAAATCAGCCTCTACATTGCGAGGTTTAACCCGAAAGAGTACAAGGGAGTCGGGGAGCCTAACCTTCTTGATAGTTGGCTGAGAGAGATGGAGAACATATTAGATTTGGTTCACTGTCCTGATGAGATGAGAGTGGAACAGGCTGCGTTCTATCTGAGGGAGGCAGCAGGCAAGTGGTGGGATTCAGTGAAAGTGAGTGCTAAGGAGATATATACAAACCAAGGCTTACCCGCTATACCTTGGGAGGAGTTTCGTAGGGGTCGTGAGGAAGGAGTTTGTACCGGAACATGTGAGGAGTAAGTTGAGAGAAGAGTTTGATGGTTTTAAGATGACCGCCGAGAGATGTCTGTGGGTCGAGTACTACAGTCATTCAATGAGAAGTCTAGGTATCTTTGAGGATATGGGTTTGAGTGAGGAGAATCTGGCATTGAGGTTTGAGAGGGGTTGACCCCTAAGATTATGGATAAGTTACCCGTGGGAGTCCTTACCGATGTTAAGGAAGCTTATGAGAGGGCTGGGAGAGCCGAGAGGTTGGTGGAGATGGCTCAGGAGAGGTTAGGTGGTGAGAAGAGGAAGTCTGAGAGCGAGGGTGGTGGCCAATCTAATCACAAGAAAGGCAACCACAATCAGTCTAAGGGGTTTTCTTCTGGGTCCGGGTTCAGTGCTGGGGCTTCCTTTGGGCGTGGCCGTGGAAGTGTGAGTAATAGTTGGGGAGTGACCTGCTATGGCTGTGGTGGTGTAGGCCACAAGAGACATGAGTGCACAAGTGCACCGGATCTTTCCGAGACTGCGCAGCTTCGCAAGCAACAGACCGGCCGGTGGATCATGGCCAAACCGGGAGGTCGAGTTACAGTGGAGGCAACCGCAACGGCGGTAATTCTTATCAGAAACCACCAACGAACAACAACAACAATCAAGGGTCGGGTGCTAAGCCGACCACCTTAGCCAGTACTGTCCAGGGAGGTGGGCAGAAGACCAGCGGCAAGTTATTCATGATGGAGAAGAAAGCAGCTGAGGAAGATGCGCACGTTATCACCGGTACATTCCTTATTAATGGCATTCCTACCTTTGTTTTGTTTGATTCGGGGGCTTCTCAGTCGTTTGTGTCTTCGAGTCATGTTAAACAGTTGGGTTTGAGAGTATATGAGTCTGTTAGTGAGCAAGTTTTCATACCTTCGGGTGAGTCTGTATCGTGTGGGAGATTGTTCAGAGATGTATCTTTGATAGTTGGGCAAGTTGATTTCCCTGTAGACTTGCTAGAGTTTCCTTTTAACGGTTTTGAGATGATAGTCGGGATGGATTGGTTAGGAAAGTATAAAGCTAAGATAGACTGTCATCAAAAGAAAGTATCTTTAAGAGGTCCTAAGGGTGTTAGTGTGTGTTATCATGGGTTTCTAGTCAAACCCAAAGTTAAGTTGATTGCAGCTGTCACCTTGAAGTCTTATCTGAGGAAGGGATGTCCTTTGATCTTGTGCCATGTGAGAGATGACCAAGTAGAGAGTCCGACAGTTGATGAGATACCAGTGGTGAGAGAGTTTGCAGATGTTTTTCCAGAGGAGATTCCGGGTTGCCACCGAAGAGGGAGATAGATTTCACCGTTGAGTTGAAACCAGGGACGGGGCCAATCTCTAAGGCACCGTACCGTATGGGTCCTAAGGAGATGGAGGAGCTTAGGAAGCAGTTGGATGATCTGATAGAGAAGGGATACATTAGACCAAGTGTATCGCCGTGGGGAGCACCAGTTCTTTTCGTGAAGAAGAAAGATGGGAGTTTGAGGCTATGCATAGATTACAGGGAGCTGAACCGAGTGACGATAAAGAACAAGTATCCTTTGCCAAGGATAGATGGCCTGTTTGATCAGTTGAGTGGTGCAACAGTCTTTTCTAAGATTGATTTGAGGTCGGGGTACCATCAGGTGAAGATTAGAGAGGTGGACATACCAAAGACAGCTTTCACGTCGAGGTATGGCCATTATGAGTATGTGGTGATGCCGTTTGGGTTGTCTAATGCGCCGGCAGTGTTTATGGATTTGATGAATAGAATCTTTAGACAGTTCTTGGACCAGTTTGTAGTGGTGTTTATCGATGATATCTTAGTCTACTCTAAGACTAAGGAGGAGCATGAGGAGCACCTGAGGATCGTGTTGCAGACCTTGAGAGATCATGAGTTGTATGCTAAGCTGTCCAAGTGTGAGTTCTGGTTAGAGAAAGTGGCTTTTCTGGGACATGTAATCTCTAAAGATGGAGTAGCTGTGGATCCGGCGAAGATAGAGGCAGTGACAAAGTGGGAAGCACCAAAGAATGTTGTTGAGGTTAGGAATTTCTTGGGTTTAGCTGGATACTACAGACGGTTCGTGAAAGATTTCTCCAGGATAGCTAGACCGATGACAGCGTTGATGAGGAAAGAGAACAGGTTTCGTTGGGATGAGAGTTGTGAGACGGCGTTCCAAACATTAAAGGAGCGTTTGACCACAGCTCCTGTCTTAGCATTGCCTGAAGGGAGCGAGAACTTTGAGGTTTATACAGATGCCTCGAAGAATGGGTTGGGATGTGTGTTGATGCAGAATGGTAAAGTGATTGCCTATGCTTCTAGGCAATTGAAGCCTTATGAGGAGAACTACCCTACTCATGATCTGGAGTTGGGTGCGGTGGTGTTTGCTCTCAAGATTTGGAGACATTACCTTTATGGAGCAATCTTTAAGGTATTTTCGGATCACAAGAGTCTCAAGTACATCTTCACGCAGAAGGAGTTGAACATGAGACAAAGGAGGTGGATGGAGTTGATTGGCGATTATGACATGGAAATCATCTACCATGAAGGAAAGGCCAATGTTGTTGATGATGCTTTGAGTAGAAAGAGTGTACATTCTCTGTGTACAGCTCTATCCTTGATGAGGCTGAGGGATGAGGTAGCGAGTTTTGGGATACATATGATGCAGAAAGGAGATGCCATGGGTGATATGACAGTACATCTTGAGTTTTATGATGATATTCGAGGTAAGCAGGCTTTGGATCCTAAGATAGTGGAGTGGAGAGCTGGAGTAGAGAAAGGGACAGTGTCCCGGTTTTCTATTCATACGGATGGTAGTTTGAGGTTTGATGGTAGGTGGTGTGTTCCTAATGCTGAGGAGCTGAAAAAGACTATCATGACAGAGGCACATTGCACACCATATTCAGTTCATCCAGGAGAAGACAAGCTATACAAGGATTTGAAGAAAACGTTTTGGTGGCCTGGGATGAAGAAAGAGACAGCTGAGTTTGTATCCCGTTGTTTGACATGCCAGAGAGTTAAAGGGGAACAGCGACGACCACAAGGTAAGATTCAGTCTTTAGAGGTACCTGAGTGGAAATGGGAATCCATTTCCATGGATTTCATTGTGGGTTTGCCAAAGAGTCAACAAGGTAACAACATGATTTGGGTGATAGTGGATCGTCTGACCAAGTCAGCTCACTTTGTTCCAATGAAAGATACATGGACTAAGGCACAATTGGCTATGGCCTATCGAAAGAACGTGCTTAAGTTACATGGAGTCCCTAAGGACATAGTGTCTGACAGAGATGCGAGGTTTATATCGAGGTTTTGGAAGGAGTTGCGGGAATCGTTGGGAACAACTTTGAAGATGAGTACAAGATTTCATCCTGCGACGACGGGCGGGCGAGAGAACAATCAAGACTCTTGAGGATATGTTGCGAGCTTGTGTGATGGATTTTGGTGGTAGGCGGGAGCGGAGGTTGGACTTGATAGAATTTTCTTACAATAACAATATCACACCAAGATAGGTATGGCACCGTTTGAGGCTTTGTATGGGAGGAGATGTAGGAGTCCAATCTGTTGGGACGATAGTCTTTGAGGCAAAGGGTTTTAGGACCAGAGATGGTGCATGAGATGGTGGAACAGATTAAGATGATCGGGGAAAGGATGAGAGCAAACAGATCGACAAAAGAGTTATGGAGATCTACATCGTCGGGACATAGAGTTTCAAGTTGGGGACAAGGTTCTTTTGAAAGTGTCTCCTATGCGTGGGGTTATGAGATTTGGGAAGAAAGGAAAGTGAGTCGAAGTTTATAGGGCCTTATGAGATCTTAGAGCGAGTTGGGGAAGTTGCTTATCGTCTGGCTTTACCAGCTGCATTAGAGAGAGTGCATAATGTGTTTCGTGTATCGCAGCTGCGGAAGTACGTGAGTGACCCGTCACATGTGTTAGAGGCAGAGAGCTTAGAGCTAGATGAGTCCTTATCATATCTTGAGGTGCCTAAGCAGATTCTAGACCGAAAGGTTAGAAAGACTAGGAGTGGTGAGACAGTTTTGCTTAAGATCCTTTGGTCTAACCACGAGACTGAGGAAGCTACATGGGAGCCAGAGGAAGCTATGAAAGAGCGTTACCCTTTCCTTTTTGATCAGGTATGTATGGTTACGGGGACGTAACCTTGTTTCTTTTAGGGGGTAGGAGATGATCGCGAACAGTTTTTAAGAGTTTTATACCCCTTTTATGTTGTGTCAGTATGTTGGTCGGGATGAGTTGGGTTAGTAACACGTTTTATGTTGAATTTTGTTTGATGGTTGAGTCGGGAATGTTGGGGGAGTACCTTTGTTTAGTAGTGGTTTGAACTTCGGGGACGAAGTTCCTTTTAAGGAGGGAAGACTGTAATACTCCGTATTTATAAGTCGAGTAGGCCTTACTCTGTCGAGTAAGGGTAAGTTGCGAAATAAAATAGTTTCTGACCTGTTGGGTACTCGATCGAGTAGCTGGGGCACTCGATCGAGTAGGGGGGTACTCGATCGAGTACCTTGGGTACTCGATCGAGTGTCCGGTTTACGGGGAGTTTTCTTGGGTATTGTTAATTATGCGATTAAGGTATTTAAGCTTCGTCGTCATTATTCTAAATCACTTTTACAAAACCTAAATTCCTGTTTAAGAGAGAAAGCAAACAAGTTCATCTTCTTAATTGCATTCTTAGCAATTCCCGGAGTTCAGACGGTCAGTTCTTGTCGTTGTTCGTACCGTTGAGTTCCTTGCGTCGAGGGTAAGATCTATGTACCCTTTTTAGTGTATTTCCTTTGATTTGGTTAAACCCTAATTTAGAGATTGGGGGTTTTATGTGTAGTATGTGATGTGGTAGCCTCTATGTGTTGTATGATAGGAGGAGGGTTCATAGAAGAGGCTTTTTGACTCAGAAGTAGAGACCGTCTGATTGTGTGCATACCAGGTAGGATTTCCTACTCAGTATTAGTCCCATAATGGGATATTGGTTGATGTATTGTATTTGGTTGTTTGATGTAATAATTGTATTGTGATTGTGGTGGTGATCGTTGTTGATGGTTCTCGAGATGCGTTCTCGGCTGAGTGGGGTCACTTGCGGGAGTGGCTTCACGCCCTAGTTTCGCCTTCTGTGGAACCCGCCACAGAAGGGATGTGCACATTAATGGACAGGGTTATCGCTCACTATGTGGAGCGGGGATTTGGTGGGTACGGCAGCGGTCCCCCACTGGCAGGGCTGGTTCAGTGGACAGTTAGTATTGAGATGATGGGAATTGGTTGGTTGTGTGTGTGTGTGACAGTTAAGCTGTTTGTTTACCTTATCATTGTTGTTTATATTGATTGTGTGATTAGTACTGACCCCCGGTGTTGTTTTGTAAACCTGCGGTGATCCATTCGGGGATGGTGAGCAGATATTGAGCAGGTATTGAGATGAGTACTGGGATAGCTGGGATGCCACGACATGATGATAGGAGTCTTCCACTGTAGCTTTTAGTTTATTTACATTTCAGTTAGAACAGTCATTTGAGCACAATGTATCGTACTTTTGGTTTGGTTTGAGGATTGTAACTATTCGCTAAATTATTTATAATAAACGTTGTTTCTTCATTGTTGTTTGATTATCATTGCCTCGGGTAACCGAGATGGTAATGTCTTCATACCTGAGTGGTCCTGGTAAGGCACTTGGAATATGGGGGTGTTACAGGTGACGCCCTTGTAATTCCGCTGCTGTTATTATTAATAAAAAGAGCCATTTTGAGCTGCATGTCTGCTTTTCGGGGCGTTACAAAATGGTATCAGAGCCGCCCTGCAACCGCATGGTGAGCCTCCGGCCGACGTCTAGCGGGAAAAAGATCCGTGGGGCTAGTTTATGAAACTCGTAACAGACTAAAATAAAAACTGACTAATAGAGAGTGGGGTAGATATAAAGTGTCTCGGATTACTTGTTTAAGTGACTTGTTTATTAATTGGTACATTGCTTTAATGATGTATAATTTGAATGTTTTATTCGTTTTTTTTTTTTCTGTACTTGCATCACATATAGTTGCCAGTCTCATAATATAGGGTACCCCATAATATATAGGCATATTTATCGGGGTGAGATAGTCAAGTTTCGGGACATTCAACCTTTGTGATTTCTACTCTTTGTCTTCCTTCCTTACAAATTGTTGTTCCCATTTGAAGTTTTATACTTGAATTGTTTCACATATTAAAAAAATATTTAACTAGTTCAAGCTAATCCTTGGTGTATTTTCAAAGCATTTTATTGTATATTAAAAAAAATGCTTTATTTTAAAAATGAAAATTTTAATTTTTGTTTTCTTTAACTTTATGCGGTTGGTGAGATGTTATGACTTGTTATTAAAGGCATCTAATAACCGTTCAGCGCTAACTAACGCACGAATTGAGTTTATCTTTGAATTGGATTACTCGAATTTTTGTTCGCGATGGGAATCTGTGCCTTTTATTATATAAGACATACGCTTTTTAATCAGTTTATAAATATGATTGAAAGACTTTTGTTATATTCTAAGAACTTTTTAAAGTTTTGAGAAGATAAAGTTTTTAACTTTTCAATTTTCCATTTTTCAAGTTTCGGGACGAAACTTATTTTAAGGAGGGTAGAATGTAATACTCGGAAAAAAATAATAATATTATTTTATTAAATGACAAAGATGACATATTTTTATATAGTCCGCTAATACGGAATTATAGTTAACATCGGAAAAATTTGTGTATGTGAAACAGACGGAAGCATATTGCAAATGGGCCTAGGTCACGTGAGTTAGCATGACATGTTCATGCAATGCTACATGTATTTTGCATAATCATTCCTTAAGTGTGAAAGAAATGATTCACCTAAGCTAGGCTATTTTAAAGACCTTGGAGGCCACGTTTCCTACTACTATAAATAGTAAGGTGATGGTTGTTTTTATTTACACTACAACAACAAACAACGAGAAATAAGTTTTCATATCGTCTTATGCTAATACATATTCAAGTGAGAAAAGTGAGATGTTCCACCATTTCGTAGCAACTATTACTCTATATATAAGGAAATAAGGTATGATTTCTGAATCTTTCGTCGTAGAAATAAGTAATATTATAGTGGTTATTGTATAATAATATCGACTGTATAATGTTATATTATTATTATTATGTTACTCACATGTTATATTAACTGTCTTTGTATGAACATATGACGGCCATGTTAATACTTCTGTTATAATGTACTATTGGCCAATTGTCGCATTCGGGATACAATTATTGGATAGAGACGAAATTATTTTGTCCTATGTACATGGAAGGAGGGGGAGGGGGAAGTATGACCCCATATGAACGATGAGAGGAGGGGGAAGTATGACCCCATATTAACGATGAGGGGAGGGAGAAGTATGGCCCCATATGAACGATAATTATGTTATCCGGCAATGGCCGAGATGGGTCTGAGACCCGGATTTCTTATCCTATGTACATGGAGGTGGGCTTGGCCCGGAGGAGTTTTGACTCCGTAATGTCTCTCCTTTTAATAATAGTAGACCGGTATAAGAGTGGAATGAGATCTTACATATTGAAATGAAAGGTTATGCATGTCTATTTTATGATTCGATTGTACCCAGTGACCTATTACACAGCTTTGTGAGACATTATTAAAATATTAAAATGAAGGAAGGTAGGGCCCATGGAGGTGACCGGAGTCATACTCAGCCTGTGGTTGGCTGATTCCGTTACTTTCATTCTTTTTCAGGTACAAGTATTGGGGAAGGTCAAGTGTGAGGATTTTCAGATAACCTAATAGGATGAATATGTAATAGAGTTAGTAGTTCTTAGCTTTAACAAGTGTATTTATCTTTATTCTTGTAAAAAGGCTTGTATTCTCCGAAGGGGAATACGGCGGTGACGCCCTTGTAATTCCGCTGCTGTTATTATTAATAAAAAGAGTCATTTTGAGCTGCCTGTCTGCTTTTCGGGGCGTTACACCGTGCAATTTTGCACGGGTTTAAAACTAGTTGGTAAAAAAAAGTAGGGGACAAGTGACAAATTGGTAAAAAAAACTAAGCAAAGTGACAAATTGGTAAAAAAAGTGGATGATAAGTGACAATTTGGCAAAAAAACGTTTCCGAGGATATTTAACCGAAAATAAAACACGGTAATATTACAAATATTTTTTATTTAACGTGAATTTTGTTTTCCAAATAAGTAAACATTTTCTATCAAATATTTTTATGTAAAAACTTTTATCATTGTTTGTCAAAGTATTTGCGTTTATTCGGTAAAAACCATGATGAAATATAATCATTATTTTTTTCTTATTTCTTTATGTTGAATTTTCTCATGTTGAAAAATATGAAATTTTTAACCCTTGAAAACTACAATTATGATGAAATTAAGTTTTTTCTTAGTTGGAAGACAAGATAATTGCGTAAATGGGGTTGAACTGAAAATATTTACTATGAGTATAATGGACATATGTTCGTTGTTTCTTTTCCAAACTTGGTACGAAGTCACTAAATGTTAGATTGAATTTTTATTACTCTATAGTTGTTAAATCGCAGGTGACTTACTCTTACAAAGATATATACTCCATAAAACGTAATAAGCCCGTGATTCAACGATTTTGCCCGATTTTGTTAACTGAAGATTAGACGATTTTATGACATTACATAACAAGTTTTAAAGTTTTGGGCCAAGTTTAAACTGAAGGTATTTGGAGGAGAAACCCGACATTTACACCTGCAAATTAAAATTTTTTCCATTCCTCCTTGCCAATCCGCCATGTCCTTCCTCTTTGTCTAGCCAAACAAACTATTAGACTTTGGAAAGGCCGGCGAACATAACCCGAAAGTTAACTTTAAAGTTGATCTGTTTCGAAAAGGAATTTTTTTTTAAAAAAATGTCAAAATGAGGTCATAAATCAACCTAAGTATTTAGCGAAATGGAATTTACGGAGGAATTAGAATAAGAAATAGTAGATAGGCCTATTTGAAAGTTTTATAAGACGGTTTTATGGTAGGAACAATCCGGTAATAAGTTAGTCTAAATAATGTTTTATTTTTCATCAAATTGTCCTCCGAAATGTTTATTTTACCAATTTTCCGTCAAATTGTCCCCGAAATTTTTTTTTACCAATTTGTCGCTTGCCATCAACTTTTTTACCAATATGTCACTTTGCTAAGTTTTTTTTACCAATTTGTCACTTAACCCCTACCTTTTTTACCAATTTGGTCATTTGGCCCTATGTGAATGCATGAAATGTTTCTAAATTTATAAAAATAAGATTTTATTAAACATCCAAACTAACTTTCCCACCAAAAAAAGGTATCTTAATCATGCAAATGTTAACAATAGTTAACAGACGTTACACAAAGAGTGTTCTGGGAAAGAACAATGCTAAATTCAGGGGCATCATAAATAGAAACTTAAAAAAGGAGTACCGTGTGTATGATATGACAAAAGTTAGAAGGTACCATGAAAAATTTCGAGGAAAAAACAAATCCTCCATTCATGTAACTCAAAAAATTAACTACTAAATTTAAATATTACTTACCTTTTTATAAAAATTGCTTACTTAATTTATCAAATTATTTGAGTGAAGAAAAATGTTCCTTTTGGGGAAGGGTGCACTACGTTGCACCTAATTTGTATCCTTCTTTGTTTCCCCGCTATCCATTTTCTGTTTAACTATTTCAATTTTATCCTGAAGTGACTTAACGATGACAGAAATTAATTATGCAATAATTTACACAATTATTTTATTAAACCATTATGATAAAAATGAGTTTATACGAAAATTTATTCTAATATCTACTCCCTTCTATTCGGAATAACTGTTTTATTTGATATTTCCGTTTATTCACATAACTGTTTCATTTGCCATATTTGGACAGATTTAATGACTTTCCTACCCTTGACTCTTTTCTTTATTTACGACCCCAACCACCCCTAATTCATCCTATTAATAAACTTTTCATTATTTAACTCTCTTATATTCTTACCATATACAATACTTTTCATTATTTAACTTCATTCCTTAATTTTCATGTCATTGTTCAAATGGGACAGTTATTCCGGATAGGAGGGAGTAGGTTAAGAGCACGTATGAGAAAAAACGAAATAATAAAAATAAAATAAAATATACTCTCGAGTCTCCACTCTCCACCTATATAAAATCACAGGTGTGCAAGAGTAGCACCAAACACACACTCACCCCTCTCATCCACACAAATCTGAAATATCGGTTGATATAAGAATGGCACCAACAATCGCCGTCGGTGACACACTTCCCGATGGAACGCTGTCGTATTTCGATGAAAACGATCAGAAACTCGACGTTTCAATACACTCCCTCGCCGCCGGTAAAAAGGTCGTCCTCTTTGGCGTTCCCGGCGCTTTCACCCCCACCTGCAGGTTTCCGATCTCTTTCTTCTTTGTTTTATTTTTTTATTTTTTTGGGGGTTGTGTGGAATGGTTTGATTGATCTTGATTGTTTTATTTTCAAGATGAAAAATTGGACTAAATGAGATCCTGTTAGTAGAGAGAATAAGTTGGTGTTAGGGATGAAAGAAAGGATTTTGAAGTAGAAATTGTAATTGAATATTCCGTAATTACTTCGAGTGGATACAAACCCCCCTATCCTAATTTTCCGCCCTTTGTTAACAATATATTGGCGCATAGCTTAGTTGGTAAAGTCATGAGTGGTGGTAGTCGTGACCTCGAGTTCGAACCCAGATAGCATCAAAATCGGCTTTGTGGCTCCCTTTACACCAAAAAAGAAAATATAATGAAATTGTTGAATTGTGACTGTCCTGATCAAACAAGGCCTTTGTGTTTTCACTTGTGAAGTATGTTTATAAGCTCTGGTATTTGTGAGTTCAGAAATGTTTTAAAAATATCGATTGATTTTGATGGACGTAAAGGTAAATGCTGGTCTACTATCATTGTTGCCTTTGTGATCCTTGATTAACTTACAGGCCAAAAGGTTTCAACTTACTAGCTAATGGGGTAATACTATGTTACTCCGACACTTCACTAGAGCGTGTATCATTTGTCTGACACTCTGACACTACGATACCTTGACACGCATGACACCTCAGTACTTCAGTTTAGATCAAAAGCCAAAAGCATGAACATGGCTATTTTATGAAAAGAAAAAGGAAATCATGCTTTGGTCTACTATGAAGTGTTGAGGTGTCATGCGTGTCAAGGTATTGTAGTTCACCATGTCTCCTACACGCCCAAGTGAATTGTCGAAGTAACATAACCCTCTTAGCCACTAAGATGAAGTCGGTATGAAGTCGCGTAAAGTGTCCTTTTAAAATGTTAAATTGAGCAATTTGCTCCATATGTTGTCATTGTAGCATGAAGCATGTGCCCGGATTCATTGAGAAAGCTGAGGAACTAAAGTCCAAGGGAGTTGAGGAAATTCTTTGCATCAGTGGTAAATGTTTTCTCAACAAATCTCTTTAAAAATGTGCTTGTCGTCTCATTACATGAACATTATTATCGTAGTGCCCCAAGGACCCCCACAGGGAGAACGGGTATTGTATGAACCGCAGCCTCAAATGTCTGCCCAAGTGCCACTTCTCAATAATAGAAATGCATAGACGTAATTAAACAATTTTTGCTATGGAGTATATTCTATCTAAATTTGAATTAAAAAGTTAGGGAGTCTTTGGGTCCATCTGAAAATGAAAATAGTGCTTGTCATCTAGTCCCTTTGTCCCAATCATTTGTTTACCTTTGATTAAAATAATCCTCACAAAGTATATAAAAGGTAAATCAGTGACTGAGACGGAGGGAGTAATTAGCTAGGAAAATCCAGGTTAACAGAGTTGTACTGCAGGATTGTAGGACATGGTAAGTAGGATTAGCTTGTCCAAATTAAAGTTTGAAAAGTCTTTCAACATTTTTAATATGTTGTATGAATGACATTCTCACTCAAAACTTGCTCAATCTGATATTCGTTGGTTGGCAATGTTCATAGATGAAGTAAGGTAGGATCTTTGAATTGTAGTGCTTTCTTTTCCATTTCATTGTAGCAATGCTCATAAACAAACAACGATTGTTATGTGATGGTCTGTGTTCGTTTCCTTGATCCCAGTGAATGACCCATTTGTGATGAAGGCGTGGGCCAAGACGTACCCAGAAAATAAGCATGTGAAGTTCCTAGCTGATGGGTCTGCAACTTATACTCATGCCCTTGGCCTCGAGCTCGACCTAACGGACAAAGGACTCGGTGTCCGTTCTCGCAGGTTTGCTCTGCTTGTAGATGACCTCAAGGTCAAGGTTGCGGGTGTCGAATCAGGTGGAGAGTTCAATGTCTCGAGTGCTGATGACATTCTTAAAGCCTTATGATCACCTTCTCCACATCCAGAATCGGTTGCTACTAGTCCTATTACTATTATGTATGTAGTACTATGTACTACTTTGGCGTAGCGAAATAAATGTAGTGGATCTTTATGAGCATGAATGGTACTATATTTGGTTACATCAGTCTGAACATTTGCAGTAACCTTTGAAATTCAGTGCATCCTTTCTGGTCTGGTTTGAATGTTGAACGATTATCTGTGCTTCTGAATGTTATTATCTATTCTTTTCCCCTCCAGTTCCATGAATATTTGTACACTTGTCAGGAACATAAAATGGTAACAAGGCAAAGAAAATGCAGATTACAGACGCAGTCATATACAACTATTATATTACTCTCCAAATTGTGGGGTAGGGGAGGTCGAGTGTAACCTTATCCTTGGGTTAGCAACACAAAGAGCTTGTTTCCGAATGACTTAGAAAGAAAACCACGTCGAGAACTGCATTGACCGACTACTACCTCGATAAAAAGAAGCATAAGTAGTTTAGTGAGTCATTTTGCTAAATTTCACCTAATATTGACGCATTCCTGCTATTGAAAGTTGAGTTATTAGCATTTTAGTTGAGTCTGCGAGTATGGCAAACTTCGTTTCGAAGGTTGTACGACCTTAAATGGAGCTCAACCCTCCGCCAGCAACAACTAGGTTTCCTGAATCTAAATATTATTAACTAGTTTTTGAACCCGTGGCAATGAAAATTTTATTGAAAGTAAAAACTTGCATAATTTTTGGATTTAGTAAATAACAAAATTTTAGAAATACATTGTCTACCCATACATTTTTGATAAGTTTATATTCCTTAATTTTATTCGAAGTATCCTGCATTTTTTCCTCAACGTTTAAACTTATGAGTGGTGAAATAAAAAAGTGGATATAAAATTATTGTAGATTTTACAACCTGTTTATTTACGCAATAAGCAATTAATTTTACTCGTTTTTGTACACTTTTGATCAAATTAATTCTCATGTTTGTTCTCCTGTCAATTCTCTACCTTCTCTCTCACTTCCTCTCCCACCCACCATCGCTTGGTCGTCAAGAAGCAACATTTGTCATCATTGACCGACTATCTCGAGACCCACCAGTAGACCCTCCACCGCAGTGGTGACCGCACCCAACTCCTCGGACCACGATGTCCCTCTCCACCCCTATCTCAGACATACACCTAACCACCACCGTGCAACCATATCCTACGTCCTCCAACTACCATGCCCCCTCTTGCTCCTACCATCCCCTACATACGTCTCATTCCTCCAGCATAACCACCATCCCGGCCCCATCTCATGTGTGACCCTCAATCCTTCTCATAATCTTGTGCGACTCCCCACCCCATCACTATCCACCCATCGCGACCCCTCCTCTATCACGACCTCCCACCACCACCCATTCATTCCTTTCTAGTGTCCAAATACTTAATCATTTTAACAATTGCCTCTCAATATTGTAAATCATTTTGTCATTCAATACAGTTAATTTGAGATATTTAAAATGGGACACCTTATTTACTCATTACCATTCAGTGTCTTAATGTAAATCGTCTTTTTCACAACACGCATTCCTTCTATTGTACCTTCTCCAACCTTCTTATTCATTCATCAAATTCTCGAATATCTTTGTAATCCCCTATAAAATCTAGTGCAAAACAGTGGCGGAAACACTGTCGAATGGGATTAAATACACAAAGATAAAAGTTGATGTAGGTTCAATAAGGGAACAAATGAGAGCTGCTGGAAACACATGGTTTCCTAGGCCAACTAGAAGAAACGGTATCCTAAACCGTATAGGACTTAGAATATAAGTTATTATTTTCGAATAAGATTAGGAAAATTAGCTTATCCTAGTGAAGTTAGGAAAACTTGTTATTTTCTAATCCTAGTTGTTATGGGATTTCTAAATTCTAGTTGTATTTTTAATTATTAGTTAAATAAGTTTCCTAATTAGATTAGGAAAGAATTAGATAGCTTAATTAGCAAGCTAAGGAATTAGAGTTATAGTCAGATTGTTGACTTCAAGTAGGACTATAAATAAGGACCGATTGTGGCCTTATTTTTCAGATTATTTTTAGATTACGATCAGATTTCAATAAAGTTTAAAATTTGTAAGCAACTCGGATTAGTCTTGCGAGATTAGTTTAGGACTCTTCCTTGCGAGGTTGAGTTATAGCAAAACGAGCTATAACCTCGCGAGGTTAGAACAAGATTTAGCTATCTCTATCCCTTATTTACGATTCTTTAATCACACAGACTCACGATACTTAGCTATGTTTACTCGATCACGTTTTACATCAAATTGGTCATCAGAGCTATGTTCTAATTAATAAATTAGTCTTGGGAAGAACGAAATTATGTCTCAAAAAAAATTTAGGCAAGCATTGAAGAGGTTGGAAGAATATGAGGAAGAATTGTTATGGGAAGACATAACAAGAAGAATTGATCAGCTTTCATCCAAATACGAGAAGTGGGAGAATGAACTTAATCAATCTTGTGGAGCGATGGAAGAAGTGAAAAAGATTGAATCTTCTAAAGTTGTTCACGAAGAAGAATGAGAAAAGGATGGAGAGACGCCACAGAGCAGTCCATACTATTGTCAAATTGTAGAGACGACTGACATTGTCCAAACAAACAGTCCAGAAGACTGTCAGATTCCGAATGATGAAGAAAAGGAGGAAGACGAGATTGTTACATGTATTGTCAAGCCATTAGATGAAGGTGATCAGATTGAAAAAGAAAAGACTGAAAATTTTACTAATATTCATGAAGAAGAGGAGCATATAGAAGACGTGGATGAACAGCTCAAGGTTAATGTAAACTTAGCCAAGGTTAAAATAACCTCACCCAAGGGTACTATAACCTCAACCAAGAGTACTATAACCTTGGATAAGGTTAATGTAACCTTGTTTCATGAACTTTCAAATCTGTCTATTCACGAACCCAACAAAACTAATCTGATGTTGGGTAAGGTATTATTAGATGGTAATAATTGTTCAAATTTTCAATACAAAGAACGTTATCAATCGCCCCTTGAAATATCAATTGATAAGAAACTATATGGTGATGAATGTCAATGTTATTTCTTCATGAGATTGATTTCTGAAGTTGTTCACAGTGGTTTGATTAGCACAAGCAAGTGCTATTTAGATTTTTCTATACTTGTGCATGGAGGGCGGTGGGGTGGAAGGCACAAGCAAAGATGGTTCAAGAGGCGCGAAAGGGGCAGGCACAAAAAAGGGAGACACAAGATCAGATGGTCCAAGGGAAATAGGTTTAAGAACAAAAGAAAAAGTCTTATGTGCTGCACACGGATTGCTACTAACATGGTTAAGATGGGATGGTTCATATTTGATCCGGGAGGTCGATGTTCCAAGAATTAGGTCGATTCTTTTTTGAATAAGGGGAGAATGATGTAGGTTCAATAAGGGAACAAATGAGAGCTGCTGGAAACACATGGTTTCCTAGGCCAACTAGCAGAAACGGTATCCTAAACCATATAAGACTTAGAATATAAGTTATTATTTCCGAATAAGATTAGGAAAATTAGCTTATCCTAGTGAAGTTAGGAAAATTTGTTATTTCCTAATCCTAGTTGTTATGGGATTTCTATTTTCTAGTTGTATTTTTAATTATTAGTTAAATAAGTTTCCTAATTAGATAAGGAAAGAATTAGATAGCTTAATTAGCAAGCTAAGGAATTAAAGTTATAGTCAGATTGTTGACTTCAAGTAAGACTATAAATAAGGACCGATTGTGGCCTTATTTTTCAGATTATTTTTAGATTACGATCAGATTTCAATAAAGTTTACAATTAGTAAGCAACACGGATTAGTCTTGCGATATTAGTTTAGGACTCTTCCTTGCGAGGTTGAGTTATAGCAAATCGAGCTATAACCTCGCGAGGTTAGAACAAGATTTAGCTATCTCTATCCCTTATTTACGATTCTTTAATCACACAACTCACGATACTTAGCTACGTTTACTCGATCAGGTTTTACATCAAATTGGTCATCAGAGCTATGTTCTAATTAATAAATTAGTCTTGGGAAGAACGAAATTATGTCTCAAAAAAAACTTAGGCAAGCACTGAAGAGGTTGGAAGAATATGACGAAGAATTGTTACGGGGGGACATAACAAGGAGAATTGATCAGCTTTCATCCAAATACGAAAAGTGGGAGCGTGAACTTAATCAATCTTGTGGAGCGAAGGAAGAAGTGAAAAAGATTGAATCTTCTAAAGTTGTTCACGAAGAAGAATGAGAAAAGGATGGAGAGACGCCACAGAGCAGTCCATACGATTGTCAAATTGTAGAGACGACTGACCTTGTCCAAACGAACAGTCCATAAAACTGTCAGATTTCGAATGATGAAGAAAAGGAGGAAGACGAGATTGTTACATGTATTGTCAAGCCATTAGATGAAGGTGATCAGATTGAAAAAGAAAAGACTGAAAATTTTACTAATATTCATGAAGAAGAGGAGCATATAGAAGACGTGGATGAACAACTCAAGGTTAATGTAAACTTAGCCAAGGTTAATATAACCTCACCCAAGGGTACTATAACCTCAACCAAGGGTACTATAACCTCGGATAAGGTTAATATAACCTTATTTCATGAACTTTCAAATCTGTCTATTCACGAACCCAACAAAGCTAATTTGATATTGGGTAAGGTATTATTAGATGGTAATGATTGTTCAAATTTTCAATACAAAGAACGTTATCAATCGCACCTTGAAATATCAATTGATAAGAAACTATATGGTGATGAATGTCAATGTTATTTCTTCATGAGATCGATTTCTGAAGTTGTTCACAGTGGTCTGATTAGCTCAAGCAAGTGCTATTTTGATTTTTCTATACTTGTGCATGGAGGGCGGTGGGGTGGAAGGCACAAGCAAAGATGGTTCAAGAAGCGCGAAAAGGGCAGGCACAAAAAGGGGAGACACAAGATAAAATGGTCCAAGGGAAATAGGTTTAAGAACAAAATAAAAAGTCATTTGTGCTCCACACGGATTGCTAACAACATGGTTAAGATGGGATGGTTCATATTTGATCCGGGAGGTCGATGGTCCAAGAATTGGGTCGATTCTTTTTTGAAGAAGGGGAGAATGATGTAGGTTCAATAAGGGAACAAATGAGAGCTGCTGGAAACACATGGTTTCCTAGGCCAACTAGCAGAAACGGTATCTTAAACCATATAGGACTTAGAATATAAGTTATTATTTTCGAATAAGATTAGGAAAATTAGCTTATCCTAGTGAAGTTAGGAAAATTTGTTATTTCCTAATCCTAGTTGTTATGGGATTTCTAAATTCTAGTTGTATTTTTAATTATTAGTTAAATAAGTTTCCTAATTAGATTAGGAAAGAATTAGATAGCTTAATTAGCAAGCTAAGGAATTAGAGTTATAATCAGATTGTTGACTTCAAGTAGGACTATAAATAAGGACCGATTGTGGCCTTATTTTTTAGATTATTTTTTGATTACGATCAGATTTCAATAAAGTTTACAATTAGTAAGCAACTCGGATTAGTCTTGCGAGATTAGTTTAGCACTCTTCCTTGCGAGGTTGAGTTATAGCAAATCGAGCAATAACCTCGCGAGGTTAGAACAAGATTTAGCTATCTCTATCCCTTATTTACGATTCTTTAATCACACAACTCACGATACTTAGCTACGTTTACTCGATCACGTTTTACATCAAATTGGTCATCGGAGCTATCTTCTAATTAATAAATTAGTCTTGGGAAGAACGAAATTATGTCTCAAAAAAAACTTAGGCAAGCACTGAAGCGTTTGGAAGAATATGAGGAAGAATTGTTATGGGAGGACATAACAAGGAGAATTGATCAGCTTTCATCCAAATACGAGAAGTGGGAGCGTGAACTTAATCAATCTTGTGGAGCGAAGGAAGAAGTGAAAAAGATTGAATCTTCTAAAGTTGTTCACGAAGAAGAATGAGAAAAGGATGGAGAGACGCCACAGAGCAATCCATACGATTGTCAAATTGTAGAGACGACATACCTTGTCCAAACGAACAGTCCAGAAGACTATCAGATTCCGAATGATGAAGAAAAGGAGGAAGATGAGATTGTTACATGTATTGTCAAGCCATTAGATGAAGGTGATCAGATTGAAAAAGAAAAGACTGAAAATTTTACTAATATTCATGAAGAAGAGGAGCATATAGAAGACGTGGATGAACAGCTCAAGGTTAATGTAAACTTAGCCAAGGTTAATGTAACCTTACCCATGGGTACTATAACCTCAACCAAGGGTACTATAACCTCGGATAAGGTTAATGTAACCTTGTTTCATGAACTTTCAAATCTGTCTATTCACGAACCCAACAAAGCTAATCTGATGTTGGGTAAGGTATTATTAGATGGTAATGATTGTTCAAATTTTCAATACAAAGAACGTTATTAATCGCCCCTTGAAATATCAATTGATAAGAAACTATATGGTAATGAATGTCAATGTTATTTCTTCATGAGATCGATTTCTGAAGTTGTTCACAGTGGTCTAATTAGCTCAAGCAAGTGCTATTTTGATTTTTCTATACTTGTGCATGGAGGGCGGTGGGGTGGAAGGGACAAGCAAAGATGGTTCAAGAGGCGCGAAAGAGGCAGGCACAAAAAAGGGAGACACAAGATCAGATGGTCCAAGGGAAATAGGTTTAAGAATAAAAGAAAAGGTCTTATGTGCTGCACACGAATTGGTACTAACATGGTTAAGATGGGATGGTTCATATTTGATCCGGGAGGTCGATGGTCCAAGAATTGGGTCGATTCTTTTTTGAAGAAGGGGAGAATGATGTAGGTTCAATAAGGGAACAAATGAGAGCTGCTGGAAACACATGGTTTCCTAGGCCAACTAGCAGAAACGGTATCCTAAACCATATAGGACTTAGAATATAAGTTATTATTTTCGAATAAGATTAGGAAAATTAGCTTATCCTAGTGAAGTTAGGAAAATTTGTTATTTCCTAATCCAAGTTGTTATGGGATTTCTATTTTCTAGTTGTATTTTTAATTATTAGTTAAATAAGTTTCCTAATTACATTAGGAAAGAATTAGATAGCTTAATTAGCAAGCTAAGGAATTAAAGTTATAGTCAGATTGTTGACTTCAAGTAGGACTATAAATAAAGACCGATTGTGGCCTTATTTTTCAGATTATTTTTAGATTACGATCAGATTTCAATAAAGTTTACAATTAGTAAGCAACTCGGATTAGTCTTGCGAGATTAGTTTAAGACTCTTCCTTGCGGGGTTGAGTTATAGCAAATCGAGCAATAACCTCGCGAGGTTAGAACAAGATTTAGCTATCTCTATCCCTTATTTACGATTCTTTAATCACACAACTCACGATACTTAGCTACGTTTACTCGATCACGTTTTACATCAAATTGGTCATCGGAGCTATGTTCTAATTAATAAATTAGTCTTGGGAAGAACGAAATTATGTCTCAAAAAAAACTTAGGCAAGGACTGAAGTGGTTGGAAGAATAATAGGAAGAATTGTTATGGGAGGACATAACAAGGAGAATTGATCAGCTTTCATCCAAATACGAGAAGTGGGAGCGTGAACTTAATCAATCTTGTGGAGCGAACGAAGAAGTGAAAAAGATTGAATCTTCTAAAGTTGTTCACGAAGAAGACTGAGAAAAGGATAGAGAGACGCCACAGAGCAATCCATACGATTGTCAAATTGTAGAGACGACTGACCTTGTCCAAACGAACAGTCCAGAAGACTGTCAGATTCCGAATGATGAAGAAAATGGGGAAGACGAGATTGTTACATGTATTGTCAAGCCATTAGATGAAGGTGATCAGATTGAAAAAGAAAAGACTGAAAATTTTACTAATATTCATGAAGAAGAGGAGCATATAGAAGACGTGGATGAACAACTCAAGGTTAATATAAACTTAGCCAAGGTTAATATAACCTCACCCAAGGGTACTATAACCTCAACCAAGGGTACTATAACCTCGGATAAGGTTAATGTAACCTTGTTTCATGAACTTTCAAATTTGTCTATTCACGAACCCAACAAAGCTAATTTGATATTGGGTAAGGTATTATTAGATGGTAATGATTGTTCAAATTTTCAATACAAAGAACGTTATCAATCGCACCTTGAAATATCAATTGATAAGAAACTATATGGTGATGAATGTCAATGTTATTTCTTCATGAGATCGACTTCTGAAGTTGTTCACTGTGGTCTGATTAGCTCAAGCAAGTGCTATTTTGATTTTTTTATACTTGTGCATGGAGGGCGGTGGGGTGGAAGGCACAAGCAAAGATGGTTCAAGAGGCGCGAAAGGGGCAGGCACAAAAAGAGGAGTAAAAGATGAATCAATCCTTGATTTATTCATTGATAATATATGGCTATATATACAATACTTAGTTCCTAAATACAAGGTATGAAGACTATAAACTAGGCAACAATAAGATTACAATCAACTAAGAATATTGACTAAATATTTACAAAATATTTACATATTCTAATACGCCCCCGCAGTCGAAACGGGAGGTTCACGGATGTTGAGACTGGAACGAAAGTCATCAAACAAAATCTTCGGCAGTCCCTTAGTGAAAATGTCGGCATATTGGTAACGAGATCGGACATGGCAGATAACAGCCTCGCCTAAGGCGACCTTTTCGCGAACTAAATATATGTCGATCTCGATGTGCTTAGTTTGCTGGTGGTTGATTGGATTTCCCGACAAATAAATGGCACTCACATTATCACAATAAACCACGGTGGCCTTCTTAATAGGATAACAAAGCTCGAGTATAAGATTGCGCACCCAACACGATTCGGCAATCACGTTAGCCACGCCCCGGTATTCAGATTCAGCACTCAAGCGTGATATAGTTGGTTGTCTTTTGGATGACCAAGAAATTAAATTGTCCCCTAAAAATACACAATACCCCGACGTCGACCGTCTAGAATCAGGACAACCACCCCAGTCTGAAGGAAAAGTAGATCTATATACTTAACATATTCATATATGTTTTATGTTAATTTGTCATAAAATTAATTGGTGATCTTATGCATGCAAACTTATAAACAATATAAAGAAGAAATCTTTATCTTACATTGGATTTTCGGTTTACTAGGGCACAAGAGAGATCTCCTTCTCTCTTGTTCTTGTGCTTTCCTCAATGGATGAACAAAGACCCAAGTATAGGATCTCTCCCAAGGATTTATACCCAAGACACACTCTTAATAAAATTAATATTATGTATACTAGGCAATATTAATTTTGTAAGAAAAATTGACCCAAAATAATTTGGTTTTAACTCCCAAAACCGGTTAGAAGGAAGAGAGGAAGGAAGGAGAAATATTTTATCTCTCTAAAATATTTTTGGTGAATGAATGAATGAATGAATGAATGAATACAACAAAATGCATTTTGTGTATATTAGGTAAAAAATAGGAGGAAAAATCAACTCTAAAAACCGGGTGGAAAAGGGGGGGCAAAGGGAGCCAATGCATGCTTGAGTTGTTCTTCACAATGAACACTAGGTGTGCATGGCTAGACAATTAGGGCAATCATCATGTTTACCACTCAAACAATAAACACAATATTATCTTAATTCTTCCTTAATTTCGGTCCACTTAGATAATATGGACTCCATATTATCTTTGTCAAAATGTCAATTTGTCTTATGTCACATGTCATATGTTACATAAATTTGTTATGTATTTTTAACATATTAAAAATCAACGTATTAATAAAAATACGTCATATACAAAAATCGACTTAGTAATTCATAATTACTTGTACCAAAATATTTTACCAATTATAAATCACAATAATTTGTATTTATAATAATTCATTCAATTTCAATTGTTTCTTTAAACAATAATTTCATCTGAGTAATGAAACAATTCGATTACTCAGACCGTATCTCATTTAATCAAATTTCAATGAGACACGTAAATATTACTTCCAAAATCGTCCGTCAATTTTAAATAATTTAATTGACTCGTAACGTTATATGATCAATTAAATGATCAATTAAGAGTGTTGCCCTATAGGTATGACCTAGGGGATCAACTGATCACCACCGTCGCACGACAGTAATGTCAAACTCTAGTCAGCCAATCATTACCGATATGTGTGGACCAGTTGACAGTAAAATATTACTTCCCAATTGTATTCTTTATAATGAGACTTAAACATGTGATCATCATGATCAACAGTTGTGATCGCATTATTGTCGGAGGACACATATTCCAACAATCTCCCACTTGTCCTCGACAAGTGTGCGTCACCAATTCTCTTGTCCTATTATTATCTCCCACTCAATGCAAGGTGTCTTTCAGGTCGTACTTGCAAGTGATCATATCGAGAACGGTTTCCTCGATCTGGAGAATAACTGATTGACCGGATTTACCCACCATGGATACATTCCGAGCGTGGCCACGCATTTCCAGTTCATTACTCCTCGAGTGGCCCTGAGATATTGTTATAACCCTGACTAGGGGTGGACAATTCCTATCGCACTCATTCCCTTCAACTAGCCACAGCCATCATAACCCAAAATATGCCCATTTGACCCCATTTACGAAGGTCGTAGTAACACAAATCAAAGTTAATCTGAAACTGTGCCATCTTAGGCGAATAGTCTTTAGTCAAAAGAATCGATTCATTTGAATACTATAGCAGCTCTCGCCACGACCAGGCTATATAAATTTGCCAGAACTCTATAAGCGGTCATTAGGCCCGACAAAAAGTTCCTAACAGTCCGCCTATGTGATCGACTAGTCATCTCACATGACTTTATGGCACTTGAACTTGCCATCAATCGCATCACACTCTAGTCACTTCGAGACGTCACCTCATACAAGTGACTATGGGCAAATACAATGCTAATCCATGTTCACTTTAACGGGGTTCAATTGTCTCCACAACCCGTTTGGATGTAACAAAGTATATGGTGAGTTAATAATAACTCAAACGACAAATGTCGACATCACACTCGGGTAGTCAATACAAGATTACAACCTTGTGATGCATATCGTAAGTGTGTAAACACTTGTTGATTTCAACAGAAGTTCAATATGTTACGTGTCCATGTGTTTAAACTTCTTAATCGTATTATCCTTTACATTCATGTTATCACTCATAGCATGAACCTTACCAAGTACACATCAAGGTTCCCGACCTTGGTTTCGGTTCTTTATCTTGAAAGAACTTCGTTATCGATTATCACATAACGAGCGAATTTGTGGTGAATGATATAACTTGTACTCATCAAGTGCTCCATCCACACACAATGCACTTATGTATATGTTTTGTAGACTCTTGCAACAATTTGTCAAGATGATTAGCCTAGAACTTCTCACAAGTCCTAGTATATTAGGAAAGGTTAGTTTTGAGTAACTTCTTATTCAACTAAGTATCTTTCCAAGCTTCCTATTTCTCCTTTTGGCTTGAAAAGTTTTAGGATTTACATAAATCTTTACGTGTGTTTGGATTTTCTATAATATGTGCAACCTCTTGACACATAACAGAGTATTCTCAAAACATCGAAATCGCTCATCGGATTCTCCTCGAGAATTCATGACGTTTCTTGTATGGCTTGCCAATGAATCATCATGCTCTCATGCATATGATTCACCATTGGACATGTGCATGATTATTCTAATGGCGGAAACATTAGTTACTAATAATCATGAGATCAACCGTTCTTAGGTTCGATGAACGACCATGACTGCTAATGGCAATTCCATTTTCATTTACATGAATAACCTATGTGTATGTTGATACGATGTGTATTTCTTAATACTAATCCAATATCTCTTGATGTAATTGGATTCATCATAGTCCACATTCATCCAGAATTGAAAAATCAAATACTTCTTTGTGAAAGAAGATATTAGCTCGTCATTCCTAATGAGTAATGAGTTGTAAACATTCAAAGGATGATAGCTCCCACTAAATTCCATGTCTTCACATGATAATTTCTAAACTCCCACTTAATTCCACATGTTTCGAAATTGATTACTCAATTGAAAACATTTCAAAATTGGAATGTATGTTGCTTTGCAAAGTTACTAAGATGAAGCCATATATGTTCCCATCATATCATTTCAAAATTCCTATTTTGAAGAGGTCTCATCTCAACCTTATGGAAAGAGATTTTAATCTCTAATTCGTACATGTCATAATGATACGTAGCAATGTCATTGTTTAAATATAAATAACATTTAATACACGTCCTTCAAAATATCCCTTTTAGAAGGAGGTTTAACCAATTCATTTTCATAATGTGGTTAAGTAATGGCATTTGCGAGGTTAAAAACTTAGCTATTGAAGATATCGGTAAATCAATACTTGCAACTCGTTTATAACTAGTGTGTTACTTTGATTCATTTAGGCTCTTAAGTAAATCTCAAGGTTGAAACTATTGGTCAAAATTTATCATAAACTAGTCAAAACTCTTGTTAAGACTTTACATTAGTCATTTTTCTTCCAAAACTTTCTTTTGGTCTCCTCGTGTAGTTATCTTGAGAAAATATTCCTTTGATTACTTCACTTGGTCTCTTTAGTCATATAGAACTATTTGAGACCATAGATCTCATTTATTGGGTATACTATATAAATAGATATACCTTCATTCAAATCATTCTCTCTTGCGTAGATCTCATTTACACAAGTACACAAACTTATCTTGGTGTGAGTTGTGTCCTCAATTTATTTTCTCTCACTCTATCTTTAGAATAAATACACTAGAGATTCAAAGATAGCATATGAGACACAAATAATGATGTTGAAGTATAAGGAGAACTATCTCATAGATTGACTAATAGTTTTAGATTTCATAAGTGTACTTGGTGATTGACATTCCTTTAAGAGAGTTCATAGACTCAAAATCACTTTGTAAATGATCATACACAAGCCTTAAGCATGTGGACATATAATGAATCCTGTCATTATATTTGTCTATTGGATCACTTTAAGTGAATAATCATATGTTTCTAAGAGCAAGCATTTAAATACGAATTTTAGAACAAAGGATAAAATGATAAAACGGGTGACTTGGGTTGTAAACCAAGCCACCATTATCCAAAATACAACCAATTATCCAAAATACCTTTCCATGTCGAACACGGAAACTTAAAGGTTCTAAAATTCAAAACATGAATAAAATAAGACAATAAAAAGCAAAGCTCCATGAAAGCTATTCCTAGCTTCTTGATGGTTTCTCATGCTTGCTTTTCCTTTCCCTTGTCTTTGCTTGGTAGATGCCCTATTTACAATAAAAAGGGAGATACATTATCACAACTTTGTATCACAATACCATAGTTGAATTAGAAACATAAAAGAAGGATAGTCATTTACCTACTGGAGTAATCTTTCCAGCCTTAATATCACCAAGGTATTTGGAACAATTTCTTTTCCAATGTCCAATACCATTACAATAATGGCATTTATCAAGAGGACCCTTCTTGATTTTTGAAGTGCTAGCATTATTAGCCTTAGCTTTGATGAAAGTGGGAGCTTGTTTCTTACCCTTCCTCCCATTCTTCTTTAACTTCCCCTTGCTCTTAGTGCTTATGTTTAGCACATGTTTTGGTGGGTTCACATTTAACCCCATGTCTCTCTCGGCTTGCACAAGTAACTTGTGCAATTCTTCAAGAGACACATCCTTGTCTTGCATGTTAAAATTCACCCGGAATTGAACATACGTTTTGACTTTGGATAAGGAGTGTAGAATCCTATCTACAATGAGTTCTTTGGGGATTTCAACCTTTTGAATTTTCAAGGTCTCGACAAGCTCCATAAGTTTGAGCACATGAGGGCTAACCTTTTGGCCCTCTTTGAAGTCGAGATCAAAGAATGCCGCGGCCGCCTCATATTGGCGGATCAGCGGAGTTTGTGAAAACATTGTCACAAGCTTGGAGTAAATCTCATTAGCGGTGCCTATTTTAAAGGCTCTCCTTTGGAGATCTGCCTCCATCGCAAATATCAACACGTTTTTCATTGCGGCGGACTCCTTATGGTAAGCCTCATATGCTTCCCTAGTGACGGCGGTCGACCTAGTAGTAGGTTCGGGTGGAGAGGCCTTGGTAATGTAACGAAGCTTGTCGTCACCTTGGGCGGCTAATTTGAGTTGGGCATCCCAATCGGAGAAATTTGACCCATTCTTTTCAAGTTTACATCGATCCATGAAGGATCGGAGCCATGATGAATTAGTGAGAGGCGTGGCGTTAGGGGTTGGTGTTGCCATTTGTTATGAGAAAAGAAGTGGTCTACAAAACGAAATAGAAGGAGTAAAACAAATGTCGTTTTAACAATAATACTCGTAAAAATTTATAATTTAAACAAGTTTTATGCATTTTTCTAGTGACCTCTACCCAACTAGATAAATGATTCCAAGACACAAATTCATATCGACTTAGGCACGGTGGGGCCGATTTATCCTTTATCAATATAACTCGGTGGATAATCGATTCTACTTTTAGAACTCTTGGTCGATAATATTACATTAACATTTATCTTTAGCCCAAAACACATTCAACAAGGGGACGGCGTGGCCGATAAAACCTTTATCGAAAAACTTTTGTTGAGTTCAATCCAAATTTCGAATAAATGTGTCCATGATCCAAACCCACATTAACTTGGACACGGTGTGGCCGATTCATCCCTTATCAACATGAATTCGGTGGATAGACATTTATCACCCACTTCCCCTACGTAACAAGGTTTTTACCCCGGTGTGGCCGAGTGCACTTTCTCACGAAATAGGTTTTCACGGTTTCTACTCTTTGGTAAGGCTATGTCTCAATTGATTGTTTTAGCGAGAGGTCATGTCAATTTATTATCTATCACGTTTTAAGTGAACTAAAGCGGTGAACTACGATAATTGCAATTGACACGGTCGATAAACTCGATGAAAGAAGATGCATGTTTTAGTTATGGCGATTTAGCGATGCATGTGACATATAAATAAAATGCAAAGCATAAAAATAAATCCTAGTATGGCCTTCCTAAAATAGAAAAACTATTTAACTATTACATATTCGGAAACCAACTCCATTGGTCCCTTGAACTTCGGTTGTGGCACGCATCTCGAGGTAACACCGTCTTTATGTATCGCCATCTTGAAGAAATCCGTCTTTGGGAACTCCGAAATAATTAAAATTACATAACAAATTACATAATTTCCTATTATACATTTATAACTAAAATAAAATATATCTATTAAATTACAAAACGGTGATACGAGATCACAATAAATTACAACCGAATCGATATTCCCATACATTTCGGGTAATACCAATTAAAAACTAAGGCCATACTAAGTAAAAATTACATAATTCAAAAATTACATAAAATAAAATTATGACAATCATAAAGAAAATGCAGCATTATAATATTTTTGAACATGCCCAATTTTATGCTAAATCGCCTTTAAGTAGCCAATATCGTATATTACTCGGTTTTTACGGATTTGCGTGATTTCAACATTTTATAATCACAAAAATTACATAAATTCATATTTATGCATAAGTTAATTACCCTAACCTCTTAGGACTCAAAATTTAGTCTTCACTAATTATTTGACCATAATTAACTCATATTTATAAAATTTGTTCATTAATGGACTTAAAATTATAATAAAAAGCTATAAACTTCAAATAAATCACAAAATTTCAACTAAATTCAAAAATTTGAAATTTAAACTCATGAACATTCTGGAAAAATACCATGACACTCATAATGTTAAAAAACTTAGGTTAAAAATTTCGAATTTATCCGGAAAAACAATGTTGCGGTTTATCGGTTTTTAACAAAATAATCATAAAAACATGAGAAAAATTATATTCATCAACTTTTCAATTTTAGATCTGAAAAAGATAATAAAATGCAACATGTGACGTTTTTCCTTAGTCATGGAGAATGTTTTATTAATATTTCACTAATTAAGTCACTATTTATGCTATTTTTCTTCAAAAATCCATAAATCATGAAAAAAGACTTCAATATAGCCTATTATTTTACACACATCTTGTAAAATTGCATGTGACAACATACTAAATTTTTATGACCAGATTCGAAATTTATCTCATATTAACCTATTTTTCATCTAAAATCGATTTTAATAATGAAAAATCCATTTTTTGAGCATACGAAATCCAAAAATTATGAAAATTTACAGGTCATCTCAAAATAATATATGTGACAACATATCCAAAAATCACTGGAAAATTCGAAGTTTAGTCCGAAAATGACATTTTATTCATAAAATCATATTTTTAATGTCATTATGATGTAATATGAACAATAAAAATCCATAAAATAACCAAAATATCCTAAAAACATTTTAGGACCAGAAACTTTAACATACAAAATTATTTTCGTGATATATCATAATAACACAAATTTAACAAGTTTTATATGTTAATCGTATAACTCGGAAAAACTTTTAACCGATTTGCATGCAAACAACCAAGGCTCATGATACCGAATGAAGAAAAAGTAGATCTATATACTTAACATATTCATATATGTTTTATGTTAATTTGTCATAAAATTAATTGGTGATCTTATGCATGCAAACTTATAAACAATATAAAGAATAAATCTTTATCTTACATTGGATTTTCGGTTTACTAGGGCACAAGAGAGATCTCCTTCTCTCTTGTTCTTGTGCTTTCCTCAATGGATGAACAAAGACCCAAGTATAGGATCTCTCCCAAGGATTTATACCCAAGACACACTCTTAATAAAATTAATATTATGTATACTAGACAATATTAATTTTGTAAGAAAAATTGACCCAAAATAATTTGGTTTTAACTCCCAAAACCGGTTAGGAGGAAGAGAGGAAGGAAGGAGAAATATTTTATCTCTCTAAAATATTTTTGGTGAATGAATGAATGAATGAATACAACAAAATGCATTTTTGTGTATATTAGGTAAAAAATAGGAGGAAAAACCAAAGTGGTTTTTCCTCTCTAAAAATCGGGTGGAAAAGGGGGGCAAAGGGAGCCAATGCATGCTTGAGTTGTTCTTCACAATGAACACTAGGTGTGCATGGATAGACAATTAGAGCAATCATCATGTTTACCACTCAAACAATAAACACAATATTATCCTAATTCTTCCTTAATTTCGGTCCACTTAGATAATATGGACTCCATATTATCTTTGTCAAAATGTCAATTTGTCTTATGTCAAATGTCATATGTTACATAAATTTGTTATGTATGTTTAACATATTAAAAATCAACGTATTAATAAAAATACGTCATATACAAAAATCGACTTAGTAATTCATAATTACTTGTACCAAAATATTTTACCAATTATAAATCACAATAATTTGTATTTATAATAATTCATTCAATTTCAATTGTTTCTTTAAACAATAATTTCATCTGAGTAATGAAACAATTCGATTACTCAGACCGTATCTCATTTAATCAAATTTCAATGAGACACGTAAATATTACTTCCAAAATCGTCCGTCAATTTTAAATAATTTAATTAACTCGTAACGTTATATGATCAATTAAATGATCAATTAAGAGTGTTGCCCTATAGGTATGACCTAGGGGATCAACTGATCACCACCGTCGCACGACAGTAATGTCAAACTCTAGTCAGCCAATCATTACCGATATGTGTGGACCAGTTGACAGTAAAATATTACTTCCCAATTGTATTCTTTATAATGAGACTTAAACATGTGATCATCATGATCAACAGTTGTGATCGCATTATTGTCGGAGGACACATATTCCAACACAGTCGGCGTCCGTATATGTAGTTAGAGTGGCGGTAGACGATGAGGTGAGATGTAGATCAAGGGAGAGCGTACCTTTGATGTAGCGAATAATGCGCTTTAGCGCAGCCCAATGTTCCTCGCGTGGATCATGCATAAAGAGGCATATTTGTTGTACAACGTAGGCAATGTCCGGGCGAGTGAAGGTTAAATATTGAAGGGCACCAGCTAGGCTACGGTATAAGGATGGATCAGCCACCTTAGGACCGACAGTAGCACTTAGTTTGGCCTTGGTGTCAACAGGCGTCTGGGCTGGTTTACACGAGGACATGTTGGCACGGTTTACAATTTCAGTGGCATATTTCGACTGATGAAGAAACAGCCCGGAACTATCACGGGTCACGGCAAAACCGAGGAAGAAACTCAGTGGGCCAAGATCCGTCATGGCAAACTCGGATTTTAGCCGAGCTAAAAAGTCCTGCAGCAACTTATTAGAGGACGTAGTGATGACGATATCATCGACGTATAAAAGTAAGTAAGCTATGTCTCGACCATGACGATAAATAAAGGGAGAGTTGTCACACATGCTATGACGGAAACCAATGGAAGCGACAAAAGCGGCAAACCTGTGGTACCACGCTCGCGGGGCTTGTTTAAGACCGTAAAGGGACTTCTTTAGAAGACACACGTGATTGGGAAATTTACGGTCACGGAAACCCGGCGGTTGGTGCATATAGACGGTCTCATCAAGCGTGCCATTGAGGAATGCATTTTTGACATCAAGTTGATGAATAGGCCATTTATTTGACACGGCTATACTGAGGACCGTTCTTATGGTTGTGGGCTTCACCACCGGACTAAAAGTCTTATCACAATCAATGCCGACCTGTTGAGACCTGCCATTAACAACAAGTCGAGCTTTGTGGCGCTCTAAATCTCCGTTAGATTTGAATTTATGCTTAAAGAGCCACATACAATGAGTGATATTGGTATTAGCGGGATGGGGAACAAGAACCCAAGTCTTATTGCTAATGAGGGCATTATACTCGTCATTCATGGCGGTATTCCAATTAGGATCTTTAAGAGCGGTGATAGGACACTTAGGGATAGGTGAAGGCGTGTGTGAGACAGAGAGGTTCATAAGGGTACGAGGTTTGAAAATGCCTCGTTGGGCTCAGGTAACCATCTGGGGAGACACGGTGGGGGGGAACGTGTGGAGGGGGAGATGGTGTGGGTGACCGAGGGGAAACAGGGGAGTGAGGGGAGGACACTATTGGTGACACGGCAGGGGAGGCAGGGGCAGTAGCCTGCTCGTAAAGTTGCAGGTCACGGAGATGGGAAGTGTCGGTCTCAAGGAATGTGTAATCTGGGCTCGGGGAGATAGGGTCGGCCTTGTAAAGGAAAATCGTCTCGTGGAAAGTGACATGGCGTGACACGATTATTTTACAGGACGAAAGATCAAGACACTTATAGCCCCTATGGTTCGAGGGATACCCAAGAAAGACACACGGGATCGAGCGAGCTTGGAGTTTATGGATGCTCGATGGTGGGAGATGTGGATAGCAAAGGCAACCAAATGTTCGGAGGTGGGAGTAGGACGGTTCTCGGTGATATAGGGACGAGAGTGGGGAGACATTGTGGTTGGCTTTGCTTGGTAGGAGGTTGTGTATGTAGGTGGCAGTAGACAAGGCATGGGGCCAAAGGGCGGGTGGTACATGGGCATGAAGGAGGAGAGTACGAACCATATTATTAATTGTTCGTATCTTCCGTTCGGCTTTGCCATTTTGGGATGATGTGTGTGGGTAGGAGAAACGGAAAAGGGTGCCATTTTGTGCGAAATGGGTAAGGAAAGACGAGTTGTCAAATTCGCGTCCGTTATCACATTGAAACGTTTTGATGGTCTTTTCAAATTGAGTTTGTATTAATTTGTGGAAATTTTTAAATATGTCATACACTTGTGATTTATGGTTAATTGGAAATGTCCATAAAAAATTGGTGTAATCGTCAAGAAATAGCACATAATACCGATGACCGAGACCACTAGCGACAGGTGATGTCCAAAGATCGCTGTGGATAATATCAAAAGCAGCTGTAGTTTGTGATAAAGACGGATAAAAAGGCAACTTAATATGCTTCCCAAGTTCACATGAATGAAAAAAATGAGGTTTAATTAAACGTTTACATGGCAAATTATTAGAAATGCTATTAAAAACCGGCTGTCCCGGGTGAGCTAAACGATCGTGCCATGTAGATGGTGCAACAGCTAGGAGGGCGTGTGGTTTAGTGATGGCAGAGACGGAGTGGAGAGGGTAGAGGTCGCCTTTGCTATTACATCTCAGTAGTTGTGTCCTAGTCTTGAGGTCCTTCACAGAAAAACCAAGTGGGTCAAATTCAACGGATACGGAATTATCGGTTGTAAAAAGGCGTACTGACACAAGGTTCTTAACGATGTTGGGGACATGAAGGACATTATTTAGAGATAAAGCAGGGAGGGGTCGGGGTAGGGACGTATGACCTAGACCTTTAATTGGAATACGCTGACCACTTCCAACAACAATACTACGATTTACGCCCAAAGTAGAATAAGACGAGAGTGTACCTGAGTCCGCCGTCATATGAGAGCTCGCACCCGTATCCATAAACCAGCGTGGATCCGGTGGCATGAGAGTCATCCCTTGAAAAGCGGTGCCTAGCTTAGTTGGAGTATAGCTAGGTGAGGCAGAGGGCATGGCATATGGGTAAACCATGAAAGCTTGAGGAGGACGGGGTCCAAGGATTCCAGCAGCCTTAGGTGAAACCTGAGGCTGAGACCACCCATTGGTAGGGTAAGGGTAGGGAGGCGCAACCCGTTGTGCCGGAGCCCAGGGGCCATAAGGCGACCACGAAACAGGGGCAAGCTAAGGCGTCCCTGTCTTGGCCTGTTTGTCCTCTTGACGGTTCTCATGGTTGCGATTGTTGCCGCCGCCATTCTTCCCACGTTTCCCGTTCGAGCGACCATTATTGTTCTTGGAACGGCCGTTGTGATAATGACGAGAGGAAGAGTCTTTCGAATCTTTCGAGTCTTTCGCGGTGTCTTTGGCAGTAACCACAACAAGAGCAGCATCAGTAGAGGGGGGTGGCGTCTGGGTTGTTTCCTCGAGGATGAGCATTGAACGGGCCTGGTAGAAGAGTGGGAGCGGGTCACGATGTTGTATAATCGTAGCAATCCCTTTATACTCTTCATTTAAACCCGCAACTAGTTGAAGCACAAGGCGATCATTAGACACAGGAGAGCCGACATTTGCCAATTGATCTGCAAGGGTCTTGAGGGCCTGACAGTAGGCAGATGCGGTAGCAAAATTCTCGATCTTGGTGGTGGAGAATTGTCGCTCCAAAGTAACGGCTCGGGTGTGTTTGTTGTCGCGAAAAATATCGCGAATGCGGTCCCAAGGCACTTTGGCGGTGGCACCGGGTTGAAGGATTGTGAGGAGGAGGTCTTGAGAGATGGTTGTGAATATCCATTGCTTGACAATGGCATCGAGACGAGTCCGAAGAGCGAGGTTTGGAGCATCATCGTCGTCCGATGAATCACTTCCATCTCCGGCAGCGGAGATGTGGTCCCCGACTTCGAAAGCCTGCGCAGTATTGAGAAACAATTCTGCCCATGAGTCATAGTGAGCGGTTTCCATATCAAGGACGATGGGAATGTGGTGTTTGATGTTTCCGATGGAGAAGACAGGATGATAGATGGGCTGTTTGGGAGCCATGACTCAAGTGGCAAAAGGAGAAAAGAGAGAAAAGAGAGACGGCAGAGGAGTTTTTGTGGAAGAGGGGAGGAAGAAGACTTGATACCATGATATATGAACCATCTCAACCAAAACCTTAAGGTGATGGTTGAAACCCAACTATTATAAATATTCCTATTAGGGAGACACAAGATCAGATGGTCCAAGGAAAATAGGTTTAAGAACAAAAGAAAAAGTCTTATGTGCTGCACACGGATTGCTACTAACATGGTTAAGATGGGATGGTTCATATTTGATCCGGGAGGTCGATGGTCCAAGAATTGGGTCGATTCTTTTTTGAAGAAGGGGAGAATGATGTAGGTTCAATAAGGGAACAAATGAGAGCTGCTGGAAACACATGGTTTCCTAGGCCAACTAGAAGAAACGGTATCCTAAACCGTATAGGACTTAGAATATAAGTTATTATTTTCGAATAAGATTAGGAAAATTAGCTTATCCTAGTGAAGTTAGGAAAATTTATTATTTTCTAATCCTAGTTGTTATGGGATTTCTAAATTCTAGTTGTATTTTTAATTATTAGTTAAATAAGTTTCCTAATAAGATTAGGAAAGAATTAGATAGCTTAATTAGCAAGCTAAGGAATTAGAGTTATAGTCAGATTGTTGACTTCAAGTAGGATTATAAATAAGGACCGATTGTGGCCTTATTTTTCAGATTATTTTTAGATTACGACCAGATTTCAATAAAGATTACAATTAGTAAGCAACTCGGATTAGTCTTGCGAGATTAGTTTAGGACTCTTCCTTGCGAGGTTGAGTTATAGAAAATCGAGCAATAACCTCACGAGGTTAGAACAAGATTTAGCTATCTCTATCCCTTACTTATGATTCTTTAATCACACAACTCACGATACTTAGCTACGTTTACTCGATCACGTTTTACATCAAATTGGTCATCAGAGATATGTTCTAATTAATAAATTAGTCTTGGAAAGAACGAAATTATGTCTCAAAAAAAACTTAGGCAAGCACTGAAGAGGTTGGAAGAATATAAGGAAAAATTGTTATGGGAGGACATAACAAGGAGAATTGATCAGCTTTCATGCAAATACGAGAAGTGGGAGCGTGAACTTAATCAATCTTGTGGAGCGAAGGAAGAAGTGAAAAAGATTGAATCTTCTAAAGTTTTTCACGAAGAAGAATGAGAAAAGGATGGAGAGACGCCACAGAGCAGTCCATACGATAGTCAAATTGTAGAGACGACTGACCTTGTCCAAACGAACAGTCCAGAAGACTGTCAGATTCCGAATGATGAAGAAAAGGAGGAAGACGAGATTGTTACATGTATTGTCAAGCCATTAGATGAAGGTGATCAGATTGAAAATGTAACACCCCCATACTCCAAGTGCCTTACCAGGACCACTCAGGTATAAGGATGCCACCATCTCGGTTGCCCGAGGCAATGAATATCATAAGACAATAAAGAAACGTACTTTAAAAGTAATTACAGTTTAAGTGATTACATGTTCAAAACCAAAACTGATAAAAGGAACTACAAGTTCTCAAAACTATCTACTATCAAAATACTATCAAGCGTCGACACAAATGGAAGACTTCTAAACTGCAACGTGGTGACTCATCCCAGCTATCCCATACGCATCGTCTCATACCTGCTCAATAACCGCTCACCATCCCCGAATGGATCACCACAGTTTTAAAACATTTAAACGGGTCGATACTAATCACATAATTTATATGATCCAACAACACAACAAACAACATAGCTCAAACAATCACACACACAATCACACCCACTCCAATCAATCTCCGTCACCGATCGTCCACCGGACCAGCCACCGCGATGGGGGACCGCAGCCGTTCCCACCTAAGCCCCGCTCATCATACCGAGCGATAACCCTGTCCCATCAATGTGCACATCCCCTTCCGTGGCGGGTTCCACGAAGGGCGAAACTAGGGCGTGAAGCCACTCCCGCAAGTGACTCCACTCAGCCGAGAACGCATCTCGAGAACCATAGACAACCAATCACAATCACAACATCAACAACCGTCTGAATCTATCAACAATGTACAATCACAATCACAAATAGTCACAACACAATTACTATATCAAACAATAAATCTCACACATCAACAATCATCCCATTATGGGACTAATACGAGTAGGAAATCCTACCGGAAAGCATAATTATCGACGGTCTCTACAAAAGTATCAAAAAGGCTCTTCTACAAAACCTCCTCCTATCATACAAACATACAAACACTACCGAATCACAATCTACACAAAAACCCCCAATCTCTAAATTAGGGTTTAACCAATTCAAAGGAAATACAATAAAAAGGGTACATAGATCTTACCCTCGACGCAAGGAACTCAACGATACGAATAATGACAAGAACTCGACCGTCCCAACTCCGGAATTGCTAAGAATGCGATTAGGAAGATGAACTGGTTGCTTTCTCTCTTAAACAGGGTTTTAGGTTTTGTAAAAGTGATTTAAAACAATGACGACTATGTTTAAATACCTTAATCGCATAATTAACAAAACCCGAGAAAACTCCCCGTAAAACCGGACACTCGATCGAGTACCCAAGGTACTCGATCGAGTACCCCCTACTCGATCGAGTGCCCCAAATACTCGATCGAGTACCCAACAGGTCAGAAACTATTTTATTTCGCAACTTACCCTTACTCGACAGAGTAAGGCCTACTCGATAGAGTACCCCAAGACTTATAAATACGGAGTATTACAGAAAAAGAAAAGACTGAAAATTTTACTAATATTCATGAAGAAGAGGAGCATATAGAAGACGTGGATGAACAGCTCAAGGTTAATGTAAACTTAGCCAAGGTTAATGTAACCTCACCCAAGGGTACTATAACCTCAACCAAGGGTACTATAACCTCGGATAAGGTTAATGTAACCTTGTTTCATGAACTTTCAAATCTGTCTATTCACGAACCCAACAAAGCTAATCTGATGTTGGGTAAGGTATTATTAGATGGTAATGATTGTTCAAACTTTCAATACAAAGAACGTTATCAATCGCCCCTTGAAATATCAATTGATAAGAAACTATATGGTGATGAATGTCAATGTTATTTCTTCATGAGATCGATTTCTGAAGTTGTTCACAGTGGTCTGATTAGCTCAAGCAAGTGCTATTTTGATTTTTCTATACTTGTGCATGGAGGGCGGTGGGGTGGAAGGCACAAGCAAAGATGGTTCAAGAGGCGCGAAAGAGGCAGGCACAAAAAAGGAAGACACGAGATCAGATAGTCCAAGGGAAATAGGTTTAAGAACAAAAGAAAATGTCTTATGTGCTGCACACGGATTGCTACTAACATGGTTAAGATGGGATGGTTCATATTTGATCCGGGAATCGATTGTCCAAGAATTGGGTCAATTCTTTTTTGAAGAAGGGGAGAATGATGTAGGTTCAATGAGGGAACAAATGAGAGCTGCTGGAAACACATGGTTTCCTAGGCCAACTAGAAGAAACGGTATCCTAAACCGTATAGGACTTAGAATATAAGTTATTATTTTCGAATAAGATTAGGAAAATTAGCTTATCCTAGTGAAGTTAGGAAAACTTGTTATTTCCTAATCCTAGTTGTTATGGGATTTCTAAATTCTAGTTGTATTTTTAATTATTAGTTAAATAAGTTTCCTAATTAGATTAGGAAAGAATTAGATAGCTTAATTAGCAAGCTAAGGAATTAGAGTTATAGTTTGATTGTTGACTTCAAGTAGGACTATAAATAAGGACCGATTGTGACCTTATTTTTCAGATTATTTTTAGATTACGATCAGATTTCAATAAAGTTTACAATTTGTAAGCAACTAGGATTAGTCTTGCGAGATTACTTTAGGACTCTTCCTTGCGAGGTTGAGTTATAACAAATCGAGCTATAACCTCGCAAGGTTAGAACAAGATTTAGCTATCTCTATCCCTTATTTACGATTCTTTAATCACAATATCCACACAATATCATCAAATCACACGTTACTTTCACAATACAATCGATAATTCCGCTGCAATTTCTCAAACCCTAGTTTCGTAATATCCAAACCTACGAATTCTATATCAAAAGTTCTAGCTGTTATAAATTGAGAATGTATAAAATTCTCAAAGATAAAATAAAAACAAAGGATCAAGTTTAAACAATTGCCACTTTTATAAAAAGGGCGAAAATAAAATTCCTCATAGTGTTCAAACGAAAACCATAAAAGAAAGCAGAAAAACAGAGTTGGATCTGCAAACTACTCGCTAGCTCACACAGAAATCCCTAGAAAAGCTAACACCTGTCATGTTAAAAACATAACAGCCACAATCAGTGAGGAGTAACTCAACGTTCTCCCAGCCATATCACATGATATAAATGTTACAGATGCAAATAATATATCAAAGTAAATTGAAATGTTATAAAACATATGTAACAAAATGTGATTACCAAATTACGTTAAAACCAACGTGCTGCATACTTAAAAGCAAAATATTCAAAAGACAGAACGGAAATAATTTAGTTCAGGCTAGATATTCACTTTAGCTATACTCCTTGACACCGCAGCATCTTACACTAGTTTCGGGAACCCAGTTTCACGCAAAGGTGACCATCCCCAGGTCCACTCACTAGACAACAAACTATAATAGGACTTGTCTTACCACGTAGTGCGTAGTCCCAGTCTAAGTACATGTACATGACTCTACGACAATCTATACCTCCCACAAGGGTACCCAATCATATAACTGTATAAGAACCCGTATGCCTTAGTTCATTATTCTTTGCCCTTACTTTAATTATTCCAAACTTAAAAATATTCCAATGATAGTATATTATTCATTGTATATCATTCGAATGTTCGTAAGTGAACCACACTTTTATTTCTTCAAAACAGAAAACTTAAACTTTACTTCCAAAAGTATAAAATTAATTCAAGGACTTTAAAATAGATAAGTCACTGTAATTAAACTTTAAAGACCATCCCTTGATTTAAGGTACTTTAGTAAAGACTTATTACTTAGGTTTTAATGAGACGGAGTTCTATATTAGTTTATAAAACTGAACAGCAGTATTATAAAATTCATAATTAAATACAGAAAAATTGAAATGATGCAAGGCCAACTCTCATCGTTTTCTGTAGCTCTTGGCTACAACTTTCATTTTAAGACCAACTTCAAAGGACGAAAGTATCAGGGGTCTAAAAATTCATTTCTAAAAACTGTCAGAAAACGTCACCCATAATATTTCAGTTCGAAAATCCACTTTTAGAAAACATTTTAAGGCAAGGAAAAATTTTAAATATAACTAGACATTATAAATCTTCTTTGAGAAAAATATTAGCCATTGTATCAAAAGGAAAATATATTTTAAAAATGAATCTTTGAGAAAAGTCATAAACGCGTTTTACGGGCGAGCTCTTCACAAGTAATTTATTCTGACCAAACCGTAAGTCTAAATATTATGAAATTTTTTATGCAGACTCTACACTTGAAAATAATAGGAGTCTATTCTTTACACTTTTGCAAATTCGAAATAAACAGAGGTGATATTAATTTTACAAACAGACGAACATATTTGACAGATTTAACAACGGTTTTCATCAAACTTGTAAAATACACCATAAATCGAAAATAATGATTCAAGACCTAAAATTTTATATACAACCTGATACTCCATGTCTCTGCCACATATTAAAATTTCTTGAATTAATAATTTGATTTAGTATTTTTAACATAATTAAAAACGAATGAATCGCTATAATCGGTGAAACTCCATCAATACTTTAAATTATGAAATAAATACTAAAACTCCAAAACAATTACCACGAAAATTCATGGTATCTTAAAATCTATCATTTAACCCAGAAAAATAATTTACACCTCCTGAAAATCATAAAAAACGAATTTATACCGTCCTTATATCATATTAATCGGTTTAATCAGAAAACTTGCATATCAACCAAATAAATTCCTATTGACAAAATAAAATTTATACATAGTCAAAATAATTTATAAACATCAAGGGATCAGAAATCATATGGTTCGAAAATCATATTAATGAATAAATCTTTATAAAACTACAAAAATGCAAAAATACATACAACTACAACAATTAATCAATGCAATACCGAGTAACGTCGTAGTTACCTTATTCCGTATCCGAATCAAAAGTATGCTAGTCTTCAATTATATTCCTTTTTTTTAAACCTACAAAATATTATGAACATATGGTGTAAACCATATAAATCGTTAAATAAAAAGAGGAATTAAAGAGTAATTAGTCTTACCCTTGAAATAGGGACGCCCATTGAATGAATCAAGTAAAAAAATGATGAAGAATTGGTACACTTGGAGACTTGTTTTATCCGTCCAAAAGGAAGAAAGGCAAGAGAGCTTTTCCTTATTATTTTGTATAAAGAGAGAATAATAGAATAATTGTGCAAATGAAGGATGTGCAGGAATGAATTATGGTAAGGTTTAGAACTCCTCAAATCTTACGTAGGAAATTAAATGGAGTTTGAGAAAAAGGATGTGTAAATGACAAGAATGCAACAGCTATGGTTAGTATACACTAAGGGGAATCTCGGCACAATGAGTGTATAAAAGGATATTATTAGGGTTTGTTTTTCTCTTATTATCTTATAATGAAAAGATAGTAACAAATAGAGTTTATAAGGAAGTGAATGAGAAAAGATAAGAGAAAAATAATATCTCTTTGACCAACTAGTGCACCGGTTTTTGGCAAGGGATTAAGGTCCAAAATATATTTCCATTTTAATGGTGAAGAGGATAAAAAAAAAAAAAATAAGATAATGATATTCATCTTAAGGTTAAGAAAATAAGAATAAATCAAGTTTAATATCTAGCTTATTTAAAACCAAATACTCGGTCCACAAATTAATGGGATCAAAATAGTTTTCCCATTTGCTTATAAAAATGTCATTTAATAAAAAGTCGGTCCGAGAAGAAATCGGACTGAAAATAAGACTAAAACGGATTTAATTAACGATTGGTACAAAACCGATAAATATAAGTATTAAAATTTAAATCTTATAAACAAAAATTAAATAAGCGAGATTAGAAAATTGCGGGTGTTACAACCTCCCCCAGTAAGAAAAAGTTTCGTCCTCGAAACTTGAAAGTAGAAATATAAGATTTGAAGAACAAAGACTTTTGAAACATTTCAGCTGACAAATATATTTGAAAACTCTTTGGTGAGATCAAAATAGTCTTTAAACCAATTTTCAATATTGAACAATTAGAAATTACTTGTCTCGAAATCACTTGTCTAGCTAATATCTTGGTACAAGAGAATACATGTCGCGAACAAGAATTCTGTAGTCCAAGATAAAGGCAAGCTAACATTTGAAAAATCAAATCTCAAAACCAAACATTAGCAAGTACTAGGCAGTCATTAGACGTCTTTAATGACAAGTCCTAGCATCCAACCAACGTCAAATTCCAAAATAAGTTGTGTAAATTTTACTTAAAACCTTTGGAGAAATCGAATTTGTAAATACAACATTACTTTTGAATGTTTTTCAAGGCATCCAAATATTTGAAATAATTCTGGAATACTTCAAACGAGTTTTAAGCAACTTCGGGACAAAATCAAATTTAAATACTAACCAAGAGTAAATCAAAAGTGAAACTTAAGGCTTTGAAATCATAATTCAAAATGTTAAAATTTCTTAAATAATCAAAATTTTGCAATAGTCAAAACTCTTGTATAAAATGGAAATATCCGAGGAAAAAGGTCAACGGTAAATCAAAACAAAATCTTTAAAACTAAAGCAAGGGAGAGGAAGTTGATAACAACTCGAGCAATCAGATGCTCGTGAGAAGGAGAGGGAAAGAAATATTTAAGAGTCATATATAGCTCTCTCAAGGGTTATGAAAGGGGATAATCATCTGGAGATTCTTGATAAAACTCCTCTATGGAACTCAAGCTTTCATATATACATCGAAAGCAAAACTAAACTTATTAAAAGCATGCAACTAAGTTGTCAACCTCAGAGTTGCCAAACTTCCTAGTCTACATCCTCCAAGATTATCGATAGGTACAACATTCATCCAAAACCTTACATATTTGCGTAACCTCTCAGAATAGCATGGTAAAAATCCATCAAGTAGTCCAAAACTCCACTCTTACTGACCAAAATTCCATAGGTTATCAAAATAAGACTAATCCAGTTAACTCATCAAGTTCGCACTCGAGATATAATTTAACTCAGAATAACTTAATAGACATAACACACTTAAAGGATTCTACTCTTCCGAAATCACTACCAAGGAAACAAGGTTACTAAACTTATAAGGTTTCTCGAGTTATGGAACACCAACCAAAATCCACCATCTAACAACGCACCTCTCAACTGAACACACTAATTTGTTACTATTATCCACATAGTAACATCCAAAGCTGAATTCTTAGAAGTCCATCAAATGAATATAAAGGTCTCTCAGCAGTCCACTAAATTCCCAATCATAACACTGCAACAACTAGTTGGTTAAGAACTCAACCAAGCAACAATTTTGATCATATAAGGTCATCAAACAACAGTTTCCTTTAAGGTAATTCGAACCAAAATATTCCTTAGAGAAATACTTGTACTAAGGTTAAGACATTAAGATATGATAGATATACATAATTCCCAACTTCAGGTTCATAATTCTTCAAATCAATATAATCAATCCAAACTGCAGTTGGGCTAAGACATTCCTTATTCTCAAAGTTAACACTAAACAACCCAAATAAAGTTAAGTCATACCTCCAAAAGTTCATAGGTTACAACCTGTCATTAGAACTCAATGATCTAAGTCCATAAGAATAGAAACTGAGATTAATCTAGGTCAATCGATAATGATACATGGTGTAACACCCCCATACTCCAAGTGCCGTACCAGGACCACTTAAGGCATGGAAGTGCTACCATCTCGGTTACCCGAGGCAATGATAATCAAATAAACAATAATGAATCAACATTTAAATAGAAATACTTTAGCGAAAGGTTACAATCTCAAAACCTAAACCAAAATACGAATACATGTTTCAAACCAACTGTCTAATCAGCTAACTGAAAAGTTTATTAAACTACTAGCTACAAAGAAGACTTCTATCATCGACCGTGGCACATCCCAGCTATCCCAAAGAACTCGACTCATACCGCCAATAATCGCTCACCATCTCCGAATGGATCACCACGATTTTAAAACATTAAACGGGGTCGATTAATCACACAATTTATATAACCAACAAGATAAAGAAACAACACAAATCAAACAAATCACACACAATCACCCACTCCAATCAATCTCCGTCACCGATCGTCCACCGAACCACCGCCGCGTGGGGGACCGCAGCCGTACCCACCAAATCCCCGCTCATCATACCGAGCGATAACCCTGTCCCATTAATGTGCACATCCCCTCCCGTGGCGGGTTCCACGGAGGGTGAAACTAGGGCGTGAAGCCACTCCCGCAAGTGACTCAACTCAGCCAAGAACGCATCTCGAGAACCAGAGACAAACAATCACAACCATCAACAGCAATCAATCAACAACCGTCATAAAACCAATACGATAATAATCAGCAATTACACAACACCAACAATGCATTATGGGACTAATACTGAGTAGGGAAACCCTACCTGGAAAGCACAACACTATCAGACGATCTCACAGCTGATATCAAAACGCTTCCTCTACGAATCCTCCTCCTAACATACAAACATATAATCACTACCAATCATACAAAACAACAAAACCCCCAAATCCCAATATTAGGGTTTAACCAATTTTAAGGAAACGTTATAAAAACGGTACGTAGGTCTTACCCTCGACGCAAGGATCACAAAGGTATCAATAAAGGTAAAATCCGACCTTCCAAGCTCCGGGATTTGCCAACAATGCGATTAAAGCGAATGACGTAGTTTGATTTCTCTTTTCACAGTAATTAGGTTTTAAAAAGTGTTTAAAGAATAGTGACGGAAGTAATATATACTTAATCACATTATTAACAAAATCCGAGAAATCATCCCCCGTAAACCGGCTACTCGATCGAGTAGCTAAGGCACTCGATCGAGTGCCCCCTTACTCGATCGAGTATCTACGTTACTCGATCGAGTACCCAACAGGTCAGAAACTATTTTAAAAACGCAAGATACCCTTACTCGATAGAGTACCCAGAGACTTATAAAACCGTAGTATTACAGTCTTCCCTCCTTAAAAAGAACTTCGTCCCCGAAGTTCAACCCATACATAAAAACAACCATACTAACTCGACCAAGACACAACAACATAGCTAAGAACTCAAGAACTCGACCAAACATAAAACATGAACTCTTAACACCCACTCCACAACCTATGTTTACTTCCACAATATGACTCACGATATCGTATCTACCACATATATATCTCTCACGACACCAACTCCATACATAACCAATTACCGTCCACAAGCGCTGCTAGCTCCGTAACATATCATTCACTAGAAAATCCAATATCAAGATACTCATAAACAACAAACGGAATGTTACATTCTACCACCCTTAAAAGGAACTTCGTCCTTGAAGTTTACTCACACTCATAACATCATCATCAAACTGTCATGACCTTTAATAAAATCAAAACAAATATTCGTCCTTTATGCTACACCAACACTCTACTTCCAAATATACTACCATATGTACAACCATCAAAATCTCTTTTATCGCATCCTACTCCTGTTAAGATAAATGTTACGTCCTCGTAACTCACTAATACTAAATCCTAGCTATATCGTCTTATTATCCTCATCACAACCGCATGTCAAAGATAGCCACCTATAATCTAAACACTCGCCATGCATATATCCAAAGCTCTCTTACTTAAACATTTCTCATATCTCAACTTATTCGGCACATCACCTAACCTATACCATAAAACTCGTAGCAAAATCACCATACTAACTCTCCATTATTACTGCAAAGCAACATACCTCTCTATGTAAAGCACCTATCTCCCAAAAGCATAACTCACGATCCACACTCGCTATGTACACTCACACTAGATCCTCAAGTTCTTTCCTTGATTACCGCAAAACTCATACATAACTTAACATGACACTAATTCCCCCAACACCCTACACTCACTGTCTCAACAAAGGATTATGAACCACCTGCATCTTTCAGGTCATTACCACACATGTTCTACGAATCACTTGCCATGACTATGTGCACCGATGTCTCACCTACAACAAGATCAAATGTACTGTAACAACCTCTGACAACTGTGTCCCATCAACAGAATATCCCTATGCCATGACAACCACGGAAACAAAGACACTCTCTTTCATATCATACTCTACCCTCATTCTCAAACTGAAACTGGTAAGAAACATCAGCAAACAAAACAACCGTCTACCTGTTCAACCAAAACTTACAAGGAACAGTAGCAAACAAAACAACAATCTATGTGTCCAAACTGAAACTCACAGGGAATAACAACAAACAAAAAAACAACTATGTATAACTGATATGTACTTTTGAGAACTCGTATCATAATCATCTCGCCTACTCCACCACAACCGGTGACGGCATCGCAACACCGCCACCAACAGCCACACCGCAGTGCGAAAATACCTGCATCACAACACTATGTACCGTGCCCGGATCACCACCCGAGGCACAACAACCACATCGATAGACATCACAACTGCATATAATTCCCAAAAACACTGACTCAGAATAACTTCTCAGACAAGGAAAACTTACTCAAATCCACTTTACTAAATCACAACGCAACATATTTTATGAATTAAACAGATAATAATCTCATGAATATCATCCCCTTACCATATCACAGATTGACATGTATCATGAATACATACAAGTATAACCAGTCATGCCAGATCACTCAAATTATTACCTTTTTAATCATCATTCAATTAGATTAGCGTACCCAACATGCATTACAGAACATTCAAATAACAACTTTATGATAATCACACCATATCACGTCTTGTGAGGTCAAAACCTCACACAAACATTTATATATATATCACAGACCCGTAATCACATCCAACCAGTCAATCCTGATCACGTAAGTTACCACCTGATAAAAGTTACCTCTCACCCGAGCTTAACTCGTATACACCTCATAACATATTCTCCCATTCGCATATCCATCACCCTCTGCCAAATGTAGCCACACCATTAATACTCAACTACTAACAACCGCCTCATATAACCACATCTTATACTCTTTCATAACCATACTTATCAATCTGGTCCCTACAAAATCAACCTCTTTAGAATTGCTACCCTTCTAATATACCATCACCCTTAACCACTAGTCACAAATCATAACACTACCACTGTCCGGACATCAAACCTCTTACACTCATCTCTAAACATCACGATTTCTTTCCTATCTTTGGTTAACATCCCAAACAACGAACATCAAATCCATCAACAAAATTACCTCAACATTCTTCCCAATACTATCCTCAATTGTATCATCATCTAACTCTCCACCAAAAATCTCGTATCGTGCAAATACTCCACCAACTTCATACTCCCTTAATTCCTCTAAACTCATGATTAATCATGTTGTCCTGAAACTTCTGTATAACCATTAACTTACTTACTCTTGATAGTATCATACATCTCGATGATTCCTTACTTTTATGTCACATAACTCCGGTGAACATTTTTCTCAACTTACTTTTATCCTTCTTTTCTCTTTATACTCAACAATACCATTTAATAGCTCAACTTCTTAATACTTCTACCTAACTCTTTATTGCTCCAATTACCTTCTCATCGCTCTAAAACCCAAATCCCATTATTTTATATCGATATCACCTCACTTTTTCTTACCATGGATCTTCTCGTATTATGCTATCACTCACACTTGCCACTAATCTATCCATAAAATCAGCGTTCACTGTTTAAACAATTGTATCTCCTTTGTACCTCTCTAGAAATCAGAATTCATTTCATACCGTTAATTGCCCAAGGAAATCCCACAGTAGTTTCATCTCTTAATAAACCAAATCTCCCAAACTCACTCACTGTGTACAAATCTACCTCGCGACATGTCTCTATAAAGTTCACTGTATACCACTCTTCTCAACCCCTTTAAAACGAACTTTCACTACATATATCCATAACCCATACGACTCCTAACCATCTCTCTCCATAATTCTTTACACATCTCAAGCTGCCACTATCCACATCCTTACTTTCAATCTTTTATTCTCACGTTCCATAAACTCACATCATCCCTTGCCCACATTCATTTACTTTTACATTACTCAACGCACAAACATATTACTCATCTCATCTCACAAAACATGCTCTATGTCTCAATTAAGCCATAACGATCTTCCTTTTCTTTTTCCACTATCTATCACAACCACATAAAGTTCATGTCCTCCCACCGAACTCATAATCACCACAGGTGCCACTCCTTAGATCATATGATTGGGTAACTTACGCATCAGGATTAACATACATATAAAACAATGCATAAAGAAGCAAAATAACTCCTTTGAATTAAACATAACATGCAACGAAGTCAAAAGATAAGCATATGACCCAAAACAGGGGTCACTAGATCGAGTACAGGCCACTCGATCGAGTAAGGGACTTACTCGATCGAGTAGGTGAAGGTCAGAAGCACGTAAAACAAATCACCAGGGCTACTCGATTGAGTAACTAACGTACTCGATCGAGTGCCGCCTACTCGATCGAGTACCAAGACTACTCGATCGAGTACCCTACGCAATTCTCAGCATTGTTCAGGTTTCGTAAAACAGTCGTAACTCACTCATTTCTTGGTCGTTTTGGGCGTGTGACCTATCGTTAGAATCGTAAAAGAACAAGTTATCACCTCCAATTGGAATCACATTAAAATCATTTATGAATCTCAAGTTATAACAGTTTAAAGACAACTTTGCTTTAATCAGACGACATAGCTATTTGATTTTCTCTTTCAAACAACTTAAACATCAACGAGGTGAACAAAAGCGACTCGATATTTATAAAACCACCATCCATAAACACATGCTACTACCTATCAAAACTAAACAATAATATCTATCATGCTCATATAACATTCAACTTATCACACACGTACTACCCGCATGCTTTAACTTTATAACTTTCATAACACAAATCATACCCATACATTACAAATCCTATTTCCATGTTACTAACGCAACAATATTATAAATCCATTTCATCATCTAAACATATTCATATTCACAAAATCCATATTCTCATGCAATTGACACTCCATGTTTTCCAATCAGTTCATCTATTTCAACCACATCCTTCATCTACAAGTGCATATGATACCACAATAGACAATTATATGAACTTATTATCTAACTTTACGCAAACAGAATTATGTAAAATCATATCAAATCCCTTAATCACAAGTTACTAGTATGTACACATTATAAATCATTCACCCTGCAACATCATTATTCATCACATCTTATCACATATGAACTACCTCCTTTTTCCACCACATCATTCGTCATTCTCACATACTTTTCCAACTATTCCAATCAACATGGTAAACCAACTATCATCCAACATGCTTTCAACCAACAACATACAAAATCACACTTATTCATGCCACACATCACTATATTGGTACACAATTCACAAAATAAACACATAGCGATCCTGACTCATATCCCATGGTGACCGGTTCAAAATTGTAGGGCGAGTTCGCGACTTTGGACGTCTCCCAAGCCTTTGCATTAGCTCCTACAACTTTTACCCCGGGTTCATTTTAATTTGACTCCCTATATTCATTAGGTTCATTGGTTACAGGTTTCAGGATCGTCGTTCTGATACCATTTTGTAACACCCCCATACTCCAAGTGCCTTACCAGGACCACTTAAGGCATGGAAGTGCTACCATCTCGGTTCCCGAGGCAATGATAATCAAATAAACAATAATGAAACAACATTTAAATAGAAATACTTTAGCGAAAGGTTATAATCTCAAAACCCAAACCAAAATACGAATACATGTTTCAAACCAATTGTCTAATCAGCTAACTGAAAAGTTTATTAAACTACTAGCTACAGCGGAAGACTTCTATCATCAGACCGTGGCACATCCCAGCTATCCCAGTAACTCGACTCATACCTGCTCAATAACTACTCACCATCCCCGAATGGATCACCACAGTTTTTAAAACATTAAACGGGGTCAGTACTAATCACACAATTTATATAACCAACAAGATAAGAACCAACACAAATCAAACAAATCACACATAATCACCCACTCCAATCAATCTCCGTCACCGATTACCCACTGGACCAGCCAGCCCCGCCAAAGGGGACCGCCGCACCGTACCCACCAAATCCCCGCTCATCATACCGAGCGATAACCTTGTCCCATTAATGTGCACATCCCCTCCCGTGGCGGGTTCCACGGAGGGCGAAACTAGGGCGTGAAGCCACTCCCGCAAGTGACTCCACTCAGCCAAGAACGCATCTCGAGAACCAGAGATAAGCAATCACAACCATCAACAGCAATCAATCAACAACCGTCATAAAACTAATACGATAATAATCAGCAATTACACAACACCAACAATGCATTATGGGACTAATAATGAGTAGGGAAACCCTACCTGGAAAGCACAACACAATCAGACGATCTCACAGCTGATATCAAAACACTTCCTCAACGAATCCTCCTCCTAACATACAAACATATAATCACTACCAATCATACAAAACAACAAAACCCCCAAATCCCAATATTAGGGTTTAACCAATTTTAAGGAAACATTATAAAAACGGTACGTAGGTCTTACCCTCGACGCAAGGATCACAAAGGTATCAAGAAAGGTAAAATTCGACCTTCCAAGCTCCGGGATTTGCCAACAATGCGATTAAAGCGAATGACGTAGTTTGATTTCTCTTTTCACAGTAATTAGGTTTTAAAAAGTGTTTAAAGAATAGTGACGGAAGTAATATATACTTAATCACTTCATTAACAAAACCCGAGAAATCATCTCCCATAAACCGGCTACTCGATCGAGTAGCTAAGGTACTCGATCGAGTGCCCCCTTACTCGATCGAGTATCTACGTTACTCGATCGAGTACCCAACAGGTCAGAAACTATTTTAAAAACGCAAGACACCCTTACTCGATAGAGTACCCAGAGACTCATAAAACTGTAGTATTACACATGGTTACTATAAAAGTCCCAATCACTTCTAATGTCGAGAATGTGCAAGTTATCTATAATCCAAATCCAACTGATAAGCTAAACTCCTAACTCCATAATCCCCTACTCACCATCAAGTTAATCCTCAATAAATAAAAGCTCTTACAAGATAGACATTAAGGGTAAAACTCACTATCCTCAAACCATAAGTAGCAATGCTTCACTAAACCTCAAACGCACTTGACTTCCATCACAGTTCACAAGGAAATGGTTAGTCTAACCAATGAATCTCAAGAGATTACATAGCAAGGTAGAAGAATCACAAACAAAGATTCACTCCCAAGAATATAAGACAAAGAAATGATAATTCTCTCCTAAAAACAAGAGAGAGGAATTTTAAAGAAGTTTAAGAGTAACCAAAGATATAGGAGTGATGAAAGGATGGTTCCTCGACCACCAGAAGAATTTAAGGTATTCCAAAAAGAGGGAAATAGACTATCAGGACTCCACTGGATCGGAACTTCAAGGCATGACCAGAAGAAGAAAATGAGGAAAGGGAAATAAGAAAGAAAGAAAGAAAAGAAGGATCTCTTAGGAGCAGCAGCAACATGAGCATCATCATCTTCCTCTTAGATCCGATCTAAGGACTTCTCAACCCAAACAACATCTCAGTAGCAAGGTGAACCAGTTGATGAAGCGTGTCTGCACTCTTGGATCGCCATAGTCTTCTCCTTGCACTTTACGAACTCTTCCGTATTCCTATGCCTCAGCTCCAGAAGGTAGAACGAGTCTCCAACATAGTAAAAACTTGGGCGCATCTACGTGTAAGAAAAACAGTAGTGTCCACTAGTCTTCTCCGGTGATCAGCCACAACCACTAGGTAACAAACAGCAAGGCACCTTACGACTGCTTTTCCATCTGCCTGAGCCACAATGTCATCACCTCTGGATCCATAGCTCTTCCTGGGAAAGTAAGTTTGCTCTTCGCCATCTGACCGGCAGCTTGAGTAAGTATGACTTTTGATTGATAACCACCCTTTCTTCTTCCCTGTAGCGCCATGTTGTCTACTTTAGCCATCTAGGTGTTGAGTTCAAGCTTGCCCAGTTGACCACGTTCTGGTTTGGAAAAGCGCCACGTCCACGTCCACTCATCAACGAGATGTGCGCGAAACACAGAATCAATGCTAGTCATTGAGTTGCAAGAACACATAGACTAACATCCAAGTCCTTATTGGTTTCTACCCAACTCTCTCTATCTCATTTTAATATGTCAAATCATTTATTAGGCATTTTTCTAAAGATCAATGTGTGAGCGTCGGGAGCAGTGATGCTCTGATACCAATTGTAATCCCCTATAAAATCTAGTGCAAAACAGTGGCAGAAACACTGTCGAATGGATTTAAATACACAAAGATAAAAGTTCTAACTGTTATAAATTGAGAATGTATAAAATTCTTAAGGATAAAATAAAAACAAAGGGTCAAGTTTAAACAATTGCCACTTTTATAAAAAGGGCGAAAATAAAATTCCTCAAAGTGTTCAAACTAAAATCATAAAAGAAAGCAGAAAAACAGAGTAGGATCTGCAAACTACTCGCTAGCTCATACAGAAATCTCCAGCAAAGCTAACACATGTCATGTTATAAACATAACAACCACAATCACTGGGGAGTAACTCAACGTTCTCCCAGCCATATCACATGATATAAATGTTACAGATGAAATAATATATCAAAGTAAATTAAAATGTTATAAAACATAAATAACAAAATATGATTACCAAATCACGTTAAAACCAACGTGATGCATGCTTAAAAGCAAAATATTCAAAAGACAGAATGTAAATAATTTAGTTCAGGCTAGATATTCACTTTAGCTATACTCCTTGACACCGCAGCATCTTACACTAGTTTCGGGAACCCGGTGTCATGCAAAGGTGACCAACTCCAGGTCCACTCAATAGACAACAAACTATAACAGGACTCGTCTTACCACGTAGTGCGTAGTCCCAGTCTAAGTACATGTACATGACTCTACAACAATCTGTACCTCCCACAAGGGTACCCAATCATATAGCTGTATAAGAACTCGTATGCCTTAGTTCATTATTCTTTGCCCTTACTTTAATTATTCCAAACTTAAAGATATCCCAAGGATAGTATATTATTCATTGTATATCATTCGAATGTTCATAAGTGAACCACACTTTTATTTCTTCAAAACAAAAAACTTAAACTTTACTTCCAAAAGTAAAAAATTAATTCAAGGACTTTAAAATAGATAAGTCACTGTAATTAAACTTTAAAGACCATCCCTTGACTTAAGGTACTTTAGTAAAGACTTATTACTTAGACTTTAATGAGACGGAGTTCTATATTAGTTTATAAAACTGAACAGTAGTATTGTAAAATTCATAATTAAATACAGAAAAATTGAAATGACGTAAGGCCAACTCTCATGGTTTACTGTAGCTCTTGGCTACAACTTCATTTTAAGACGAACTTCAAAGGACAATAGTATCAGGGGTCTAAAATTCATTTCTAAAAACTGTCAGAAAACGTCACCCATAATGTTTTAGTTCAAAAATCCACTTTTAGAAAACATTTTAAGGCAATGCAAAATTTTAAATATAACTAGACATTATAAAGATTCTTTGAGAAAAATATTAGCCACTGTATCAAAAGGAAATATATTTTAAAAATGAATCTTTGAGAAAAGTCATAAACCCGTTTTACGGGCGAGCTCTTCACAAGTAATTTATTCTGACCAAACCGTAAGTCTAAATATTATGAAATGTTTTATGCAGACTCTAAACTTGAAAATAATAGGAGTCTATTCTTTACACTTTTGCAAATTCGAAATAAACACGGGTGATATGATTTTTACAAACAGACGAACATATTTGACATATTTAACAACGGTTTTCATCAAACTTGTAAAATACACCATAAATCGAAAATAATGATTCAAGACCTAAAATTTTATACACAACCTAATACTCCATGTCTCTGCCACATATTAAAATTTCGTGAATTAATAATTTGATTTAGTATTTTTAACATAATTAAAACCAAATAGAATCACTATAATCGCAGAAACTCCATCAATACTTTAAATTACGAAATAAATACTAAAACTCCAAAACAATTACCACGAAAATTCATGGTATGTTAAAATATATCATTTAACCTAGAAAAATAATTTGTACCTCCTGGAAATCATAAAAAACGAATTTATACCGTCCTTATATCATATTAATCGGTTTAATCATAAAACTTGCAAATCAACCAAATAAATTCCTATTGACAAAATAAAATTTATACATGGTCAAAATAATTTATAAACATCAAGGGATCAGAAATCATATGGTTCGAAAATCATATTAATGAATAAATCTTTATAAAACCACAAAAATGCAATAATACATACAACTGCAACAATTAATCAATGCAATACCGAGTAACGTCGTAGTTACCTTATTCCGTATCCGAATCAAAAGTATGCTAGTCTTCAATTAGATTCCTTTTTTTTTAACCTACAAAACTTTATGAACATATGGTGTAAACCATATAAATCGTTAAATAAAAAGAGGAATTAAAGAGTAATTAGTCTTACCCTTGAAATAGGGACGACCATTGAATGAATCAAGTAGAAAAATGATGAACAATTGGTACACTTGGAGACTTGTTTTATCCGTCCAAAAGGAAGAGAGGCAAGAGAGTTTTTCCTTATTATTTTGTATAAAGAGAGAATGATAGAATAATGGTGCAAATGAAGGATGTACAGAAATGAATTATGGTAAGGCTTAGAACTCCTCAAATCTTACGTAGGAAATTAAATGGAGTTTGAGAAAAAGGATGTGTAAATGACAAGAATGCAACAGCTATGGTTAGTATACACTAAGGGGAATCTCGGCACAATGAGTGTATAAAAGGATATTATTAGGGTTTGTTTTTCTCTTATTATCTTATAATGAAAAGATAGTAACAAATAGAGTTTATAAGGAAGTGAATGAGAAAAGATAAGAGAAAAATAATATCTCTTTGACCAACTAGTGCACCGGTTTTTGGCAAGGGATTAAGGTCCAAAATATATTTCCATTTTAATGGTGAAGAGGATAAAAAAAAAAAATAAGATAATGATATTCATCTTAAGGTTAAGAAAATAAGAATAAATCAAGTTTAATATCTAGCTTATTTAAAACCAAATACTCGGTCCACAAATTAATGGGATCAAAATAATTTTCCCATTTGCTTATAAAAATGTCATTTAATAAAAAGTCGGTCCGAGAAGAAATCAGATTGAAAATAAGACTAAAACGGATTTAATTAACGATTGGTACAAAACCGGTAAATATAAGTATTAAAATTTAAATCTTATAAACAAAAAATAAGCGAGATTAGAAAATTGCGGGTGTTACATCTTTGACTTTGATATCAGACCTTCCCAAATCAAGGCGCATATTTCTCGTTAAGAGTAACACCTTGAAAAAAGACTTCAAAAAATTTATTAGTTTTTTATCCACTTATAAATTTTCTAAGAAATATAAATTGATGTTCACCAAACTTGCCTTGCATTCACTCCATAGATGAGAGGAATTAATGATAGTTGGTATTATATTTATAAAAAGAATCTAAATGGGCCTAAAACGACTTGAAATAATTAATTTAGCAAGATTACTTATAAAAAATCAATTACTTATATAAAAAATAGAAAATCAATTACTAACCCTAATATAGAAAAAGGTTTTTGCCTAATTAACGAATAAATATTTCTTACTCCCTTGCCAAGAAATAATCCGACTCGAGTTGGCCTGACCCGAGGGGGCGTAAATGACTCATAAAAACAAATCGAAATCAGACCCAATACCAAATGAGTCAACCTTACTTAACCCAAAAATACATTACACTTTAACTCGACCCGAATGACCAATTTCCATGTCTACCCTTCGGTTTTTACGAAGTTTTTTCGATTTACTATGTACTTATGTAGTACAACAACATTTGTATTTTATTTATTACCTACATGTTATTTGTTTTCTATTTAATTTATAATACTATGAAGCACTCCGAAAAACTCATACTATTTTAATTTATTTTGTAGTACAACAATATTCGTATTTTATTTGTTATCCATATATTAATTGTTTTCAATTTAGTTTATTTATTATACTATATTAAGTACTCTAAAATAATACCCCTCCCAGTTTTATTGTCCTTTTTTCCCCAAAATTTATTCCACAATTATTGTACCCTTTCTAAATTCACAAATTCTCATTCAAGACGGCACTATGCGTTATAAGCTTTACACGGGTCAAGTATCATACAACTTGTGTATATAAGACAAATATATTTTTTTTTATACACAAATGATAAGTACTTGATCCTTTAAGTTTAAAACGGATAATGTCGTTTTAAGGGAGACTTACTGTTCTAAATTTAGTAAGGAAAAATTGTAAACCTTCAATATTGCTCATATATATAATTTATCTACACAATCATCTTCAACCCAAAGATATTGTCTCCATTCCCTTTGGTTCATGGGGTAGGAGTGGTATTTCATTATTTTTTTATGAAATCATGCCAAAATCGAAAGGGACAATAAAAGTAGAATGTAGGAAGTAGTACACATGATATTTGCATTTAATTGCCCTATAGTATTTGTTTTCAACTTCATTGCTAAGGTGATGTTAAGTACTCCGTACAACATTGTCTAAGTCAAATACTTTTCCAATGCTTCAAATAATATTTACCTTTTATTGATTATCCTTGCAAAATTGACCTAATTTAATAGGGTAGGCGAAAAAACAAAAGTTATATAGCTTAAAAGTGAACTAAAATATATATGACCAAACGAACTTGAACTATGTTAGTGCAAAACATGTTGGTGCAAAAATGTATTATTAAACAAACTGCGAGTAAGTAAGGAGTAGATAGAGGATCGATTCTTATCTTTCTTTCTATCTAATGTACTCGAGCAGATGATCGATTCTTATCTTTCTATCTATCTAATGTACTCGTACACTTAACTCAACGTAGATCTCTGCAAAAAAGTTGAAACAAACAACTATAAATACTTCGAAGTAAATAAAAGAGTGCAAAATATTTTGTAATTTATATATTCATTAATAACAATTAAAATGTAAGGAATATAAAATGTTACCTTTATAATCGATAGAGATGATACCCTAATCTATATAATAACATAAAAAGGCATGTTGAGTGCCTTTTGAAGTGACACGTGTCATGCTCTAAATCCAAACCACCTAGCATATATAATTAACCTTATCTATTACCCAACTTAAAAAAAAAATTATTAGGCTCTATTCATTAATTAATAGTAATATTTAGTAAGCAAATATTGATTTGGGGAAGCTCAATGGATGAAATAATAGTTTATATATTTATTCTCACATCCGTTTTTATTAATGGAGACTTTGATCCATATGCCTCAACTTCAAATGCTAATTTAATATTTTAGTTACATAAATCCTCCGTCAAACCATTAAAATTTGACAATCCTATGGTATACAACGCATAGAAATCCTCTGATACTTCTCGATTTGGTAGAGCAAAATTTATTATTTTTTGTTTGTGTTTAGTGACTATTGGATAGTTCACAACATCATGAAATATTTGTTTTGTGAGTTTTCTATATATAAATCTTTGTGATTTGTGATTTTTTTTTTGCACTTTTTTTCTTTTCTAATTTATCACTAATTGTAATTTTGTTTTATTGTTATCTAACAAAAACTTTTTTGTTTTATTTTATTAAATTTTATGATGAACAAGAATGTGCCTCAGTTTACACACGGACATGAAGACATCCGAGTGAGTGGTTATTCGAGCCAAAGAAAGGCAAATTGAATCTACTCCAATAACAGCAAGGTAGCTTCTCAATTTCCCATTTCCCAACATTATTTTATTACCATTATGATATTATTTTTTTTGATACTATTCTAATCTTGAAGATTTAAGATATTTGATAATCATAAAGAGAGTTCAAGCTTTGGTGGTTCATGACCCGATGAGATGGTGTGAAGGTCACTAAGTGGATGTTTACAGTGAACAAATATGATTTTTTTGATTATGTAATGAACGAAAATGTGCTAATTGATGTAGTATAATTATTAGTGAAAGAATTATAAATAAATATTTTGGTGTTGCTAGCTAGGTGAAAGAATCATTTGTTTTAATATGAGTACTACAACTAATTTCCCATATACGAAGTATATAACAAATGCAAATCTCCAAAGCTAACCCGTGCGTTGCACGGGATTCAAAACTAGTTTTTTTAATTATATGCGACGATTTTAAACGATTTATCATTACAGGAGGAATTAATGTAAATAATTATTAACTTCATAATTTTTGTATGCGTCAAACATGTCAATGTTGAAAGGTTAAAGTGAATTCATGAGAAATTTATGAAAGTTACTATGTATTTATATTAATTCCTCCTCTAAACATATGATAATAATACTAATATTAATATTAATATTGATATTGATATTGATGGTGATATCAAATGCAAAAGTGAAAATTAGTGATAAAATATGGCAGAAGATAATACATAATATTACCAAATAATTGAGGTTAGGTTTTCGGAGTATGTGCATGGTTAACTTTATCAAATACCTTCCATATTTTGTGTATTAAAATTTGACAATGATTAATAGATTAATTAATTTTGCCAAGATTTCAGAATATATTATAGGCAAGGTTTATAAATTTATATTTTCTAAATTGATTTTGTGTTCTAACCGTGGAAAAGATTTGTAGGTGATTGTATGTTTCAAATTAGGTCTGATTGGTAATTGGTAATTGTGAATACTTATATTTTAAATAAAATATTATTAAATAATTGAACTTATGACACATGGCATATAGATTGGCTGATGACACTTGTCGTATTATTAGGTTGATGGTTTCAGCTTTAATATAATACTGGATTTTGTGCCCGTGCGTTGCACGGGTTTCTAAATAATGTTTTATTTTTAACTGAAGTGGTAAAATATGAAATATCTATAACCCGCGCAATCTATAATTAATGGAATTTGTTGGGTCGATGGTTCAAAGTTTGATGCATGCTTCATTTTCTCGCGAGTTTTAATATCGTAGCCCCTAGGCTACACACTACATCGTTAAATACGTTGACTCTAGTTGCTTAAAAGTTAAAACACCAATCACAAACTAAATTATTTTTTTATGCTTTGTAGTTTTTTAAGTATATTAAGAGTTTAGGATTTCAGTTAGAGTATAATTAACATGTCTTATAGTCTCATATCAACCCAAATTTATGTATTTAGTAAACTATTTATTCAAATCTTTATCTTTTATTTTTATATAGTAGGTAAGATATGATATTTTTATAAATAGATAAGATATGATAAGTTCTCGTATCAGTTTATGCATTTATCTCAGTAGCGGAACAATTCTTGCGTAGTTGATCGCTCTATATAGGAAATAAATAAAATCAATGCCTATTAAAATTGAATGATTGATTGTTCTAAGGAGTCCTAATAATGGCCAAACTCAAACAGCCGTCTAAAATTCAAAATCTATCTTTTATAAGTGGTTCAACTTTTCTTCCATATTGTTTTAGTAGATTGATAGGATTTATGTAAAACGAATGCTTATTTTATAAAGTAGGTAATTTTGTAAAACATGGAAGTGCCTCTTGTTGATCACAAAGGAACTCTTTCGAAAAGATATAACTTTTAACCTCGTAAAATATGAATTTAGAACGACTTTATTAATCATAAATACATAAAAATAGTAAATAATTCTTTAAATACTGATTAACGTAGGAGTGTGAGACATTAATAAAGTATGCCAAACATCCAGGAGCATTGTCACTCCTCATAATACCCTCTTTTAGTTTATCAAGTCTTCTGCACTCAATTGCCATTCCCATAGCTTGTTGGTATTTTCCACAGAAAATGCATCTAGAATACAGCACAAATAAGCCTATCAAACATAGATCCATCCGGCAAAAGCTCCTCCTTCTCTCTAAAATTTTAGAGAGAGAAAAGTTTTTCTAAAAGTCTTAAAAACTCAGAATAAGATGTGTCTCTCTTGATTCCCATCTTTCCCAGCAATTTTTATCTCTTTTCTCTTGAAAAGATTTCTCCAGTCCATTTTCTTGGTTTATTTTTTACCTTCTTTAAAATTTGGTTGTTTTAACTCTCTATTTTAGCACCAGAGAATTACATACAATCAATACATCTTTAGCTTGAAGGTTTAAGATAAACAGGAATTTAAATAGACAAACTTTATGAGATTTTAATCTCATGAATTGATCTTAATTTTTTTTGGAAGTATATGGTTTTTGGTTTCTTTCTCCAATTTCGGTGTTGGTTTGGAATAGAGATCCGAATTTTTGGTTGATAAAGAAGACTTGCGATTGTTGTATGTTGGTTTGTGGAAGATGACTAGTCACCATTAATGAAGAAGTTTTGTTGGTAGTTTCTACCGATCTTTGATTAGAAAAGAGGCAAGTTTCATTTTTTTTTATCTAGAGCTTTGCATTTGGGATCTGTCTTTTCTTGCCTCTCTTCTCCCTCTGTGAGTCAATTTTTATTCAATTTTTATTATTTTTTTGTTCTTTTGGGTGCAAAGTTTAGCAAGACTTTCTTTGAGAGTTTTGTTTTTGTCCTTTTGTTTCCTTTATTTGCTATGATTCGGGTAATTTGAATGTTCTTGACTTTTAATTATCGGTCTCATCTGCGAGGATGTTATAAGTCGATTTCGGTCGACCTAGTTTCCTTTCCTTATCAAAAAAAAAACATAGATACATCCTATTGATCAAACCAGGGAATCAAACTGACTTTGTTGTATATCGATTTTTTTGTTTCTGTGATAGTCCCTCCCTCCGTCACAACCATTTATTTATCTTTAATCAAAGTATGACTACAATCTGCAAATAAATTAACACAATTAGATTTTGTTAAAGAAAATAAACTGTAAATTAAGCAAAACCAACAAAAGATAATGAGCTTTCTCTACATACTCCACCGTTCCAAACATTTTGTTTGCCTTTGATTATAATAACTCTCACAAAAAATAGAAAATAAAACATACAAATGATTGACACAAAGGGAGAATCGACTTACAAACCTTTAATTTATGCAAATATTAGAGAAAAGGTATGACATCGATTCTTTGGTGTACATGTAATTTGAAAATCCAATTGAAACACCTGAACACATGAAAAACTGATCATTAGAAATACGCAACAAAGGTACAACAACAATAAAATTAGACGTATACTACATGGACTTTATTATAATTCTAAAAACTACTCCGTATGAGTTTAACTATGAGTTGAAAGAAACTGAGCTATAGTGTTCATGGTAAAAGTCTGTATGTATGGTATTTATATAGTAGAAAAAGTCCTTGTTCTTATATGATGCCTCAGTCTGTTTACCATCACATATCAATCAATCAATATTATATATTAATTCCAGAAACCAAGGGACTTCAATGTAATCAAAGAAAGTTATACAAATTAATTATACTATATAGTTTTAAATCATTAGCACCGTGTGATGGACCCGATTAAGGGATCTTAATACAAATATTATATAGTTTGGGTTAAAATTAAATTATGTAGAAACTTGGTAATTTTCCTAAACATTTGTAAGAGACTAAAACATGGTCAATTTCCTTAAAATAAAATAATTAATTAAGATGGTCAATTTCAAGGAGACTAATAGAAAGAAGATGCTTGGTAATTTTCCTAAATATTTATAGAATACTAGAAGATGGTCAATTTCTTTAAAATAAAATATATAATTAGTATAAATGTAACACCCGCGAATTTTCAATCTTAGCAGTTATAAATTAACTAATCTTTCTATCGCTTTATTTATATTTTCAATTGCTCAATTTAATTAATCTCATTTTTAAACATAATTTTTATGGAAACTATATTTTTAAAAGTTTAGTCGGTAAAAAAATATATATATTTATTCGGATATTAATAATAGGTGATAATAATAAAAATATTTCCGTCTTTGTTACCGTCACCTACTCACTTACACTCTAACTTAAATAACCTTTCTATTATTATTATCTTATTATTATTATTATTATTATTATTATTATTATTATTATTATTATTATTATTATTATTATTATTATTATTATTATTACATACTCCCTCTCTCACCACTCCGTCCCCACCTCCCCTCATCTCCTTTCTTTTTTTCGAAGTCACCAGATGCAACAACATCGACACAGAGCCAAACTCCATCTTTTCGCCGAGCTTGAGACCCAGATCCCGCCTCCATTCTCAACCAAATTTGATAAACTTTACACCAAACTCTTCCTCTTTCCGTCCTCCTTCCTTCTATGTAAGAAAGGGACTGACTTTCTTCACGTTTCAGGTCTGCCGTCCCTTTTTCAGTTCGAAATTCCTCTTTAATTTTATGTATTTTGTGTGTAGATTCTATCTCGGACAACTCGGAGTAGCTTTGAGTCGGAAGTGTGAATAGCCAAGAGGTAACGGTGATAGGTTACTCGACAAATGTCGACATTTCTGTCTTTTGTGTCGTTTTTATGCTCTTGTTTGTCAAAGTTTGAACCTTTATGTTTTTCTCATTTGTATGTAAATTTTCCGTCTCAAAATGAAGCTGAACTGGGGGTGTTTGAGTTACATTTTTTTGCACTTTACATAGAAGTTATAGGAGTCGAATTGGACTGTCTTAAAGTCAGAAATTGGGACGGTTTTGAGTCAGTTTTTGCGGGTACTTCGGGACATTTTGGGATTGTCGTAGCGTGTTGAGTAGGCCGTTTTGGGACTGTCTTAAAGTCTGTTTTGGATACCATCTTTGGTCCGGTTTGTGTGATGTTATGGACAGCCGAAATAGGAGTTTTAAACGCTGAAATTGAGACGGATACATGTTGAGTTATGGGTACTGGTTGTATGCATTTGTAGGACTGTTTTGAGTCGCTTTGTGCAGGTCACTCTTGAACTCATGGACTGTGAAGTGCCGTTTTGGGACTGTGTATGAGTCTGTTTGGGGCGGGTAAAATGGTGCTTGTCGGGACTGTTTTTGGGGACATAAGAGTGACTGAAATGGGACTGTCTAACTCGGTCTGTTTCCGCATTTCTGTTCGGGAACGAATTGGGTTTCTGGATGATTACTTCTAGTCGGGTCTAGCAGTCAGACACTCCATAATCAACGCGTATATTTTGTTATTGAAATACATGATTTATCTTTCCGATAATACCTTGTCGTTCATTCATGCTCTTATACTACAACTTCGTAATCCGTATATGCTATACTCCTTTGTAACATGTTATCTGCCTATTTCATTGAATTGGGTAAGTTGTTGAAGTTTTGAGCTCGTCCCCTTGCCTTGTGCTGGACACGCTTGGACTGGGCTGTCCACGGCTTGGGTTGGGTTTTCCACGGCCTGGCAGCACCTGGGCAGTGGCCATGCCATGGCCTGGGCAGTGGGCAAGGGTGGGCAGGCTGGCTGGGCAGCACGGCCTTAACCCGTGTGTGTCCATCTCGTCTTTTGTGCAGTTCGCGACCGTCTTTCCTCCTTTGTTTTATGCCTTCCCATATCCTATGTTAAGTTTTGAACATGCCTTGTGGTTGTTGGGTCACTCGTATATTGCGGCATATGCTTATGAATGGCTCACATGTGATTATTTACGTTTCATCTCATGTTTTACATAATGCAATTGTTCATTCCCGCTTGTTTTCTTTTTGCTCAGATGGCTTAGTTATATGAAATAAAATGGTAGTCCTCGTTATAAAAGTATGAAATGACGTGGAATACTCCATTTACGACTTTGTACTTGCTCTTTTTCATTTATTTATCACGCCTCAAGTACGTATGATTTATTCTACATGTTAATTAAATTGGGTTAATTTTTATCCGTGAAATATTTTTGTTCGGGTTTAATTAAATTGAATTCCGTCACATGTTTTATGTATCTTAAATTCATTATTTGCCGTTTATTTATATATTTCTCACATGAATCTTAAATGTGGAACTTATTGTTTATTCATGTCATAACTATATGAAATATCTTCATTTATCTATTATATGAGCTTTAATTCATTTATTCTCATTTATTTATCGTATTGCAAATACGAGTAATTTATTCCACATGATTAATTGAAAAGAGTCGTATTCTTGTAGAAATGCCATAATACCATCGTATATGCTTGACATACATTTCCGCCCCGCTTGTCTTTGTTCGGCAAGTACGGGTTTGACCTACTTGTCTTTGTTACGGCAAGTACAGTTTGGCCTACTTGTCTTTGTTACAGCAAGTACGGCTTTTGGCCACTTGTCTTTGTTACGGCAAGTGAGTCTTATCTTAGTCTTTCCGCCACTTTCGTCTTTGTTACGCGATTGGGGTACTCGGTCTCATTAGTAGTCGAGTCTTGGGTGCGTCTTTGTCTTTGGCGCACGTCGAATCGGGATGTACACCCGAGAATCTGCAGATTTAGACTAGGACCGTATTATTATCGTAGTCCTACCCGGGGAAATTATAGTCTAAGAGTGATAAATGTCTTGCATTATTTGGATGATTACTTTGGTCATATCTCCTTGAAATACGTGCTCGTGGCTAAGTGGTCGTGTCTGCTTCCTCGTCTTTCTATTCTAATTATTTTATTGTTGCTTATGCATTACTTACTTGTTTATCCTACCATTTCTTTTATCCTTGTTGGTTTAAACACGTATGATCCCATGTTTAGTTATAATCCGATTTACTCATATCTTATCTAATATTTTGTTATGTTCGTTTTGACATTTTGTGGCTGAGAGAACCTTGAGTTACTCCCCACTGACTGTGGCGTTCATGTTTACATGAATGACAGGTATTAGTTGGTGCATCTATGGGGTGAAGACATGTGTGAGCTAGCGAGCACCTTGGACTAGTAGTCGGTTTAGTAGGATTGCTTAGACTCACCTTTTATCATTTTGTCATTCGAGGGATATATTTTCCCTCACCTTGACTATCACGTTTGTATGATTTAATCTTTGTTTCCGCATTCTTTATTTGTGTTTTGGATTTTAATGAACCCGCGCTTTAAACTTTAAAAGTTTCAAAAATTTCCAAATTTCCGCTTGAATTTATAAGTTATATTTCCGCGTTATTGCGGGGGTTCACAATAAACATGCACACTTATGGTATTAATTATTATTATCATCATAAAATATATATTAAATTTAAAATCTATGCAATTTTATTAAACTTTATAGTTTATTAGATGTATAGAGATGTTAATTATTTAACATACAAAAATATAATAAATAGGTTATAAATAATTCAAGTTAGATTCCATAATATATAATATTGCATAATTTTTTCGATTTGATTTAATGCATATATATAATATATTTATATAAATATATAATTCTCTTAAAATTGCATGCCTAAGTAGTAAAAGTAATTTCTTCAGTAAAGAAAAGAATTGTAGCAACATTGGATATAAATATAATTATATGATAGGAATCATTCATTTGAGTAGTAAATGTAACAATATTATCAGCGAGATTAGTAAAAGTGGTAGAAAAACAATGGGAGTAGTGAAATAATCAATATTAATGCGGCAATAGTGAAAATAACAATAATTACGGCGGAAGTAGTGAAATTATCAATATTAATGCGGAAGTAGTGACACTAACAATAACTACGGCGGGAGTAGTGAAAGTAACAATGATTACGGACAAGTAGTGAAATGTTATTACTATTTTCTCATTAATAAGAGTAAAATATTAATAGCGGGAGTAGTGAATTTGTCTCAAAATTTATTTCATCGTAATTTTAGGATATATCATAGAAAAATATATTAATAATAAATTTATGGGTTATGCAACTTTAAGTAATTCTATTTAATGAAAAAAAAATTAATAGTAAGTAGATGTAGCCCGGGCGAAGCCGGACACCAATACTAGTTGATTCTTATCTTCACATATTGATTCTTATCTTTTTACATATTATGTATATCATATTCCATTGTACATTATCTTCTGTTACGAAATATACTTTATTTTATTTTTAGTGGTTCAAAAAACTTAGACTCTTTTATATTGTCTGAAAAAATCCTCTTTTATATATATAGATAGATAGATAGATATGATTGTTGAAAAAAGAAACAGCTTTGATACTCCTATTTAGCTACTTGAGATGGTTATGAGCATCAGACCAACATGAGTTCATATCGAACAAATATTTCTATTTATATTTATATTGTGAAATTCACACTTCAAATACCGACAAAGAGTTAGGGGTGTTTATTACATATTTCAACCAAAAAACCACGGTTCGCGTAATTTTTGGTCATCAAACATGGAAAGTTTATGAATATTTTTGTATAATAAAATAAATTATAGTTTACCAAACTTTGTTATTGTCATAGTCGGTGCATGAATACTAGTACAACTCATAAAATAAAATAAAATAAAATAAAATATAGGATGACATGGGTACGGAAAAGTGTGGTAATCATCTCCTATAAAAAAACAGTCTGCTCTCGTTGAGAGTCGAACTCAAGACCTCCCGCTTACTAAACGGGTGCTCTAACCAACTGAGCTACGAGAGCTAATGATAATGTTTCAGATTATCATTTAAGTGTTTGTTGAGAATTTAGGTATTTGGGTTGTAGTGACACATAAAAGAGTTGGAATCAGGAAGAGAGAGTGAAGTAATAAAGTAGAGTGTATTTCCTCCGTCAAGTCGGCGGCGTCTCCTTCTTCTCCTATCTCCTACCTCCTACCTCCTACTTAAGGTATTCTTTCTTTTTTACTTAAAAGCTTCTATCTATCTTTCTTTCTTATAATTGAAGGAACTAGGTTTTTTTCAATTTCAATATTTATTTCTGGGTTTAGTTAGGGTTTTACTAATCTTATTTGATAAATCATAATCATAACAATTTAAGGGATTTTACTTGAAGCATGGCATCTACTGGGCCACCACCACCATCATCATCAACCAAGAGGCGTGATTCTTCTTCTTCCGCTACTAACAGGGAAGGGGATCAACTCGTAATCACTCCTTTAGGCGCTGGTTGTGAAGTCGGTCGTTCTTGTGTTTACATGACTTACAAGGGCAAGACTGTTATGGTATGTATACTTTTACTTTTTCTTGAATTGAATACCCCATTTATCTTTCAATACAAATTAATGTGGTTTTACTTTTTCCAGTTTGACTGTGGTATTCACCCTGGATATTCTGGCATGTCTGCTTTGCCTTACTTTGATGAGATTGATCCTTCCACTATTGATGTTCTTCTTGTTACTCAGTATGTTCGCTTTCCCTTACTTTCCCCCCCTTGTTACTCTCCTATTCAAATTCCTACATTCTTTATTCACTTCTGCAGTTTTCACTTGGATCATGCTGCCTCTCTACCTTATTTCTTGGAGAAGGTTTGTGTTTCTATTCACTCTTTTTCTGTTAACCTGCCTTTTTTGCCTTCTACGCCTTAAGCCTACGTTTTCTACCTCTTTTATCAGACAACTTTCAAAGGAAGAGTTTTCATGACCCATGCAACTAAAGCTATTTACAGATTGCTTTTGTCTGACTATGTCAAAGTAAGCAAAGTTTCAGTTGAGGACATGTTGTTTGATGAACAAGATATTATTCGTTCTATGGATAAAATCGAGGTTCGTTTTCTATCCAACCTCACAATCGAATCCTTGTATGTTTGTGAACACTGCAGTTCATCTTTTTTATTTTCATGACCTGTCTAATTTATGATTATCTAAGACAAGATTGATTGCTATACACTACCTTTTAATAGACTCGACTTGTGAAACACTCCCTTTGATTTTTATATAAATCTAGTTTTTTATGTAAGACACTACCCAAAGTCATTTACTGCCAAAAAAAAAAGTCCGAAATTGATGCATGCCAAACAACGTGTTCTATATTGTATTTTTGTAATTAAGATTCTTAGGTTCTCCGGACAAGGGATTGGGATTTAAAACTCACAACTCCGGTTTCCATATTTTGAATTAAGAGTTCAAAATGAAATTGTAGTTCCCAAAAATCTTTTAAGAACTTTGAATTTTATGGTGATGTGGTATCACCAGGGTTTGATAATTAAGTAATTGTGCTAGTTGATGCATGGTCTACTTGGTGTTGATAATTGTATACAATGCTTTTGAGCGCAACTATGCGAACTACAGTGGCTGATAAATATGTGAAAGTCTATTTCATGTTGAACTCCTTGTTATTTAAGAAAATCGTGTTTTCTCACGTTCCACGAAGGTCAATGACTGGAATGTTAAGAAGTTAACCTTTTGTGCCGGAAAAAGAATTTGGATAGTGTGACATAAAAATAGATTTTTAGGGGTGAGTTTACATGAAAAATTAATTAAGAGTACTCCACATATTTTGGTAAACAACATATTGATAAAAATTAGTAGATTTATTCTAAAAAGTAGAATAATCAATGAACATGTTTATTACGTGTATTTTTATTTTTATTTATAATATGCTGATATTAGCATCAAATTGAGATAACATATTCAACACCACATTGTTTCGCTTAAATATCATTGTATCTCCTATTTATCAAACACGTTTTCTTAATCCTGCTAATAGAACGTGATGGTCAAACCTATTATGAATTATTATCTGCTAATTATAATCTGCTATCTAAAACTGCTTCTTCCAAGTGAGAGACAAGGCCAGCGTCTCGCAGTTAATCCTTTGAGATATTGTTTTGGTATTGCCTTCTGTTGTTATGGTGTGCTTCTTCACTGTAGTCCCACGGTTCATTTTTTCGAGCAATATTTTACTTTGTTCATATGCAGCTCTTAAAGTGTCATTACTCCTTGAAAATTGACTCGGTACTTGGATACATGTGACTATTTTTAGGTTATTGATTTCCATCAGACTCTAGAAGTTAATGGCATTCGTTTTTGGTGTTACACTGCCGGTCATGTCCTTGGTGCAGCCATGTTCATGGTGGACATTGCCGGAGTGAGAATTCTATACACAGGAGACTATTCACGCGAAGAAGATAGACATTTACGTGCTGCAGAGACCCCTCAATTCTCTCCAGATGTATGCATAATAGAATCGACATATGGTGTCCAACTCCATCAGCCTAGGCACATAAGAGAAAAACGCTTCACTGATGTCATTTACTCGACTGTAGATAAGGGGGGTCGTGTTCTGATTCCCGCATTTGCCCTTGGTCGTGCACAGGAACTACTATTGATTCTTGATGAGTTTTGGTCAAATCACCCTGAAATTCAACACATTCCCATATATTATGCTTCTCCTCTTGCCAAAAGGTGCATGGCTGTCTATCAAACATACATAAATGCTATGAACGATAGAATTCGCACCCAGTTTGCTGATTCAAACCCATTCGACTTTAAGCACATATCTCCACTGAAGAGCATTGAAAATTTCGATGATGTTGGCCCCTGTGTGGTGATGGCAAGCCCAGGTGGGCTCCAGAGTGGGCTATCTAGACAGCTATTTGACAAGTGGTGTTCTGACAAGAGAAATGCATGTGTTATTCCTGGATATGTAGTCGAAGGGACATTGGCTAAAACAATCATTAATGAACCCAAGGAAGTCACCCTTATGAATGGTCTCTCGGCTCCTCTCAACATGCAGGTGCATTACATATCCTTCTCTGCTCATGCTGATTCTGCTCAAACAAGTGCTTTCTTGAAGGAACTTATGCCTCCTAACATTATATTAGTCCATGGAGAGGCTAATGAGATGGGAAGGCTTAAGCAAAACCTTATTACCATGTTTGCTGGCGGAAACACCAAAATCATTACTCCGAAAAACTGTCAGTCTGTTGAAATGTACTTTAGTTCAGAGAAAATGGCGAAAACCATTGGACGGCTAGCCGAGAAGACCCCAGAAGTCGGTGAGACTGTGAGTGGCCTACTGGTAAAAAAGGGTTTCACTTATCAAATAATGGCACCCGAGGATCTTCATGTATTTTCTCAACTTTGCACAGCTAATGTTAACCAAAGGATCACCATCCCATACTCGGGTGCCTTTGGTGTCTTGAAGCATCGACTCAAGCAAATATATGAAAGCGTTGAATCTGGCGTCGATGAAGATTCTAATGTTCAAACTTTTAGGGTTCATAACTGTGTGACTGTAAAGCAGGAGTCTGAGAAGCATATATCTCTACATTGGGCAGCAGACCCAATTAGTGACATGGTTTCTGATTCAATTGTGGCTATGGTTCTTAATATGAGCCGGGAAATGCCAAAGGTGGTTGATGAGTCTGAGTCACTAAAATCAGAAGAGGAAAACCAGAAGAAGATGGAGAAAGTCTCCCATGCCCTTCTAGTTTCCTTGTTCGGAGATGTGAAGCTTGGAGAAAATGGGAAGTTGGTGATTACTGTTGACAACAATGTGGCTTATCTTGACAAAGAGAGTGGCGATGTCGAGAGCGAGAATGAAGGGCTCAAAGAAAGAGTGAGAACCGCATTCCGACGTATTCACAGTGCTGTTAAGCCAATCCCTCTCTCTGCTGCTTAGCCTTTGTTTTGATTTACAGCAAAAAAGAAAAAAAGTAGGACTAGCGATGTTAAAGCAAGACTTCAACTTCCATCTTTCATATGACTAGAAACTTAGATGAGACCGTTGTATCTCGGACAGGACTAACGATGATGTATTCATAAAACGCATTTATTTGGACGTCTGTTATTTTGATCTACTGCTTTTTTAGTTGTCTGGGACTAACGATGAAGTTGGTAATGCTTTGTAAGTGTTATTTTGTGCCAATTTTTCTTGGTCATCACTTTTGTATTGTGAAATAGATAATATTTATACCTTCAGTTGAGAGATGATGATCCCCTGTTCTGTTTAGCATCTATTTGGATGTCAAGGGTTAAAAATGTAACACATGCACATTTTTTTTGCCTGTTACTGTTCTGACGTGTTTGGTAAGGCAAATGCAACTTCCATACGATGGACCGTTGAATGGGATAACGATGATGTACTGTGGGTTCATGAGATAGGTGTAATATAATAAAAACAATTGAAACTCGGCCAATGAGGCTAATGAATATCATGGCAAATGCGCAGACCCGTAATCAAAACATCTATAAGCACCCAATTTCCAAGCAAACCGTGTTTGAAACATGTCCGCAGCATTGCAATCACAACTCCATTTGCATCAAGGATTGCAACAGGTTTTTTTCAACCGGTTTCTTGTAATTTATCCCGTATGTCTAATAGGCACGATGAGTAAGGTGTCTTACACATTGTACAATACAATCAGAGATGGGCACGATACTCGGGCTTACAGCCTTACAATCTTGTAAAGGAAAGACGACAAAAACATTTGTAGATTTCTTATGTGATCCGAAAGAATGAGATCATCGTTGCATTCAATACTTATGAAACACGGCTTAAATTACAAGAAGTCATAAATACACAAGACTGATTAACCAAAAGAAGTGAAGGGACCGGAACAATCATCATTTTTTCCTATACAACACCATACCTCACTTTTCACTTTTTCTATAACAAATTGTCAAAAATGTAGAGAATTCCTAAAACAATCTTAGTTTGTCACATTTTGATGGTATTAGACTTCACAAACTAATTCAACCAGATTGACCCATTTACAAGGTCTAATGGTAATGGAATACTCTCCATCATCAGGGATGACTTTTCTTCATCATTGACATTCTTTCAACTGGCTGGACTTTTCTGATGAGTTTTTTGACCGATACCACGACGACAAAACAGAAACTGGTGGTCAACTAAGCCGCGGTTGTCCGTGAGCCAAGTCCTTGGATCTGATGATATACATTATATAAGACAAAAGAGCAACATGAATTCATAAACGCATTGCCTAGAATGAATGTTTAGCGAAAATGATGCAACATTACCTGGTTAACAAGTAAATTAACTTGCTCTCTATACATCTCTTTCAAGTCTACAATATCAGCACGGAGTTCTTCCAGCTGAAGAATATAATGATTCACAGAAACCAGTAAATATTGTGATGGTTTACTATACAATTGAAACTAGATAGTAAAATAAATAAACAAAGCTCCAATGACGGTTACTGTTGTTGTGTACATGGCATTTGGACTCGAGGCTTTGTTTCGATTGGCGTTAATAATTGAAGGGGGATAAAGGAGCTAAAACAAAAAGGAAATGTATGTTTGGGTGCAATGATTGTTGTGCAGGAGAGAATATAATGTGGCTTCCCCCAAGGCAATCATAACACTAATCCTACTACTACACCATAGATTACCCCCAAATGAGGGTCATAGATCCACCATTTTTCTCCACCAACCACCATCATCTTTACTAATACTCGAGCTTCTTATTTTGCTCATTACACAAAGGATTTAATTTATTACACTCAAATTTCAATCCAAGCCGGCCTTTGATAATACAATACAACAACATCAGAGCCTTAGTTCTAAAATGATTTGGGGTTGGCAATCATTACACCAATACTCTACCTCTCACAATCTTTTCCGCCCCAATTTTCGAGCATCCCAATCGAGACATTAATCAATCTCCGTCTCACATGCCAAAACCATCTTTAATCTGTTCGACATCCCTTTATCCGGGCCAGAACTACCTCATTTCTAACTCAAGCCTTCCTTGTATGGCCACACATCCATCGTAGCATACTAATTTCTGTCGCATTCATCTTTTCAGCGTGACTGTTTCATAGCCCCACACTCCGAGCCATATAACAATGCATGTCTAGAATTTACCCTTTAGTCTCTCAACTTTAATCCTGTGAGCCACATCTCCATCTAATTCTCCATCTTTTTGAATAATAGACCCTAAATATCGAAAAAATTCAGATCCTTGAATGATATTCCCATCAAAAGTGATTGTCCCCGCTTCTCTACCTCCACCTTTGCTAAACCTACATTCCAAATATTTGGTTTTATTTCTACTTAGTCTAAATCCACGAGCTTCCAAAGTATTCCTCCATAGTTCTAATTTCCTTTCGACTTTATACCAAGATTACCAACGATACTTTAGAAATTTCAACTATTATCTAAATTTGTTACCCAATACCAGACAAGCTGTAATTGTATAAAAATCAACAAACCTCCTCATCACGTTCGCCCATAAGCTCTAGAGCTGCAGTGTGTCTCCTTCGAAGAGCTTCCAACTCTGCCCGGATTCCAGGAAGCATGGCAGCCTCCGTTCGCAACTTTTCACACTGTAAAATGCATTCAAGTAAGGATTGAAGAACTAAATCTCATGAATAGAAAAAAGAGCAGAGACCAAACCTGCTCCGTCATTTTAACTAGCTCCTCCGCAAGTGAATCACGAATTGATTCTAATGAAGCCTGAAAAACACGAGAATTTATAGTCACTTTCTTATGCGACTTTCAACGCCTTTTCCCTCCCTCCGTCCCTAAGACTCTAGCATGTTTAATTGTTTATTAATGTCCCTATTCAGACAGTACACTGTAATTACAGCAAGGCGACCAGACAAGATCACGCTTCCCACATGTCCACTTGCACGTTAGTCAAGCACTTCAAATAACCACATTTACTTGTTTTTAGTGTCTACAGATAGGCAGCAGTATTAAAGGTAAACTAAACAAGAAAGGGGCCTGACAACACACTTTTAACGTGGTAAGCAATGTACAGTTATGTTATCATCCAGCTTAGCTTGAAAAGGAGTAACCCTCGCCGAGGCAACGAAGCGCAAGGCAAAGGCAGTGCCTTGTCGACACAAGGTGCACCCTTTTTGTAAACACAGTTGTATTTACAAAGTGTGGCTGCGCTTTTTTCTATTGTAAAGTAGGAGTCCTTCGATGCAGTTCTCAATTTTCATCTTGGGTCACTCGGAAACAACCTCTTTGTGTTGTTGACCCATGGGTAAGGCTGCGTACAACCGACCCTACAAAACCCTAAAAATTGTGGGAGCCATTGAGGCAGTGGGGTAATTGTATTTTCAAAGTAAGAACTATGTGAAACAATACCCTTTTTAGGATTGTAAACTGGCCGAACACGTAAAGGAGTGAAAGCTAAAGATAATGTGGCAAAGAGCAGGCATAATTAAAGAATTAGATGTAAAAAAGGCGAATTGCATAGAAGTGGCGTTTTGGCTAGCACTTAATTGAGTTTGGCTTAAGTACCCCTCAAGCCTGCTATTTAAAACTAATCAAATAACCAATGCAGCAAAATTGAGTAAAAGCCTATAAGGGTTCAGGGTTTTCTATTTAAGTAAACAGATATTGGAAATTCATACCAGCCGTGACATATAGGATGCAAGTTCACCCTCCTTTTGCCGAAGAGTAGCTTCAAATGTACTTGGTGTCATGCTTTTTAGATAATAGGGGCTCATGGTGGCCTCTCCAGAATTCCTCCGCTCCAGAAAAGTGCTAGAAGAGCCAAGAGATGCCTGCAAGAAGAAGCTTTCTTCCATGTTGCCCACACTGCTTGCAGTTGATAGTTTACGGGTTAACATCCCTACACAAGCATTCCATATTTTAGGGGGCCAAAAATTCTTAATATTGCTATTCTAAAAAACAAACATTAATCTGACTCTTGCAAGTGTTGGACGTGGCATGGTATCAATTGACAGATTCTTGTTTTGGCCTTAAATGAGGTGTTTTGCCATGTCCGAAAGTCAAGAGTGTCGGACATGAGACGCATCCAACGTGAAGTGTTGAAGACTCGAAGTAACACTTCTTAACATTACACTTTGTACCATTTTCAAAGGCCGACTTGTTCTTCGACGTTGGACTTTGTTCCGCCAAAGAAGCAGACTGTGCACTGGCTGCCTTCTCCAAATCTGATTTAGCTGCTTTCTCCCGCTCTAAATCCTATGTTTATACATTTTGTTAAAATGCCAGGACAAAAATGATTGAACTGAAATGCAGTCACAATATATGCCCAATTTGAAGAGCTTCCAACCTGCTGAAGAAGTTCTCTATGGGCTAGTGATTCTTGCAATTCACTTTTGTGTTTTCTTTTAAGTTCCTTGATCTCCTCTTCCAGCTGACGTACACGGCCTTCATGAGTATCAGCTACTTCCTTTGCTGCAAGGTACTCTTGCCGATTCTCAGCTGCCCTTTGTCTTTCCTTTTCAAGGGATTTATTTAGTTGTGTCTGCTCCGTTCTGAGGCATGAAATCTACAAAAACAATCTGCATAAGCTACCATTTTCTTTCCCCTCTGGCTATCTTTCTCCCTCATACCCCTAGTCAACTACCTTCAGCAAAAAGAGACTTGGGAGATGGGGGATTGTAACATTAACTGTCGAGTGGGGGAATGGGGGTAGGCTACGCCTACAGCTGAGGTTGGTTGGAGGTGGGGATCTACGTGGTAGGAGACGGTCAAAAAAACGGGGGGTGAAGGTCTGAGGGGATCAGATGGTGTGGTTTAGGTGGAGGGTGGTGGTGGAATGGTGGTCGTGTGGGGTTCGTAGTGGCAGGCAGTCAGAGAGTGCGGTGGATTGTGATGAGCAAGAAATTAAAGAATAAAATTTGAAAAGATGGTGAGTGGGTGTGCTTGGGTCTATGCGGGTTATGAGGAGTGAAGTAAATAAGGCCTTGTAGACTGTGGAAGCCTCACCATAGAACTACTACACCTTCTAACTGTTCAAGTTAGCTGACCCACTTTTTTTTTGAATATAAGGCTTTTCCTGTTAAAAGTTTTGAAACCAGGATCACAGCAATTAAACATCAAGGAAATTACCTGAGCCTCAAGAACATTTATTCGAGAGAGCGTTTGCGATAAGCGCTCATTTATAGATCGCTCTCTTTCCTCAGCAGCCGCAGCCTTGGCTTCTGCTTCCTGTTTACAAAACCCAAAAAAACTAAGTGCAAAAGATTGGGGTAGGATTTATACCCCTCTTGCCGATCACTAAACTCCTTTTACAAAAATTAGTGCTAACACAAAGGGGAGTGTAAACATCAATCTGAAGGTTGTGATGCACAATTAAACTAGAGAACAAACAGATACCTGAAGTCGTGATTGAAGAGTTCTCTCCACAGTAGCCCAAGCTTCAGCCTTCCGGGCAGATGTCTCCTGCAACACAGAAAGGGACAGCTGTTATCAGAAACCAGAAAATATGCAAAACTTGACAATTATCATTTTACAGAATCAACCTGCATAGCTTCAATTTGGCGAAGGAGAGGCCTAGTGGATTCAGGAAGTTGTGAAACCAGTTCCTCACACCTGCGCTCACTTTCCTGGGTATCAAAGACGTTAAGACCATTAGAATAACTATACAAAATTACAAACAAAAACATTACCCCTAATTCAAAGACATAGTGAGGCTGGCAGATAACTTATAATGAAATCTGCGTAATAAATTGCACCGAGTCTCTATTACTTCACAGTACAAGAAACATAGAGAGCTCAATGAGCCATTAGAATAACAGTGAGTGACCAAATAGACATACTATCAATTAACAGTGAGTGACCAAATAGACATACTATCAATTGAGTACATACTTGATATCGTTTTTGAAGGTCCTCTATATCTCTTCGTAACATGTCCTCCTTAACAATTCCCTGTGAATTACAAAGAGCATGCATCCAGTATCATGTTGTCAAGCATATTATCCTTACTTCCAGATAAAATTGAAAAACTAAAAAGACATCATCAGTTTAAATGAGTAACATAATGCCAATCATGAGAAGATAACCTGTTGCTCTTGTCTGGTTAGAGTTTGTCTTAATTCTTCAAGTGCTTGGACTAGCATTCCTTCCCGTTCCTCGGCCTCCCTTAGACGACCCTCCAGCTCAGCTCGGGCCTCATTATTGGCTCGTGCCTCTGCTAATGATTCAGCCTCCTTTGCTGCATTCAGGGCATTAGTGAAATATTCTTTTTGCGTAGCAAGCTCGGCTTGGTGCTTCTCAATTGTATCTTGCAGAACCTTCTCCGTTGCTGCCTTGTCTTTCATTATGTTCTCAATTTTGTTCTCTTCAAGCTACGCATACAGAAAGAAGTGCTCAATGATAACAAAATAACAACGGACCTAATACCAGGTGAACTTGAACAAGAAATATAAACACCTGAATGAGTAGCTAGAATTCAATACACAATATTTAAAAGATATAAGATGATTACTTAGTGAAAGGAAACAAACTCAACAAATCAACATGATCCCACAACGAAGATACACAAAATATAGACAGACTTACAGGCTATATCAGTTTTAAACACGAGAACCAATAATATTTTCTCCAAACTAACGAAATAATCCAATATCAATGTATTGATATAGAAGGGGGAAAAAAGTCAAATTAACTATAATTAAGAACACCAGAATACAGTAATTGGCCATCCCTTATTTACTAAGGCAACAACTAATGGAGGATTGTGGTTATAATAATAAAGGCTGATCTATCGGCACAACTTTTCTTGGAATATAAAGCACAAATTTGTAAAATACACTACCCATTATCCACTGTAAATACCCATAGCCCAAAAAACAAATCAAAATTAACCAACTCCAGAAAGCAGCACCAGGTAATTGAAAGCAAAAGCGTCCCTGAGCTATGGAACTTTAAAGTGTGTAAAAAAGCTTTGTAACTTTTGAAATAGATATTTCATACCAAAGCATCCAAGTGTTTGAAAAACTAAAGAACAGTAGTTAGATTAAGAAATAAACTTTGAAATTTGTATTTGTTTTCAGGTGTGACATTCAATAAATATCTAAATCGATGAGGACTATATCTCTAGTTTCTGGGCCCAAGGCAGGGGTACTTCCCTTACATTTATTTAACAGGGTTGACATTTTTTTATGCTAGCAACTGAGGGTTCCTTGTCCACTATTGCGCCTTTATTGTTTCGATAAAAATAATATTTTGCTATCATATAAAGTAAAGAAACAATAACGGAAGCACATCTTCTGTTTCATGCTCAGGGGATGTACAAATTCAGTTTCTTCAGGCATTATGAGAACTAACTATTCCAACTATGCCCCTTCTAAAAGCGCATCAGATTAATCAATTCAGACCAACTTACAAGGATATACCCTCAGATCAATTACCTGTAGCTTGGCAATCAAAGACTTCTTCTCTTCATCCATTTCTCTAACCTGGATTTTAAGGAAAATAATATATAAAGTTATTACTCAAAGAAATAGTTTAGCTTTTGGTAGGGAGTTGAAAATCAATTTGCAAACCTGAGCCCTTAATTTTCTAATTTGAGCTTCTTGAGCTGCTTGTTTCTTTGAGAGCTCTTCCCCTGTAATAGAATCAATAAGGTATTGAGCAGCAGTTCAGTATAATACACAATAGTGTCACTACGTATAATACACAATAGTGTCACTATGTGATGACTGAACTTTAAAGATCCCTACCTACCACCGCTCTGAAAAAAGCTACATGAGATAAATCAAGTAAACAACGAAAGGTAATACCTCTCTCATTCTAATCAATAGCTTCTACATTAGAAACTTGGACTTGGCCTTAATGAGTTTATGTTACTCAGACTCGATTAGAAACATCTGATACGGGTGAGTGTTTGACATCCGCGTGTTAATGTTAAATCTAAATGTTATCGGCTTAAAATCAGGTGACCACGTGTTATATCCGTGTTCCAAGGTCTACACATGGTAATATGAACAACCTGAGTAACCCAGAATATCAACCAAGATGAGCACTATATACTAGTTTTGCAAAACTGTGCTTGGGTGCAAGGCTCGGAGAGGTAGCATGATATACTGAGACCGCTGAGGGTCAAATGACTCCAGAAACCCAGGCCAAAACATCTCAAGGTGCCTTAGATGAAACTTGTACAGGAGATGGAGAAGTCATGCTACTGTGCAATTTTCATATATCTTTCTTCTAGTTTCTTTTGTCCTGCCTTTGCCCCCATTATCTCCAGCTATTACTTGTTTAATTGTTAGTCATTAAAATTTAAAAAGCGTTGTTACATGAAATTTTATTAAGGGAGTACAAATTTGTTTGTGAACCATGTGTCTCAAGTTTATGATGCACACCTTTCAAAATCACGAAGTATACTCAACTTCATCTAGTTCTACGCTTTAACTATATATACAAAATTTACCATAAAATAAGAACAGGTACTCATTTAGCTCTCACCCTCGGCCATGACTTGAGTAATGATTTCATCTTTTTCCTTCAGAAGAGCAGCAGCGTCAGTTCTCTTGTTCTGCTCTCGTCTTAATGTATCTCTTTCCTTGGTAAGAGCATACACCTAAAAGCCAAAGAAGTTTCAAAAAAGTACTAAAACAAGAGACTTCCAGCAAATATAATATGTATTCTTTACACAGATCAAACTATTTGGAAAGACAACTAAATCCTCAGAAGTTGGTTGCCGGATTCATTATGAATACGCCCTCACCAATTCGCGATTTGCTCTTATAGAATGTGTGTTATATGTATTTTCAGTAAGCGGCAAAATAGAATTCGCTCTTAACAATTCGCGATTCGTAGGGTACTCGAGCGAATCCGGAGCGAATCCAGTAACCCTGTCAGAACTATATTCAATGTGCCACATTACATGTGTCGAAATAGGCCACGGTCAAGTAAGAAGAAGAAACCTTGCTTAGATGGACAAACCTTCATTAAGATGACCTCTTTCACCGACATTTTCTTTAAATGGAAGTTAAATTGCTCAATGTAAAGAATTTGATGTGCTTGGAAGATAAAACTATAAAAGATATGACAAAGTGGGCTTAAATGACAAAGAAAGAAATGAATTATACCTTACGTTCAAGAGTTGCAACCCTTTGATGATATTCCTCACGTAATGACTCAACTTCTGCGTCGTTGGATTTTCTCTGTCATAGATATTAGCGCTTTTTTTAGAAACGACAAAGGCTCAAAAGCAAAGAGTTTGAATTGTAAGTTCATATTCAACTTTCCAGTATACAGAAAGACAAAGTGCATTGCACCACAATGACATCACAAAAGTAATGCAGTATTAGAACTGAAATGTGCATTACCCCAGAACCGCTCAACTATTAGGATAGAATCAACAACAACAACATCAGAGCCTTAATCCCAAAATGATTTGGGGTCGGGTGACATGAATCTTCCTTTAGAACCGTCCATGGGTGAACGCACACCTCAAAATGCAATAGAAAAGGGAAAAATGAAAAACAAAAGGGAGAGCGAAAATGTAATACAAAGTCAAGGTAAACTTACAGGTTTTAAAATCGAATTCCGGATTGCTTTTATAAAAACTTAAAATTTAAATCGAGAGAAAAAAAGATTAAAACGATTTTGAAAACCGAAATAGAATTAAGGGTCCGGAATGCCTTAAAACTATTAGGATAGAATGGTACTACAAAATTAATTCAATACAATTTGGCACATCGTATGAAGTGTTATACATTCAAGACAAACAAGCTGAGTAAGTACACAACATTACTTGTTTACAAACACTCCTGCATTTCTCCGGTATACGTCAAACAGTATGTTATTTTGACTCTTTATATTACCATGCGTACCAATGTCTATGGCACTCGCACACTTCATTTTAAGCCAAAAATATGAGATTTTTCATAAATAGGCAAGCCAGTCACATGGACATATACCCATGTTGGATATTTCCAAGTTCCACCCAGCAAACGAATAACCAAATTACAAGGTCACAGGTCTTAATTGAAAAACATAGCATGTCAATCACAATGCTCCTCTGTCCAAGTGATCCACTGTACAACCAGCCTAGACAGTTTAAACCAGAAGAAATTATCTCTGCAACTTTGCCATGAAACAAATTTACTGTTTCTTTCTTGGTCATGTGCGTTTGTGTATGGGAGGAAAAGAAGTACCAACGAATGGGGGGAAAAGAAAGAAATCCTACTCTTTGTGTTCTTAAAAGCCCTACGAAGGAAATTGAAATGGGGATAAAGTACTGGTGCACACGACTAAACGGGAGAAACTTACCACAAAAACTTTTCTTTTAATCACACTTTCCTTAAATCAGATAGACATTTAGAATCCTTGTCAGCACATAGCATGGTTGTCATAGAAATCAACCAGATTCATAGATTAAACAATAAACAGTGGTATTTGCTGGTCGGGGTGATTGGAACCCAAATGAAAAGGGTAATTGATTATTAGTATGAACCTCTCTTCCCCAAAATACATGCCATGTACATTATAAAGCAAGCTCTATTATTACCTACATAATATCTATATAGAAAGGACAAAATTGAAAACATTTCGGAATAGGAAGGCTAAGAGAAATAACAGCTTACTCTCAATTCTTCGACAATCGACTTCATTTGTTCGTTTTCGTGCATCAGCCTAGCAATCTCATCAGCTTTGGTCTGGAGAACAGAAAACAATAACAAAAAGATACCTGTAACAGCTAGTCACCCAATAGTGTGTAGTAATGAGTAACTTCAACTGTTAAGACTTGTATCAATGACAAATTCCATGTCATTCCACAAGTGGACTGAAAGCATACGTACTTGAGCTTGTCGAGCAGCTCCTTGCAATGCAGCTTCCATCATTTTCATCTCCTTTCTAACCTTGTCTAGCTCAAGGACAGCATGTGCCGAGTCAGAAGCATCGAATGTGGGGCTAAGTCTATCATCCTTCCCATGAGCTACATCTTTGCCAGATGGCTTCGGCTCTTCAATCTTTTCATCATTCTCCTGACTTACTTCATTAGATACAATCTCATTACCATGAACATTAGAAAGTTCAGTCAGCAAGGTATGGTTTTGGGACTCAGTAGGGATGCCAGATTCGACAACAACAGCAGTAACATCACTGGTCTCAGAATCCTCAATCTGATTGCCAGTCTTGTCATCACTTGGCCCTTCCACTGTCAGAGTGGAGCCCACAGTTGACTCTTGCATGGCTTCTTGCATATCAAACTCATTGCTCACTTCCCTAGTAATACCATTATGACTATGTTCTTCATCTGTGTGATTAGCCTGCACCGTGGTTTCATATGACTCGTGTTCTTCTGAAGATCTCATATCAGCCTGCTCCTTGATATAGGACTCCTCTGATGACTCCATTGTCACGGCATCTTGACTTGTGGATTCAGGTGAGTCATCAGGCTCCTGTGCATCGGATTTGGCTTCACCAGAGTCCTTAGTTGCAGAACTAGCTTCCTCCACAGTTTCAGAGTCAACATGATCCTTTTGTTCTTTTAAATCCTTATCTACTTCAAGAGGCAAAAGTTTCTCGGTTGCAGGGTTCCCATCATCATCAACTACATCATCTTTCTGCCCATCAACAGAAGATGGGCCCTCAGTGGTTTCTGATTTTACTGGCAAATCATCGTTGGTTTTGCTTAGTTCATCATCTTGTGGCCTTTCATTTGCCTTTGATTCATCTTCACTCTCCTCTTCTTTTTGCCCCATAAATGCCATAACAGGATCAAATAGCGCATTCCTGCTAGTAGAGGTCCGCTGTCCAGAAGCTGATACATGCAATTCAGCAGAAATAGATCAGAAAATGACAACTCGGATTTGCATCTCCAACCATCATCCTATGAAGAGTCAAATGTTCAAATGTTGGATTCCAAAGGTATAGTGTGCTTGAGAGTTTTGATAATAGAGCTTCACCCAAGCGAGTAGCATTCAGGCAAAATGACAGTCGGGTTGGCCATTGCGTGAATTCAAATGACAATTAAATAAAAAAAACCCTCCTTTTGTCTCATCATAACATATTCACAAACAATAGCACTTCCCTGTCCCCAAAGTCCCAAATATTACAGTCTAATCCTAACCTTCAAGCCGTATAACTACCTATGTTACTCAGCCTCCGTGTCCGGCATGGGCCTATACGTGCACGTATGATTATATCTAAGTGTTGGAGTAGCCATGAGTCCATGACATAAAATTTGAGACACAGGGACCTTATCCTAGGATGACGATATGGGTACAGGGAAACATCTTTAAAAACACAAAATAAATTAGAAATTTAGAAGTTGTTTGGGACACAAGGCTTAAGATCGTCAAAATATATAATCCGTGATTCATAAAACCAGCCTCTTCCTTCACATTTGTCATGCAAGCCTCCCCATCTGTTAATGGTAGGAAAAGTGTAGAACTGAGGTCGTATATGGCCCCACAAGAAAAGTCAAAGTAATAATAAAGACCACTACTCTACGGCGATAGTAACCAGTAAGAATTGTCCTGCATGGCACAAGAGAGGTCCAAAGTGTACGCAACCAAACCTCTACCAAGTTAAAAAGGGCAATGTAGAAGTAAGACAAAGACAACCCCTGTTGGAAATATAGTATCACTATAGGGGCGAAGATATAATTAGAGAATATTTGTTGTTGTGTCGTGGTATGGAGGCCACTGAATGAGAAACGAAATCGCCCCGACTACGGTACAAATCGATGTAGGCGTCGTCCCCCAAGGTCACAAAACACTCCTAAAAGTTGTGTACTCAACTATTAGGAGTTGAACTCATATGATAATTTTGAGCATACCATATGAGTTCAACTCCTAATAGTTGAGTACACAATTTTTAGGAGTGTTTTGTGACCTTGGGAGACGACGCCTACATCGATTTGTACCGTAGTCGGGACGATTTCGTTTCTCATTCAGTGGCCTCCATACCACGACACAACAACAAATATTCTCTAATTATATCTTCGCCCCTATAGTGATACTATATTTCCAACAATTGAGAAACGAAATCTTGTCACTATTATTGTTGTTGTGTTCTCATTATTGAGAATCATTTGATTGGAGAAAATATTTATTTTCGTCTAGAAGATTCAGCCCGTTGGGAGTGAGACAGAACGTCGGTATTTTGGCCATAACTCGGCCTCTAGACCTTTGTTTGAGGCGTGTAATATGGCGTTGGAAAGCTAAGAAGAAGGGCTACAACTTTGTAGTTGAAGCCGTGAGCAGATTCTGTCATTTAGCTTCCTTAAAATGGATAGTAATGTCATGGTAGTGTGCTGAAAAGTTTATGAAGATTCATAAAAGAATGGTATTATCTATAATTTTATTGCTCAATTCATTCTTGTGATTAAGGTATGTTCCCGTGAATTTCCTTTACAAATATTTATGATGATAAATATGAAGGTTTGGTCAAATTATATATGCCTTAATCATTCATATGTTCAAGCTACTACTTTATTTAGTAAGACATGTCTATAATCTTGGTAAAATTACTTTTAATAATTGATTTCGAGATTATGTGAATGCAATTGTTCCAAGATTTTGAATGACAAGTAGCTAGAATGGTTGCGTGTCCAAGATATTGTTATGTGTACAATATGTTTATCAAGCAAAATATTTCACACATTTGGATTGGTTATTTAGTTTTGATTATGAGACAAACTAAAATTGATATTTGAGTTATGAACCAAATGTGGGGATTAAATATTTTGTTTTAAATTTATATAGTATCTTGGACATGTGACAAAAAATTGGAAATGATTATTTGTCAAAGCTTCATAAAAGTAGATTATGGAGAACATAATTTGTCAATGATTATATGATATCTAAAAGTTGAAATGATGAATGAATAATGTGTATATTTTGTTTCAACGATTATGTTTGTCACTAATTTCTGGCGTGACAACATGTGGGGGAAGACGTTCAACTTATTTGATAAATTTATTCATCAATTTTAGAGTTGATATCTTATAATTTGTGAAGAGTATGTATATCTTTGTTTGTGGGGGTGTAGAGAAAATGATAATCGTATGTTTTATACGTGGCTAATTGAACAAAAATTAGATCGTATGTTTTATACGTGTGGCTAATTGAACCAAAATTAGAAGTATTAATTTGTTGGATAAAGGTTATAATCAATAAATAATGGTTGCGTAAGGTTCAATTATTTATGTTACATTTTGCTTACACCACACTATACGAGATTATGATGATTGATTTTATGTTGGTAAGAAGTCAAATTCTTTTTGTAAAATATTGTGGATTTGCAAAGAGTAAATATAAGTGAAACAATCATCGAGATTCGTTGTTTTCTAATATAAGAATGATGATGTATATAGAGCTTTGGTAAATAATATGATTTTGGGTGCAAAATCACAAACACTATGTGTATCCTTTATTCTATGTCAATTTATTAGAAAGAGAAAATAATAAAGAAGATTATTTGTTCTTTTAAACGACATGAGAGTACGAGCTCTATATTTAATTAGAACAATGATGCTAATGAGTTATAAGAGAGCATGTTTTGACTATTGTGAGAAGTCTAATATGTATAATTATAGTTGCTTCAATGTAGCTTATGAAGCTACGTACATTTTGTTTGTGTATTCATCACCAAAGTTATCATTCACATTTGGTGAAGTGCCTAATGTGCAATATTAAGAATTGCATTATGTTGGATGTCTAGAAAGATATTGGATCGACCAAATGGTAATGACGATCGTCAAGGTGAGTACTATGGTGAGTACTATACATTTCCACCTTTAATGGGGATCTTGTTTTAAGTCTATTGAGAAGACTATTATAACCTTGTCTGTTGTGTAAGCATATTATATTGCTCTTAATCTTGCTGGGTAAGATGCAGGGTGATTGTGAAGCTATTATTAGCTACTACTTAATTGTGGGGGCATGGAGTTTTCCCTAATGTTTATCTTTAGCATAATGCTAATATCAACTCAATAATGCTAAAATAATGTGTATAATGACTTGCAGATTTACACATTTTATACAGATTTGAGATTTGAGAAAATTGATTGAGAATAATATGCTCACATATTATTATCTTTGTGAAATTTGAGTGGAGCATATTTAAGCGAATGGACTAAGAAAGAAAGAAGTCCTAGAATTGTCGAGGGGAATGGGGCAAAAGCCTATTAGTTGAGGAATTTGTGGTGGATACCGGAACTTGTTATGCAAGGGTGGTCTAACGAAGCCATAGATAACTCATACTTGTGTACACATCCCATTCCTATGACATGTACACTATTTTGGAAGGTTGAGCATATAGCTCTTAATGGTCTTATAACCCAAAATTGGGTGGTCCTTGTGAGACGGACTTGATGAGATCACCGTAATGATGGAGGCTGAGATATATCTCTTAATGAATCTATATCCCTTTATTTGGGTGGTCCTATTGAGAAGGACTTGATGGATTCACCGCAATGTTGAAAGGTTGAGCCTTAGATCTTTTAATGAATCTATATCCCTTTATTTGGGTGGTCTTATTGAGAAGGACCTGATGGATACACCGCTATGTTGAGAGGTTGAGCCTTAGAGCTCTTAATGATTCTATAGCTCATGCTTGAGTGGTTTATATGGAGATAGACTTGTTGGAATCACCTACGTGAGTGTGAAGGATTGGCCTCCTTCTATGAGAGACTAGGTTATCTCTCTAGAGCACTCGTGAGAATCCCAAGGTTCATTTGGCCATAAATTTGTTGAATTGTATCGCGGAACTCGTCTGGAACTTAAGGTGAGATATGTGTTTGGAATTTACCCCGGGGTCTAGGAGTTCAAGATTCGTTCACTCTCTAGGTGATGAAAGAATTGTTTCATTTCACTATGTGTTGATTCAAATCGAAAGATATTAATGCTTAAGTATCAATCCTTATTAATATGCTCAGAATTTTGTCTATCATTTGCATTAGTGGGGGATTGTTGGAAGCAATGCAAAGGCTAGTAATATTGTCTAAATACATTACATCATAGAGAAGCCTTCCATTTTCCTCGTAAGAAAATTTCTACACTTTCTCCACTACTTGCATAATTATAGCCACTAACTCCATGTTTTTTGTCCCATGTTGATGGTGGTGGTTAGGCCACTAACTTTGTAGTTATGGTGCTAATAACCACTATAAATAGAGAACTGTAGTCATTTGAGAATTACATATCTTCATATATCTTTACTACCTTCTCTATGATAATTTTGAGCATACCATATGAGTTCAACTCCTAATAGTTGAGTACACAACTTTTAGGAGTGTTTTGTGACCTTGGGGGACGACGCGATTTGTACCGTAGTCGGGGCGATTTCGTTTCTCGTTCAGTGGCCTCCATACCACGACACAACAACAAATATTCTCTAATTATATCTTCGCCCCTATAGTGATACTATATTTCCAACAACCCCCACCCCCGTTCGACACTCCACCAGACAGCCTGACACTGACCACCTCAATTCGAAAACCCACATTTTCCCACATTCCCTTACTACTACTACTACTACTACTACTACTTCTGACTATCAACAAAACCAACCCCGGCTAAAACAGCCAACCAACAACAAGAAACTAACCAAATAGAATCGAATCGCGACATCTGGCTTATCTTTCTAGACATTGTGATCTCTACCAGCCAGCACAAATATCAAAATCCGGAAGCAACGATTCAAACTCAATAGAGCATTTTTATGAAATCATATACAATTTGCAGAAAATGAAGAAAAAGAAAATACCATCAATGGAGGATTGAGAAGAATCTTCTAAACCAAGAGCATTATCAAAATTCTTCTCAATATTTTTGACACTCTCTTGAAGCTTATTAACTGCACCTGCTAAATCCAAGTTCCCCAAGTTTGAAACTCTCGCCCCAAACCAATCCATTTTGTATTCTTATTCGATCCCTAAATTAATCGGATCATCAGTAAAACCCTAAATTCACGAAAACACAAAATTAAATTATCAAAAAGGTATGATTATAAAACAATTTGAATTGAATTAGGGGATTATAGATTAGCAGGAATGAATAATTAAGAAGATCTAATTGAAATAAGGAGAATTAACAACGTACGAAAGATGGATCTTAGATTTATGATGTGAAAATGGGCATGAATTATGAGAGATGAAGAGGGAGGAACAGAGCTGGGGCGTGTCTGTGAACTTGACACCGATCGGGTTGTTAATTTAGAGCTTTACACACTAACATTAACAATAACATTATTAAAAAAAAGAGTTTATTCACGCAATATTCATTTTATTCATTACAATTTTTTTTCACCAAACTACCTTTTCTAACAAATTTTTTTTCATTTGTCTACCTTTAACTAAAAAACATCAAATAATTTTAGCCATCTCCTTCAAATTCTTGAATTATGAATGATTATTCGAGTATAGACTCCTTCTTGCCATTTTTTATTTTATTAATTAAGGTCTATATTCAAATTAATTATTGTTAGTTGGTCTGGAATGGTGGGGATATTGCAAAATGTATATAAGCTCAATTAGATTTGTTATGGTTGTACAATGCTCTTAAGTACTATTTGTGGGAAATATTGGTGTAGTTGGATGGCAGGGCCGCGTGCGAGAAGGACGATAGAGGGGTCGCCATATTTCATTCGACGGGGCATTTGCCATTAGAAGTTTAATAGTCGACAAAACTAGTAGTCTTGTTAAATTATTAGTTTTTCCTACTATTGATACGTAACTTGCTACTATAAATAGGTTATTTTGTATTCATTATTAGACAGATTATTGAGAATAAAAAGTTGAAAAACTCGATCAAGCTTTGCCAAATTTGAGACGGTACTTCAGATCTTTAATCAATATCTATCTATATTAATAAATGAAGCTTTTTTCGAGCGATTATAGAGAGTCCAAATTTTATATAGTACTCGACAAAATAAATTAATGCAAATTGACAAAAGATAAAAAAAAGAATAAGTTGGTGTCCCTATAACAATGGAACTTCACACGATCTCAAAAAGAAAAAACAATGGATCTTCACGGTTAAAGTGTCTCTATCAAATAACAATATAATATTATAATAGGAAAAATTGTGATTTACCACCTATTATGTTTTATTTTTTACAAATTACCACCTATTTAGTTTAACTTTACAAATAACCACCTACTTTTTGTGTTTATCCCACCATTTTCACCTATTTTACATCGTATTGACGTGTTTGTGTAATTTTTGACTCGATTTCAATTTAACGACTTTCGGATATTTACAATGACCAAATTACCCTTACTTATTTCACCAATCTATCTTAACAACAAAGCCCCCAACCCCTAAACCCAGCAGAATAGTCATCTTCAATTGAGTACCTAGGTTCTTCCTAAATTTCTGGCCAATTCCAAGGTTTGCTTACTTCCTAAGCTTGACATTTACCAATCTTCTCATAAAACTTGTATTAAAAGGTATAAAACCCTCCCAAGAAATTTCTGCAACATTAAGATGTTAAATGTGATTAAGGAGCTTAATCCTGCAGGAATTTCATCAGTTAATCTGTTGTTTTGCAATGATAATGTGATTAAGTTTTCACAAGTTGGCAAAACGAGAGTGCCTGAGTAGCAGGAAATTGCAAGCCAAATTCTTGTAATTTCACCAATTTACCAAATTGTGAATGTAAATATGTAATGTCATCATCATTGGGGTATTTTCCATGATGAAGTACTGCAGTGCAGGTTAACCAGTTTGGTCAAACCATCAGGAAGGTTGCTCTTTAGCTTAATTATTGATCAACGCAACAAAATTTAATGAATTTAGCTTCTCTATGAAATCAAGCTTTTGAAGTAAACCCAGTTGGTCGATTGCGGTCGGAATGAGCCCTGACAGGAATTATAGCTAAGATCAAGGCCTTGTAGATTCTTTTCAACGTATAATTGCAAAAATTCATCTACGGTTTGCAAATATCCAGCACCATTAAATTGTCAAGCTTGCTTAGTTATCCAATCATTATACAAAGTGGAAGCCTGGTGCTTGGAATATGAGGGGTCAAATCTCACTGGTGTCGTTAGCTAAGGGCTCTCCTACCATTAAATTGTTCACTAAATTGAAGAGGCTTAGATGTTTTCTTAGAAAATAGTCTTGTGACAAAACAAAAAAATGGAATAAAAAGTGGAGTGATTTTGATAATGTCCTTGAAATTGCCCAGAAATTTAGAAGCAAACCTTGAAATTGCCCAGAAATTTAGGAAGAACCCTAGGTACTCAATTGAAGATGACTATTTTGTTGGGCTTGGAGGTTGGGGTTTTTGTTTAGATAGGATATAAGATAGATGGGTGAAATAAGTAAGGGTAATTTGGTCATTATAAATATCCGAAAGTCGTTAAACTGAAATCGAGTCAAAAATTACACAAACACGTCAATACGATGTAAAATAGGTGAAAATGGTGGGATAAACACAAAAAGTAGGTGGTTATTTGTAAAGTTAAACTAAATAGGTGGTAATTTGTAAAAAATAAAACATAATAGGTGGTAAATCACAATTTTTCCATTATAATATAATCAATTAGTAATAGTAGATGAGTTTTATACGCCTTCAAATAAGTAATAGTAGAGGAGTATATATAAAAGAGATTATATCTAATATGTAAATAACTTGAAACCTTAATTAAATCTTATTTCTCTCGAGCGATTATAGAGGAGTATATATAAAAGAGATTATTTCTCTCGATTTTTTTGAGCTTAATGAGAACGTACCTTCTACCAAAAAAAAATCTTATTTCTCTCATAGCTTTTTTTTTCCAATACGTAAAGTCTTACTTTGCTTATGATATTGATATGTATATTGTTATGCTAATCGCTAATTGTGTATTTGCTTATTATAATAATCACTATATCATGGTGTTTTTTAGCCAATAATATATGGTCATACAAATATATTGATAGTGCAATTTGGTTAAAATTTGAGGTAGAATATGAAGTTGAGTGTATGTATAACATGGCTTTTCAATTCCGCTCGAAACAAATCTTCAGACGACTCTATTAAAAAGGTAAGCATTCAAATATTCAATACCTATACTTTTTAGTTATGGAATAAATATTCAAATAAATTCTGTAAAGTTGGATTTTTTTAATATAGAAACGTAAAATAATGTCGAATGTATGTCAAGGTGTTTTACTCCCTTCTATAATAATTACGACTTTCGAGTGGTATTAAAATCTCCAACTTTTGTTGAAAAACAACGAAGTAAGACTCAACTTTTGACATGGTTAATATTTTTTTTTTTTTTGCTAATAATGGTTTTTTTGAGTTGGATTTGCTTACACCTTAACTCACCTCTACAAAAGAAATTTTATTTCCTAGCTTTTACATGCATATTACGTTAATAACGTCACAGTCTTTTTCAACAGTTTAATGTTTTTGTCACTTTGGTTGGTTATGTGATTTTCATGGTGAATGGTGATTACTTATGTGGTGAACCGGTGAATGTTATTCTGTTGAAGCCTTTTTTAATAATGATTAAGACATCCTTTTGACATTTGGATACTTATTAGATCATATAATCGGTTGTTTTTACAACCAGAAAGAAGTTATTGAGCTTGAAAAACTCCATTGGAGTCAAAGAGTAGCCAAGATCTGGCTACCTAGAAACCAAACCAGGCTGTGGACGGGCATCTCTAAGACAGCAAAAGAAGTTGCATTTGGCTTATGACCAAGCAGCTTACAAGTTGAGGGTGACTCGATTCGGCTCAAGTTTCCGAACCTAAGTACAAGCCGCTTCAGTCCTATGTGGACGGTAACCATTACGTTTTGGTTGCTGACTAAAAGATAATTATGAGATTGAGTATAACAAATCTTATACTATGAGGGAGGCTTATGACAAATTATTGATGATCGGCCGAAAAAAAACACGTCATTATTGTTGTTGCTTTGAACTACAAAATATGTGCACATATATGAAGACGAATGAAAATTTAAACAAAAAAGACCTAAAACCCAATTATAGGGACTATACTCAAAATAGGTGCAAAGATATTTTATAAACTTTTTAAGTAGACTAGTTGTTGCACCGCGCCCTATCGGGCGCGGTGCCCCAATTTGGCAAAACAGTATGCGCAAATATTAGATTAGGAAAATGAAGCGGCTGGTACTGTATTTGAAATGGTGTGTTAAAACATAGTAGCGATTACACAAACTAAAGAGGATATTTGGAAGCGTGATGGCTTGGGAAATATAATTATAAGCTGAATAGTTGTGAAAAGACGACAAAAATAATCACGCTACAAGGTAGAATTAAGTCGCCACTTTTGGGCAAATATTACTAAACCAAAAGTCGGTTATTAGGCCGGTCCATGTGAATCTCATTGCATATATTATAAAATAGTCTAAACTTAATCGCTTATTGTGAATTTCACTACTTACATTATAAAATAGTCCATGTGAATCTCATTTGCTATATCAATATACAACCAATAACCCTATTTTCTACTCTAAATAACAACCAACTTATATGAGCTACGAGAGATTAAAAAAAAGCTCATGACCTAGCAACAAAGTAATAACACAATGCTTATATCACCCGTCATTAATCTCTTTGAAATCACAAAGTATCTCTTTGGAGTCAAAGTCGCAAAGTGACTCCTACAAGTAAGCAAATGTCTCCTTTGTTGCCCTGCAGAAAGTATCAATGATTCACATATCAATATACAACCAATGTATTCGGTAAGTGGCATCTGCCATATAATCATAGTAAATTTTCTAAGCATAACAAAAAAACACTATTGTACTCGAACACCGACAGACGGTGGCTAAAGAGCTAACCCTAAAAGCCAACTTTTATGACCATAAGACCATTTAAAGCTAGACAGATTTATACTTATTTGTTAACAATCAGATAAGTCTACAATCAAAAAATACAAGTTGCGGCTTGTGGGCATTATACTATGCAAAACAATGATGAAATGGAGGGTGTATTTCCATTACATGCTTTTGTTAAGTTGCCGATTAAAGCGAGCAGTCATTTATACTATCTACAATTCTACACCACATACGAACTATATGTAAAACCGTAAAAGAGATGGAAATTATGACCACATGATTTTCTTCTAGTTTCCGCCATACAATTTAATCGATATTCAAGGAAGGTAGAACCCACATGGCACCAAAAACCTCTCCATTCTAAGATTTAACGTTTTTTTTTGGTTTGCACCCAACCAGAAAATTTCATACCCTAGGACTCAAGTATTTAGCGGTATGGGTCAGTTGGGGTGATTCTGGTCATTATTATTGATGGTTTGTTTTAACTTAGTCGAGTCACGGTCAGTTTTCTCGACTCTAAACCTTAAACAAACTCAAAACCTGATCAATCGCTTCTCACTTTCCGAGTAAACTTACTCTTCAGAGAAATCATACACACGTGTCTAAGGGGTAACTATTAGTGAATCAGTGTACCAACATGATAAATCAATGAGAAAATGTATCCTGCGTTATGGGAAGGGAAACAAAGCACCAAATAAACGGAAGAACGAAAATAACAAAGACGAACAATCTGGCTATTTATGAGAATCTTTCAAGAACACTTGAGTGTTCTAGTGTGCTACAAGGGTCAAACTATTAAGAAAGAGTTCATCAAATTGAACTTGATCTTACCAAGTCTGAGCAAATCTTGAGTCTTTTGCAGGTGGAAGACGTTTTCGGTATGGATCGCCACATCTTCCTTATTGCAACCATGCAACCACAAGACGATGGCAGTCAAGTCACTAACAAAGCAAAAATAATAAATTAGCATATTGGTCCAATTCAACAAATTGAGATACAAGTTGACGAAAAGATCGAATATTGATTACAACGGAATATGAATATGATTCCTATACACTTCCTCCACTTCTACTCAATCCTTTTGAAAAAGGATACTCCATCTACCCGAAACTTTTGATATGATTTTAAGTTTTGACCAATCAAATTCGTATAGTTTTAATGTCAAATTTCAAAAGTTAGGGTTAAGAAATTTGAATAGCTGAGACAAATTAAACCCCATAAGCAACAAAACCTAAATTTATTCGCCATCTACAAAGAAACTAATTTATTAACCTAAAAATAAACCTGAAACACAAGCAACATTAATGTTGGTAATTGATCAGCCATGTCTAACCTTCATGGATATATAAGTACAACAAAAAGCATGAATGTTTTACAACAGTGGATTAATCTTACCACCAAAACCACCTCATTTTCTTCTATTGAGAATGAGAGTATATACCGGTGAGAAAACTGGTGTGATTGGTGTTGCTTTAACATTGGTGATACATCTGAATTGAGTAAATCTGGATTATAAAAATCGAATCAACAAGATAGAAGATGGTGATAAAATTAAAATTAGGGTTTAGGAATGATATATACCTTGCGTTTGAGACAAGAAGTGTGTAACCAATGTCCGATGATCCTCCTTGCATTATCTGCAAATCACAAACTTGTTCGTAGTGTATGATTAAATATCTATGTATCAGATACTCTATTAAAGTGTGTCGTGTATTTGAAGATACCTATACTTATGAAATTAGGCAACACTGATTTGAATAGATATTATACACCACTTCTCTATAGAAATCATCTCTACCTTTAGAATTCAAATTTAACCTGGAATGACTCAATTATTCAATGATCTCGTGAAGATCGGGCAAGATGCCGAGATGTAGCAACCTTACAATGGTCAATCTTTCACAACCAAATTACAAAAATGCTAAACTATGACTTAATTTCCAACATGACAATACACCATAGTACCATACCTCAAAGAACTTAAATGAGTAACGAGTTAAACTCTAAAAAATCTAGGGTAGCACTATTTAATTCAACTTCAGCCTAGTGGTGAATTTCTCAGCGATGAACACTTCATTCTCAATTCAAATTCAAAGAAGTTTTTTCGGACCATTTCACTTATGTTACGATAGCTAACTATTCATCTAACATAAATTCCTCCATGAATAGCAAGATATCACACTATCTACTCCAAACATGGCTACTTGAAAATGAACTACAAAACCACAGTCCACGGAACAAGCGTCCAACGTATTCAAGAAGATGTACCAACTGGAGAAACTTAGTAGTGAGTTAGAGGCACATTTGCTTACCATGCATTCCAAATTTGAACTACTATATAGTTAAGTAACATAGCACCTAGTATCCACTTGTTTCTATTTTCTCAACCCCGCAAACATATCGAAGATATTACATCACTTTTCTCGTCCCGACAATCAATCTACTTTGATAAAAATAGCACACTCTAATGAAGTAAAAAAAAAAAAAAAAAAAAAAAAAAAAAAAAGACCGGCAATTAAGTAAAATATACGCAAATATCCTTTGAATTCAAAGAAAAAAAACCTCTCGTATCACATACTAAAAGCAAGAAAAATCATACTTCTTCCAATTCATTTGATTCTTTACGTTTGATTAAAATACTTCTCACAACAACAAAAAAACGTAAAGAATCAAACGAAATTAATTGTGCTACTTAAGCGAATCACAACACCGAAATCGAAACTAATAAACACGAAAGATCAATTAAACTATGGACAAACGAAATGTTTCATTCATCGAAACACAGATTTCAAAACAGTGAAAAATTTGCTAACGAACGGATCGAAAATCAACAGGGTACTCATAGCGATGCAAATAATTCGATAAAGTAAGCAATAAAGTTACACTTGTCAATGACTTTAAGGGGAATAGCGCTCAAACGGTGAAGAGATAAGTGTAATCCCGCCAAAAGGAAAACGAGAGCATTAACCACGGGGAAAACCATAGCTAAATGTCCGGACAATCGATCAAAACAAGATTCAACAGGTAATCGTGGTGAGCATCTCATCTAAAGTGACTGGGAAATTAGAAGTATAATCAACAAAAGATTATTTAGCCAAAGAAATTTAAAAGAGGTACCAAAGCACGACCATATGCGAAAACAATGATAGCACTAACAACAGAAAACACGAGCTCATCACAACAATAAACTTATACTTGCCAATGACTTCAAAGAGTGCCACGCTCTCAAACAAAGAAGCGACACGGTCAATCCACTGTGAAAAGTAAAAAGAAAGCACTAAGCAAAGGTCACGCCACTACTTCATAGGTTGGAAATTAACTCTAGCTTCAGAAATCAAATAATAAAAGCTAAATGGCCAATCTCATATTAATTCTTTAATTTGGAGATAGGAGATCATTAACTAACCAATCCATGGGTCATAATACTCCACAGATTCATTAAGCTTGGAACAAATACAGTATCATCTTGGGCCTCTTGGCCTAAACTGAAGGTTTTGTTCAACAAGTGTTATACTAACTACCTCAACAAACTCCCCACAAGTGAAATTTCCAAAAATAATTAGTTGAAACCAAGGCCTACTCCTGTGGTTTATGGTAATAATACGGTATTTAAGACATATGAACATGACGAATCGGCCACTACCTGCCATTTTGCAAAGACAAAGAGCACTTGAGGTCCCTCTTCGAGTAAGCCGGCTTCCATAACTTGACTCCAAGTCAGTAAACGACAACATCAAAGACCTAACATATTCAAAAATACACTAATCCCTAAGAGAAACCACTTCTAGGAAACAGATATACAAATGACCCAAACAAAACACGGTTTAATCAGATATACATATGCCACGACAAGGAACAACACCTCGCTTGTCCCCATTCTTCACAAACACATTCTATTTAACGATATGATATCTTTGAATAGGTTTAGGCCAACATGACCTTTTTGTAAATATTTTTCATTGCTTTGTTTACGCCTCGGTAGTCTTGTTTTTGATGTCATAATCAATTCATGTGCTTGCTCAATACAAGATTGCTAGCAACTGAGAGTTTCTTGAAAGTTGATCTCATGTTAAAATAATTTGAGATTAACACATTAAGCTACGAATGCTACCCATATGCAGATACTTTCATTGACTATTTGATGAAAAAAAAAATTTTGGAAACAAATAAACGCCCTTACCGTGGGGAAATTGTATCTCCTCATCACTAAACTGAACCACTGGTAAGCCTTTTGATACCTTAAGGGGATACAATGACTTGAGTTTCCAAGATGCCTTCTTGGCTTTGATATGCATACGATACATCGAACAAACAACCATAGGTTAAATAAGACCAAAGATGACCTTATCAATTCACGAAGTGCAACATGGCAAAGTACTGTGCAGCAATTATTGGTGAAATGTTAGTAATATTAATAGATCAAAAAATAATTACAAGACAAATTATCAGCATTTGGAATGCCAATTTACACAAGCTATCAATTAGAGCATTACATTCCCATTTTTTCACCCAAATACTATCTTTTTGACTCACAGATAGAACAATCTTAGTCCTAATTCTCTTCATGACCTCCTCTTTAATTTGTTCTACAACCTTACCATGACGAAGTAGAGTAGCATTAACTAAACTGCTGAAAGGCATGTAAATTAAAGTCGACATACTTCATTTAGTTCATTATCACTATCATTACCCTAGTGTCTCCAAAGAGAGCACCAAGTAGGGTAATGGAAAAAAAGAAGAAAAACAGTTACATCCACCGTCGAACTATTCATCTACCATTCAAAGCACAATGCATAGATTTTCAAAGAGTCTTATATGAACCAACTCAACAACAAAACCTGCTAAATATCTAAAGTATTGTTTAATTAATTACTCATTATATGATTAATGAGTTGGTTTCACATGTACGACCGTCTCATATAAATACTTGTAATCTTGATGCCTTGATGTGCAAATGATTGTATGTTGTGTAACCATAGAAGGAAGCAATAACCCTACACAAAGGCGGGCAATTATCGGTGTGCTACAAACATACACATTATACAACTCAACTCACAATTGCGGGATAATAATTACCTGTTGAAGTCTCTACCGCTCACAAATCCTCTATCTCTGTTTCCTTGGAAACCCCTTTTCTATCTTCGCCGGTGTGCCACGTTGCCCACCCGACCTTGGCCCGACCATTGTTTCAAAGACCCGATAATCATTTAATGTTTCGGCCGAGGGGAGGTCTCTCTTGGAACCCCATGTATCTCCCAACGCCAAAACCCGCCTACCACTTCCAAGGCCGGCCTGCCCGACATCACCCAAAGTCATCATACATACGCATTCCCGACATGCGCATAGCATTCGATATCAAGCGAAAAGGAAAAAGCGAGAAGGATAAGATTAAATATTTATCCCTTGTCATCCCGTAGTCCTATATTCACATGCAAACATGGTATACAACATAAAATAAGGGCATTACACTATTGCCTCATCCATTAGGGAAGAAACCTCTTTTATTTTGGTTAATGTACAAGTACGACCTACCAAGGCAAAATTGGACTCACAATATCCAAAACTGGTGACTTATGATTCAAATCCAGCTTTTTTATAAGAATTTCAAATAATTAAATAACTAACCTTGTCGGGTTGATTTCTTTTACAGATGTTCTCCAAATAATACAACCGGGAAACAAATCTTAAAATTAAAATAAATAGATGTAAATGAGAAAGAGGAAATTAATTAGCATCTTTTGTAACTTCGATTATGTTAGCTTCTAACAATCAATTGAAGCTTTAAATCGTGTAAACCACATTGATTAAACCCCAGCTACACAAAAGCAACATAAAACCTAAGAACTAAAAATCATTTATTAACTTACATAAAGATGAAATCCAAGACTTTGAGAAAATCGGTAAATGGGCGGTGGAAGAAGGAGAAGGAAGCGCTTGGACAAAAATCTCCAACATCTGTTCTCAACCACCAGTGCACGCCAAAACCAACTAAAAGGATCATCACTTTCAAATCACTCGCTAACACCGCTTCTCTCCGATCGATCGTAGGCATGCAAATAAGAAAATGGAAATAACCACCAAAAACACAAACAACCAAAACAGAGAAGAGAGAAGAGAGTAAAGGTGATGAAATGGAAAACCCAGTGTGGTTGAGACGAATTTGCCAGAGCAGAGATGAGTAATAGAAAGAAATGCATGGATCAGGAAGGAGAGAATTTGGTGAGACGATGAAGGATGAAAATGGAGCGATTTGAGCAATGAAATTGAGTGAAAAGAATGATAATAAAAGGGGGCAAAATTGGGAGAAATGCACAAAGTTACTGTTCTGGCTACAGTAACTTGTGTTTGGGTTTTTTAAAGAGTATGGAAAGGAAAAATTAATACAACTTAACCCTTGACTAAAAAAGAAAGTAAATAATACGGAGTACTTATAAAAGATATGCTAAATTATCTAATATTGAACACGAGATCAATTTCTTCACAAGTTTACCACCACCCGAAATAGCATACATTTTGGATCATCTCCTTTAACATCTTTCAGTTACTACATTATAAACGATAACAATTGAACACTACAAATACACATGTACATCTAACTATCTAGGCCTTCATCGCAAAAACCCATGGTGCGTTACTTTGGTTTTGGATCTATAAATGATTTTACTTGCATAAATATGTATAAGTACTTCATAAGATAAGGTGTTCATGTTATTCTATACGTCAATAAAGATAAAGAGCAAGTAATTTTGTGGCTACTAAAATACTTATTAAAAGAAAAGATATAATAACTTCGTGTACAAAGATTCCAAGAAGACCGAGCTTCCTCTATCAACTATACATACCCATTGTTCTATATAGCAGTCAAACTCAAATAAATATTTTCATTCTAACTTCTATTAATTTATGCATGGTTTATTTATTTAAGTATTTAAGTTACTTTCGTATTGTATAACACAAATTCTTAAAAGAGACGGTCTTTCATTAATGTTAGTCACAAACCTCTCTCATAATAGGTAGTTATTATTTTTATTTACTTTTTATCTTTTTCTTTTTAATTAGTTCTTAGTTTATTTATTAGTTGTCTCTTATTAGTATAGTGAGAGACGGTCTCTCAAGAAACTTATCGGTTATATAATGATCATGCCTCATACATCAACAGAGTAAAGAGACATAATCGACTCTAAACTCTAAAAGTCACATCACATGTCAACCTATAAAACATTAGTTTATATTGATGTTTTTATTAAAAAAAAAAATACGACGTAATTTTTTTTATTAAAAAAAGAGGGTATTATTTAAAAAAAACATAGTATAACATAATATCTTTTTCACAAATAATAGGATATTACAACGTAAATTTTTTATAAAGAGGGGCTTAAAATTAGTAATGATTTTCTATAATGCAACGTATCAGCAGTTTATATAACATAATATAACATAATATCCTTTATTATAAATAATACTGTAGGATATTACAAATAGGCCCGTGCATCGCACGGGCATTAAATCTAGTATATAACTAAAGGAGGCTTTTTTGTTTCTAATTATACTATTCGCATTATAATTAAGAAATAATTAATTATTTGCAATTTTTCTATTATAATTAAGAATATAATTTTCCTATTAGAAATGAGAATTAATTAATTATTTTACAATTTTCCTATTAGAAATAGAAAATAAATTAACAATTTATTAAGGCTTTTTTTCCTAATTATACTATTGGAATTAGGAGATAATAATTATTTAATTTTTTTCTATTATAATTAGGAATATGATTTTCCTATTAGAAATGAGAATTAATTAATTATTTTACAATTTTGTTATTAGAAACAGGAAATAAATTAATTATCTACCATTTATTAATATTAAAAAATTATTCATTAGTATTTATTCACTTTTTATTAAATTAGAAGGAAAAAAAACCTTTGATATATTTATAATATCCAATTTTATAACAACTTCCGATTAAAAAAATGAGGTATTATGAGGCTAAAAGACCCTAGGCCGAACAGGGTTGTGACAAATGTGCATGCATAATACGTACTACATGGAATTTACTCATGCAAAGAGTAAAATGAACGCTGAAGTATGCCCCTACGTCTTTTGTTATTGCTAATGTCATATTTAATTATACATAATACGAAGTTTATTTTTTAAATGTCATATGTATTTCTCCTACTAATTTTAAAGTTATTTTCCTCACAATACACTTCAACTTCTATTGATAATTTATTATTATATTATTTACATTCAATTGTCATTATATAAAAGTATATTAATCAAAATTTAAATAAGATATTCACAAATTATTGATAAGTACAAAGTTTGATATCTATTTTTCAAGGAGTATTAAAAGATAAAGAAAGTTGCTGCTAATTTGCGAATCGAAATATCATATTATGACAAATGAGTAATTGTTTTGAAAAAATTTATTGTGCGATTGTTTTACAATTTAAAGTAAAAATGGTACCACGAGTAATAAAATAGATTTGAATGAGGCTTGAAGGTAAATTAGATACACTTATTATAGAAATATGTATAAGGTTAAGATTCAATTCAAGTAACGATCAACATTAAAAAAAAGTAATGAAAAACACATAAAAGGGTAAGAGTAGTCTTTCCCTAACATAATGAAGACCATCTCTCTCAAGCTTTTTCTTCTGACAAATTTGCATGCATAAAAAACGGTATTATTCAATTATATGGAGCAAACTAATTATTGTTGATGCTATATATATATATATATATATATATATATATATATATATATATATATATATATATATATATATATATATAGGATCCGATGAGAACGAACATTCGGTGAGAACGGTGAGAACGAACACCCACCAATACAATTAAACCCAATTCTCGGGTCATTTGCAAATTTTATCAGCCCAGCCCAAACATTTAAACCTCCCAAATTAACAACAAACCCAAACCTGCTACATCCACCACCAACAGTCCCTGACTCCTCCCCGACTGCCGTCGACGTTCTCTGATTACCGGCGATGTCAAATCTCTTACCGGCGGCGAGAGATTAGCCATCATCAAGTTCAGTTTTATGTCGGAGCAGATCATCTTCTCTTTCGTTATCCAACCTCACTGATCATCCTCTTTCACACATCACAAAACTCAACTCTCTTGTTGTCGGAGCCCCGATAATATCCTCATCGGACGCCGTAACATTTAACTGGCACCAATCACCATCACTCTTGTCAGCCTAAAAGACGATCTGTAGCGGTGTCAGACCACGTCACAACCCAAGAGATCTCCTCGTCATCATCTTTGCATTCTCCATCACCATCATCAAATTCATATGTTGGAGCTAAACGAAATTAGTGTATATGGTTTATATATCGATGTATCTCAAATCAATTTTATTGTACCTAATAACTAATTTTGTGTACCTATGTCAAGGTACATTAAAATAGTTGTTATATACATCAATACTTAATGTAGATACATTGAATATATGGGAACAAATCAAGGAACGGTAATTATTGTTCAAGTTGGTATAAAGTTAGATCAAGGCAAATCATTGTTGCTTTGTGTAATTATCGCACGACGGGAAGCTTAAGCAAATGTGTTGTGGTGTAAATGTCAGGGTGATGAAGTGGTAGGAGAAGGGGGCGAGGTTTGTCGGATTAGATGTTGATGGTGCCGTCGGAGGTTTGATGTCGGACGTCAGTAGGTCGCAAACAACGGCTGATGAGCAGCGCAACTTATGGGCTCGATGACGATACCGGTCATCGTCGGTGATGCCACAACGTCTTCAGAACTTATTGGTGGCGTCTTTGCGATGGTATTCGTCGGCGTGTTGAACAGACTGCTGCTTCGTGATAAGTGAAGAAGGAGATGGTGGATGGTGTTAGTATGTGGCTGATTTATTGTTAACAATGGTGAACGAAGGAAGCAGGGGAAGAGAGTTGATGGTTTGCTGTGTTTAAATGCAAATTTGGTTTAATTGAAATTATATCAGCCGTACATTCACTCTAATCTAAGGGATGAGGGTTGTTCTCACCGTTCTCACCGAGTGATCGTTCTCACCCGATCTTGACTCTCTCTCTCTCTCTCTCTCTCTCTCTATATATATATATATATATATATATATATATATATATATATATATATATATATATATATAGAGAGAGAGAGAGAAGGGTTCTTATAAGGTCCTCATACCATATAAGGCCCTAAGTCCTTATAAGAGCCCTTGGATGGAAGGGATGGAGGGATGAGATTACATCTCATTGAAGGGTCACAATTCTCCCTCCCTAATCTCCTTCCCTAATTGTGTATAACTCTACCTAATTTTGTACAACTCTACCACCATTCTAATCTCCCAACTCACTTCCTCATTCACTCATCCTCTCTCATTTCTCACATTCACTCTTTCTCTCTCATTTTCTCCCACCCTCTCTAAAAAAAAAAAAAAAACCAAGTTCATAAATAAAAAAACCCAAACTAAAACAAAACCAAAAAAAAACCACTCCACCTCCACCAAAACCACCCTTCCACCACCACCCTTCCACCACCACAAACCACCCCACAACCGCCACACCTGCCACGAACGACCAGCTGCCGAGCCCACCACCCACATCCCCTCCACGTCCAACAACCCGACAACCACCATCAACACCCTCCTCCAGATCCCGCACGTCCTTCCTCCTTGGTCGATTTTTTCGAATTTTTTGTTCTTAAATCTGGGTTATTCATTTCGTGCCTTTTGTTTTTGTTTATTTTGTTTTTTTGTTTGTTTTGTTTTTTGTTTGTTTTGTTTAGAGTCAACCACCATTTGTTCTTAAATCTGGTTATTCATTTCGTGGCTTTTGTTTTTTGTTTGTTTTGTTTAGGGTCAACAACCACTGTTTCCTTTTTTGTTTATTTTGATTTTTGTTTGTTTTGTTTTTTTGGTTTTTGTTTTTGTTTAGGAGTGTTTTTGTTTAGGTTTGTTTAGGAGATTGTCGGTTTTGTTTTTGTTTAGGAGATTTTTGGTTTTTTTTTTGTTTTTTGTTTGTTTTCTTTTTTATATTTTTTTTTGGAGTGTTACATAATTTTTTTGTTTTTAGATATTGTTACATTTTTATTATTGTTATTTGGTTGTTATTGTTATTTGATTTTTTGGACTAAAGTTATATATCTTGTCTATTAAAGTTATACACTGCGTGCATTAGAGTTAATACACACGATATTTAAATTTGGTTTTGTTATTTGGTTTTTTTTTAGATTTTATATTTGGTTTTTTGTGATTGTTATTTGGTTTTTTGTTTTGTTATTGTTATTATTGTTATTTGGTTTTTATTATTGTTATTCAAGTTTTTTTATTTGTTTGATTTTATGATTTGTGTTATGTTTTGATTTTATTTTTTTTATTGGTTGGTTTTTTTACTATTTACGACTAAAGTTATACATTTTATGACTAAAGTTATACATTTTATGACTAAAGTTATACATTTTATGAAATAAAGTTATACAATTTTGGACTAAAATTACACAAATTTGGACTTAAGTTATACAAATAAGGACTACAGTTATACAAATTTGGACTAAAGTTATACAAATTTGGACTACAATTATACAAAAATAGACCAAAGTTATACAAAAAAAGACTAAAGTTATACAAAAATTGGACTAAAGTGATACAACAATGGACTAAAGTTATACAAAAATGATCCAAAGTTATACAACAATGGACTAAAGTTATACAAGAAATTGGACTAAAGTTATACAAAAATGAACCAAAGTTATACAAAAATAAACCAAAGTTATACAAAAATGGACCAGAGTTATACAAAAATGCAGCAGAGTTATACAAAAAATTGGACTAAAGTTATACAAAAAATGAACCAAAGTTATACAAAAATGAACCAGAGTTATACAAAAATGCACCAGAGTTATACAAAAATGCAACAGAGTTATACAAAAATGCACCAAAGTTGTACAAAAATGGACTAAAGTTATACAAAATGAACCAAAGTTATACAAAAATGAACCAAAGTTATACAAAAATGAACCAGAGTTATACAAAAATGAACCAGAGTTATACAAAAATGGACTAACTTTTGTATAACTCTGGTGCATTTTTGTATAACTCTGGTGCATTTTTGTATAACTTTGGTTCATTTTTGTATAACTTTGGTTCATTTTTTGTATAACTTTAGTCCAATTTTTTTGTATAACTCACGCATTTTTGTATAACTCTTGTCCATTTTTGTATAACTTTGGTTCATTTTTGTATAACTTTGGTTCATTTTTGTATAACTTTAGTCCAATTTTTTGTATAACTTTAGTCCATTGTTGTATGACTTTAGTCCAATTTTTGTATAACTTTGGTGCATTTTTGTATAACTCCTGTCGATTTTTGAATAACTTTGGTTCATTTTTGTATAACTTTGGTTCATTTTTGTATAACTTTAGTCCAATTTTTGTATAACTTTAGTCCAATTTTTTGTATAACTTTAGTCCAATTTTTGTATAACTTTCGTCTTTTTTTGTATAACTTTGGTCTATTTTTGTATAACTTTGGTTCATTTTTGTATAACTTTAGTCAATTTTTGTATAGCTTTAGTCCTTATTTGTATAACTTTAGTCAATATTTTAGTAGATCTTAGTTGAAAAAAAGTACATCACCAAAAAAAACGATATTTAAAACCCGAAATTTTTATTTAAAAAACGTATAATAAGAATAGATTTGAAAAGAATAATTAACAACAAAAACTAACAAAAATTAAGAAATAGAATAAACCGACCCCAAACAACTAATTTAACACAAAACCGAAAAAAAAAAAAAAAAAAAATTGACGAAAATAAACCGAGACGCAAAATCTGGAAAAAAAAAAAAAAAAAAAAAAACGAGTTAATATAATTACCGACGGCGGTGGTGGAGGTGGCGGTGGATGTGGGCGGTGGGTGGTGTCGGGTGGGATAGTGGTGGGTGGTGGTGAATGAGGAAGAGAGAAATGAATGATTTATTTGGTTTTTTGATTTATTTGTATTTTTTGGGTTTTTTTATTTATTTGGATTTTTTGGGTTTTTTTTATTTATTTGGATTTTTTGGGTTTTTTATTTATTTGGATTTTTTGGGTTTTTTTTTTTAGATTTTGAGAGAAGAGAAGAGTGAAATGTGTGAGATGAGAGAGAAATGGGTGGGTAGAAAACAAATATATAGTAAATTAGTGGTTAATTAGGATGGATTAGTAAAGTGTGTTAATTTGCTTGTATAATGACTTTGGGTGGGTTCATCTCATCCCTCCATCTCCCTCCATCCAATGGCTCACAAAAGACCTTATGGACTCAATATATATCATGGCCTTACATGATCTCTTCTCTCTCTCTCTCTCTCTCTCTCTCTCTCTCTCTATATATATATATATATATATATATAATCAGGATCTCGTACGAACTATTTTACGGTGCGAACCGTACGAACTAAACATATACCATTAGATCAATGTAATATACGGTCAAGATTAAACCTCTACCTCACACAAACTCCTAACATTTAATCAAACCCATTATCTCTCTCCTCTCTATTCCTGTAAACCCCAATACCAACACTTCACCTTCCTAATGCTTATCCATCTTCATTGGCATGTCGCCGGAGCACTGGCATCAAAGTCGTCGGTGCGCCACCTCAACTCGACTATCATTGGCAAATCACATCTCCTATCTTCGTCCATTTACTTCTTCTCTTCGTTATATCTTCGTCGCCGGTCACCACCATCATAAATGAAGTCGATTTCCGTCATAAACGCCTCATCTGAACCGCAAATTGGCCGACAACGTTATAAGAAAAATATGTTTTCGAAATTCTTCTTCAGTTCTTTAGATCTATGATTTATATTTTTTTTGAAAATTTTCTTTATTTTTCATAGATCTATTATTCAAATCACAATTTTTATTTTAACAAAAATGAGATTTATTGTGTTTGTGTCGAGGCGCGTCGATCGAACCATGTTGACTAAATGGTGCAAGAATAAGCAACAAAGAAGTTAGAGACACGGGATCAGTTCTATCGTGGTGGTCGGAGGGCGTGGGGAGAGAGTGCGGTGGTAAGAACAACGAGTTGTGGTGGAGAGAGTGCTGGAGGATGTCGGGAGAGAGTGCGGTAGAAGGTGGTGGTGGGTAGTCGACAAGTAATATGGTTGTTGTCGGCGACGCATATTGTTGATCATGATGAAGCTGAATTTGGTGGTGATTATAGCGGTGGCGAGATGTGGTGTTAGTCGTGCTAGTAGTGTTGGTGTTTGTGGTCCGACGGTGTCGCCGTTTCAGTATTCTTTAGTTGGTGCGATGGGGTCGACTGCTGATGGTGAGGTTTGAGGGTGATCAGTGATATCACCGGCGATATCTGTGGCGATCGGTGATGTCATCGACGTCGGACATGGTGGTCGGTGTTAACAGTGGCGTATGGTGGTGCGCAGTGGTGGGTGGTGTGGTGGTGTTGTGGTGGTAGTTGGTAGTGGGTCGGGTACATTCGTTAGTATTGTAGATACATACGGTACTACTACGGGATACACATGGTAATGGTGGTGACGATGGTAGGGGTGGTGGGTGAGGGCAGTGGTGATGGCGGCGGCGGTGGTGGATACACAAAATACCGCCCTAAATACACACGGTATCACTACCGGATACACATGTATCCAGTAGTAATACCATGTGTATCCGATATTAATACAATGTGTATCCGGAAGTATAATTTGTGTATCCGGATTATATTGTGTATCTGGCTTTAATGTCATGTGTATCCGCAAAAAATATAAAATGTATCCGCAAAAAAGTGTAAAAGTGCATCTAAAAATTTAGTGTGGAAAAAGTGTATCTAATTATGTTATAAAATGTAACTGAATAAAAAGTGTATCTGGGAAGGTAATAGAATGTATCTAAAAAAAAAAAAAAAAAAAAAAAAAAGCTAGTTCGTACGGTTCGTATGTTAAGGCAGTTCGTACCTGATCCCGCCCCTATATATATATATATATATATATATATAGGGTCGGGGTTCTGTGCGAACTAAAGTACGGTGCGAACTGTACGAACTACTCACATACACAGTATAATACTTCTGGATACACAAGTTAGTATTTCTAGATATACATGATATAACTACTAGATACACATGTATCCCGTAGTAATACCATGTGTATCTGGGCCAATATTATGTGTATCTAGGAGGTATTTTGTGTATCCACCGACACAACCATATGCACCACCGCCACCACTATTCCCACCGCCGCCACCAACAACGCCGCCACCACCACTACCATTACCAAGTTGATCTCAATTAACACCACACCACGCCACTACCACTACCACCCCCATCCGACATACAACACCGTCAATGATCGAGCCTCCGCCTTAGAAGACGCCTGAATCTGCATCAACCACCGTAAACCACACCAACGATGGTGTCAGCTTACCAACCTCAACAGACAGCATACCAACCTTGATGGAGCACATTACCTGACTCCAAATCTACCACCCACGAACACCACAACACCCACGACCATTGGTTTCCCTTCACCGCCACCAGTGGACTCAAATACGGCCGACCAAGCACTTTTTTGACTCAAAATATAGCGACTTCATTGTTAATATGCTTATTTTTTTTTCGAATTTCACTTCATTGTAGTAGATCTAGAATCGAAATCACAGTTTTTTTTAGAAGTTAGGAATAAATAAATCGTTAGAGAAGGAAGACGCGCAAGAAAGTCGGAATTAGACAGCGAGCATAGAATGGAGTAAGTCGCCGACAAAATAAAGTGGTGGCCGAAGGAAAAGTGTTTGGGTAAGTGGGAAAACAAGGTATTCAGGCAAAGGAATTTCCAACATCGGAGCAATAACAGTGTGGAGTAGCTGCGTCGGTGCATCGGCGGCGGCATCACCGGCGTCGGAGCAGCAGCATATCGTGGGCAGTGAAGGTGGTGGGAAAGTAGATGTGATAATGGTGCTGGAATATGAGAGACAGAGGAAAGATTGAGTGGAATAGGGGTTGAATCTAAAAAATGACGTATGTCTTAGTTTTAGGTTTTTTTTGGTTAGTTCGTAAGTTCGCACAGGATCCTATTTTTATTTTTTTCTCTCTCTCTCTCTCTCTCTCTCTCTCTCTCTCTCTCTATATATATATATATATATATATATATATAGAATTAGGTTCAAGAGAGTCCACCCTAAATTGATAAGTCCATGAGTCCTATTCTAAACCCTTGGATCAAAAAAAAAATGAAAGGCTGAGATTAAAACAAAATAAAAACATGAGATATAAAAGGTAAACAAACCCTAAACACATCCACCCTCCCATTTTCATATCCACTCTCTAAAAACTCTCTCCCTCTCTCTAAAGAGCCTCCATCCACCGGCCTGCTGCCACCACGCCCTCGCTACCACCATGCCGATGCCACCACCACATCCCTGCTTCTCCTTTCTTCTTCACCTCCTTTCGTCGTCGACTGTAGCCTCCTCACCGCCAACCGCCACCAACGTTGTTTCTTCCCCTTCTCTTAGGCCACCACGCCCATTCTCCTTTTTTTTTTTTAACAAATCTGAGAAAGTGGTGTTTGTCGCCGCCAACGTCATTTCTTCCCCTTCTCTTACGCCACAACGCCCATTCTCCTTTCTCTGTTTTTTTTAACAAATCTGAGAAAGTGGCGTTGTTGGTTGTTCTTGTGGGAATTTTTTTTTGGTTCCATTTCAGATCTGGCCGCGGGGGAGGGTGTTGGAGTGGATTTTTTTTTTTTTTTTTTTTGGTCATGGTGGTTGATGGGGGTTGTGGTGACTCGTGGTGAAGTCGTTTTTGGTCGTCGTGTTTTTTTTTTTTTTTTTTTTTTTTTTTTATAATTTTATGGTTGGTTGTGGCGGCCACAAAGGTGGTGGTGGTTGTTGTTGTGGTGGTTGTCGTCGACCTCTTCCTCTCCTCAGCCGCCCCTCCTTCCCCTTTCTCTTTTTTTTTTTCTTTTTTTTTTCAGATCGGGTGGGTCAGTACGTGGTGGTTATTGGTGTGATGGCGGTGGATTGATTAAAGTTACACATATCATTTATTAAAGTGACATCGTTAAAGACTTACAGTTTCGCCTTCAAGTGACGTCGTTAAAGACTTACAGTTTTCCCTAAAAATTATATGGATTAAAGTTACACTTATGTAACATTAAAGTTTCACTCTTGGACCATTAAATTACAATCGTGTATTAGAGAAATTACATAAATTTTAGTCACGAATACATTACCTTTAAAAACATAGAGTTTCGCTCCTTATCATTAAAATTTCATTCGTTTAACATTAAAGTTTTATTCACAAATCAGGGAATTTTTTTATTTATTTTTAATTAAAAATGACCTAATAAAATTAAAGTTACACTTCTAAGCGTTAAAGTTACACTCGTAAACTATTAAAGTTATACTCCTAAATCAGCAAAATTAAATAAATTTTAGTCACAATTATATTATTAGATAAATTTTAAAAAATTTATTAGAAATGAACTAAAAAAATTAAAGTTTTAATTTTTAGCATTAAAGTTTTACTTGTAAAACATTAAAGTTACATTTATAAATCAGTAAAATTAAATAAATTCAAATTTTTATATTAGAAATTGTCTAACAAAATAAAGTTTCAATTTTTAGCATTAAAGTTTCACTCGTAAAACACTAAAGTTACACTCAAAAATCAATTTTATATATTTAAAATAAAATTTTATAACATAAATTTTTATTTTTATTTATAAAATGACCTTAAATATTAAAGTTATAATTGTAAAAAATTAAAGTTACATTTATAAATTAATGTTTCATTTATAAAACATTAAAGTTTTCATCTTAAAATTTAAAAATCTCAACCATCAATCTTAGAAGATCAATGGCTAGGATTAGGACTTAGTGGATTCACCATTTTAGGTGGACTCATTTGAACTTGCCTATATATATATATATATATATATATATATAGATTCAGGATCCTATGAGAACTATCAAGATAATGAGAACTGTGAGAACCATTCATAACCCTTAGATCTTAGATGAAGGAAGGGCTGAGATTAAACTTTTTTTTCAAACCCGTGTCCTCAATTTTCTATCACTGTACGTTTTACTCCTACCCTCTTCTCATTCATCACACTTTTTCTTCCGCCATAACTCCTATTCTCTGCGATTTCGAGCGCCATTATTGTGATTTCGACCAAATTAGTCCGTACATCCGACTTCAATTTTGCTTCCTTCTTCGTTCTCGCTGATTTCATCATTGATTTTTCTGATTTCGAGCATATTAAAATTTAGGTAAATCCTCAATTTTCCCAATTTCTTTCTTATTCCTCAATTTTTATGATTTTTATAATTCAAATTAGTTGATTTTGTGTTTGGAGTTCGGTTTTTGAGCTCTGATCGAATCTGCTAATTTGAATCTAGAATTTTAGTTGTAGAAGTTGATGTAGTCGGTGTAGTAAGTCTATTGCTTGATAAATAAATGGTTAGTGTATATGAGGATATGTGTTGATTGTTGAGTCTAGAATGAAGGTGATATATATGTTGAAAATTTCGTGTTACAACTTCGGTTGTGAGCTCTGAATTGAATCTGCTAATTTGAATCTCGCTCTTTGTAGTATAGTGGATGCATTAGGTGTATTAAGATTCACCTCTCCTTGTCGCACAATTATGAAATGTAATAGTGCTTATTATTTGAATGAATAGCAAAGTCGTTGACTTTTAAGAGTGTTATTCTTCAGTTTTTATCTGGTGTGGAATTTGAGGGTGGAAACACATGAGTAAGTTTCCATAGTCCATACATCCGACCTCCCCTTATTCCGTAGTTTGTGAAGTCATTGAGGCATTAGAATAATATCGGGTGTTGTGGAATTGACCCTTCACTATAATATGGTATTCAACAAGTTAGGCGAAATCTGGATACATACTCATCCGATTCAAATTAGCAGTGTGATGACGTGTGAGGCGGGTGCTCTTGTTACAGAGGGTGGATCTGGTGTTGAAATTGGATTGGGATTTTTGTAGAACTGGTTGAAAGAATCAAGTGTTGCTGAGAGTGTTTTGTTCATAATTCGGGAATTGATAGTGTGTTGATTTTTGATGTCTATTAGTAAACTCATGTTTGTATTTCGTCATTTGCAGGGACAAACATGAGTTGGAACTGGACTTCAGGAGGTTCTGGGAAGAGCATCATGCAGATGTGGCACAGTAAGTAGCCTTTTAGATGCATGAAAAATTAATATAGGTGCATTAAACAACCTTGTACATGCATGAAATGTGCATGAATGACCGTTTAGGTTACTAAGTGAAGTCGGGACGTTATTTCAGGTGGCTAGTTCAAAACTTGTACGTCTTTAGCATCCAATTATAATTTCGGTTTAGATTTCCAAATGAAGTATTAATCGTCTGCATGTATTTTTCGGTTGTTGACAGGACTGTGCAAGATGAGAAGGATTTATCTTCCCTCAAAACGGAATTGGATAGGGTGGTCTACTTGCTGAATATTGCTGACCCTACTGGAGAAACAGTTAAAAAGTGGGCCATTCTTGTCAATGAGCTAACATGCAAGCAATCTGCATCAAGTACTTCTGATATTAAGAAGCCTGATAATTCCAAGATCGAAAAGAATAATGTCAATCGACCCAAGAAGCCAGTTAATTCTGGTGCAAATCAAGTAGCTTCAAAAGCGAGTTAAAAGACTAGTGAGACTGCAAAATCCGGCACTGATACTACTGATTCAACAGAAAACAAACCTAGTACTTATAGTGATATTAAACCTCAGTGGCTGGGTGCAGTGAAAAACCGAGAACCGAAAAGAGCCAACCAGTAAAACCAGTGGACGTTAGCGAGGGTGATGAGTTTGTTGTATATAAAGACGGACAAAAGATTCTGGAATCAAATGATTCTCAAAGGAACTATTCTAGAGACCGAGATTGAGAGTCTTTGCTCCAGGTCTTATTGTGAGGAAAAAAGAAGCTTGTTGAAGTCCCTGAGACTCAAATGTCAGCCAACTCTGCAGATATAATGGTAGAAGATGCATTTGCTTTGTTGTTGAAACATAAATGTGTACTGTATGCTACTGATGAGGAAACAAATTTATCTATTGTTTCCGTCCCAAAAGTTCTATATCGACGTGGACTGAGCCGTAATCCAAGCATATACCTGAACCCAAACCTAATTGATCCAAACCAAACTGATCAGAATGACCCAATTTGATAGGTACAGTTTCGATGAATGATTATTGTGTTGATTCTAGAGCACCTATGTCAATCTATCCACCATTTTAGGATGTGTTTCGGGTGTCTTTTGGTCTTGAGGCCGTTCAAATGACTTTTCCGAAAAACGTGTTTAAGGTAGGATTAGCCAACCCCGCGATAGCGGGGACCGCATGGTTGGCTAATCCTACCCTAAACCCGTTTTTCGGCGTTATGTGCATGAAATAATGTTCTATGTGCATGAAATAGGTGTCTATGTGCAAGAAATAAGGTTCTATGTGCATTAAAAATTTCTTCAGTTGCATCAGTTGGTTATATTATGTTGCTAACTACTGTTGGTTAAGGACATTAATTTTAATTCTATGTGTATGAAATAAGGTTCTACGTGCATTAAAAAGTTTTTCATTGCATCGATTGGTTATATTATGATACTATTTCCTATTGGTTGACGACATTAATTTTAATTCTATATACATGAAATAAGGTTCTATGTGCATGAAATAAGGTTCTATGTGCATTAAAAAGTTCTTCAGTTGCATCAGTTGGTTATACTATGATACTATTTACTTTTGGCTAAGGACGCGTTAATTTTATATGACCATGAAATAAGATTATATGTGCATGAAATAAGGTTCTATGCGCATGAAATAAGGTTCTATGTGCATTAAAAAGTTCTACAGTTGCATCAGTTGGTTATATTATGATACTAATTATTGTTGGCTAAGGACGCGTTAATTTTATATGGGCATGAAATAAGGTTCTATGTGCATGAAATAAGGTTCTATGTACATGAAATAAGGAAAATGACTGCGGAGGAGATTTAATGTATTTAACGGCCTTTTTTATGTAATTACAAGGCATTTTATTGTATCTATTACATATCTTACAAATATGTGAGAAACATTTCAGTGTACTTATTTCACTTATTTCGTATTTGTATTTGTTTAGCGTACTTTAAAGGCTATTAGCTCAATGGTAGAGCAATGTGCAAATTTTGCACAAAGGTATGGGTTCGAGTCCCATATAGCCTATTAAATCGCAAAATCTCATGATAAGAACGTGTCATGAACTCATGATGCGAGCACTAAAATACAACTATGATTAAGGAGGCCATAATCATATTCGGGCAATGACGTGCGAGACCATGATCGACTCAAGCGAGAAGACAAAGAACAAAGAGATTGATGAGCGAGTGTAATAGCTTTATTAGCTTTGCAGCGATTAGAAGTTTAAGATAAGCATACAAGCATTTCATAGACTAGCATATGTACCAAAACTATTATCATACATGCCATACTTGAAATAGTATTACCAATTACATACATAATTTTTCAAAGAAAAGAAATAATGGTGTATTTCATAGCCAATATGGGAGTCGAACCCACATTTTGTGCATAGCACAATGCTCTACCATTTGAGCTAATTGGCTTTTCGAATAAGTAAAATGTATACATTCGTAATGTTTAAACAGTAATGACTATAGCAAAGATATTATAAAAGGTAATGTTAAGACGACAAGTACCACATATTAACTTCATCAATCGAGCTTTGCAAGTGCACAAAGAAGATAGTTGAGTTGACAAGTCGCTTACAAAGTGATGTAAAAACAAACAACAAAAATGTAAAACCTTTACTGATCAACTTCTCGGAAGAAAAATCTGAAAGAAAGATAACAACATATATCACCTGCTTTATAATGCTTATCCAATCTGTTTTAGCCGGCCTCTATCTCATACAACGGTACTGCACGCCTGCACTATTCAATTGTACCAGCCTGCGAACACAACGAATTTATTGGTCCAATTCCTCAGGAAATCACCCAGTTGACCAGTTTGTTGTTGTTGAATATCGCTGAATTCACTCAGTGATTCAATTTCCCCTTCAAACTCACTGGTTCAAGACCAAGCACTATTGGCGATGGATAACTTAATCGAGCTTCATCTAGGGAAAAATCAACTTAGTGGTAACATTGTTTCAAAGCCCACAAAATTACAGTTTTCTCGAATCTCGAGTCACAACCTATTTACATGACCAATCCCAAAATCACTTGACAAACTAACTTATCTTGAGATTTTGGACCTATCATACAACAGATTTTCTGGGAGCATTCCGGACTTTTTACCTCATTTGGGATTCATAACATTGCTTTTACTCAACAACAACAATCTCTCAGGAGTGTGTCCGGTTTTTCCTTCCAATATGGTGGTAGACACTGATGGAAATCCTTCTCTTATTATATCGATTATACCAATTCAAAATTTTAGCAAGAAGACACGATGCAAACAACAACACCGAAATTCATCAATTTGGGCACCGAACTGAACAAATAAGCCTTGAAAATCCAATCAGGAGGTGACCAATTAATCTTAGGAAAACCCGAATTCTCTCCCTCCCGAGCAAAACACTTATCATTCAACCGAAAAACAGCAATGTCATCATCATATCTACGACTAACACCGAATTGGTCTCTCCTCTCGTGAACCGATCAACTCCCAACAACCAATCCCATACTGCGAAATGCCGCCTCATGAAACACAATGCAGTTCCTATACTCCCTCCCTGGAAACTTCCTTGACGCCCTTTGGAAAAAGTAATACCCCCTCGCCATAAACAACACTTTCTTCCCCTTAAATCCCCAAACCTCTTCCCAATAAAACCCTTTTTCTCGCTCCTTCAGCACAAAAACTCGGAACAGTTTCTCCTCCATACGGACCACCAATAACAAATCATTGTCATCGACAATAAGCCGTTTCCGCCACCCGAACCGTCCTGAACTAGGAGTTACAGGTTGAAAAATTAGGGTTTTACCGATGTTGATCATTCTAGTAGCTTTATGATTATTGATCAATTTAACTATCCCGATTTGACTAACAAAGAGAAACACCGATAGCAATAAAAAAAATTGCAGTGTCAAAGTAATTCCGGATTGTACTATTTATGAACCCTAATTTACTTCTATTCCAGTCAAACTAATTCAAAATTGCCTCAATTTGGGTAAAAATCGAATCAATCATATAAATTTTACATAAAATCATCATGCTATTGTTATAACACGGAAATGATATCTTCAAATTACAAAATTGAATAAATTTAAACAGGAAACTTACCTTTGTCAATGGTGGTGAAGGAGGAGTGCGGCGGTGCTCGATGACTGTGAAGAAGGAGAAACGCGCTGGTCGGCGATGGAGAATCCGGTGATGTGCGGTGGTCGGCGACGGAGAATCTGGGGATATGCGGTGGTCGGCGACGGAGAATTTAGTGATGTGCGGTTATGGAATGAGGAGGCAGAGAGGGAGAAGAGATAGAAACGTTTGGTTTGTGATACAGTCGTCCGTATTATTATTATATCCAATAGTGGTTCTCATGGTTCTCATTATACTAGTGGTTCTCACCGGATCCCGACCCTATATATATATATATATATATTGTGTAAATTGAGCACACCATCACTATAATTTAGGGAGAGATACGAATTGTGGAAGGGTGAGACATATTCGTCATGCATAATACGATGCCTTAACCACCTTTAGGCAAAAATATATAAATAAATGAAAAAATTTAAACCTAAAAGGGGGGTCACGTACTTGCCAACTCTTTTTTAGTTCTCTACCGCATTAATATTCTCATAAAGTTTATGACATTTATTTCATATTAATAAAAAAAGGGTGCTGATTTTCGCAGTACAAATTTTACTCATCTCAGTACATTGTTGACAATAATACCCCTCACATTTCTCCTCTCATTTCCCTCTCTAATTTCACATGCTCATTCTCCTCTAGTTTGTCATTACCCTATTTCCGGCTATGGTTGACGTCGTTGGGGGAGGGGGTTTGCCGACGGAGTAGGTCGCTGGCGGTGGGACGTTGTAGTGAGGGGTGGTGGTTATTGCCTATGCTGGGTTTGTTGGTTGTTGTTCCTGTGTACTACGCTACTACTCCGTTTATTTGGTTGCCTGTACTACTTTTCACTCAATTGTGTACTACACAGGTGAGTCTTCTTTTAAAAAAAAATGCAGCACGCAATTGATATTACCATCTACATTGACTAGTTAACCCACCAGGCCACCACCATACAACAGGCGACTATATGCCGATATCTCCGACAATTATATTACGTAATGGACAACGCAATATAACACAATTGCTAATTGACTAATGAATTACCCCCTTTTAACATATACCCTAATTAAAAAAAAAACTATAATAAATAGTCAATTTAATCTTCAATAATGAACTAATGAATTAAATATCTCCTCCATACTCGAATTATCGTTCATAATAGAAAAATTTGAAGGAGGTTATGATTTAACAATAGAGAGAAGATAAAGAGAACAAGATTTGAAGGTTTTTTAGTCAAGGGTAGACAAATGGAAATTTTGGGGTAAAAAGTACTATAATGAGTAAAAATCGTACTGCGAAAATAAATTACGTAAAAAAATGATTATACTGCTTCGTACAATTTGTGATTTATAACTTTTAGCTAACTTATTTTAACTTTCTTAAATTTATATATTTTAAGTGAAGAATATCTACCCCCTTTACAAAAAATCTACCCCCTTTATTACAAAAAAGTGAGTAAGGGATGTTACTGTTCAAAATGAACAGTAGCAATTTTGCTCTGCTTTGCTGGTCTCCTTTTTGGGCTCGGGTCTCTTATGGACTTCAGTTTCACATAACAAAAAGGCCCAAGAATCACTGCCCTACAACTACTTCCGTGTTTCTCCTATTTTATTTTATTTTATTTTACTTTCTCTTTCTCTATTTCTTTCCTGTAAATCATTGTCCACCACACCTTTCTTTCTTTCATTTCTCAGTCACTCAGTCACTCCCTCTCTCAGCTTCCCCCATTTTCACCATCAATAAATTAATTTCACATCAAACTAATTTCAACAATGGCGACCCGAATAGATATGGACAATAACCCGATTAAGACGACGACAGTCTGCATCATCAGCAGGGGATCGCACCTCTTGCTGTCAATGATTACTGTGATTAAGCATGCTTCTCGTCTTGAAGGTCTCATCAAAATAGCGGAATTGGTAATTTTATTCTTCTTTTTGGTGATTTCTTAGATAGTTGTTGTTCATGGGATTGATTTTTTGATACGGATGTTTTCGGCTAATTATTGGTGCCGATGATGCGTTTTTATTCGAGGATTTTCGATTGTTTTATGTTATTAAGTCGTCAGACTTGATATTTTTTGTTTTCCATTTCATAATTGCCTTATTCCTTCATTTCTTGCCCATCATTCTAATCGAATCATCTCTCACACCGCTTATTTTATCATTTTAAGTCTCCGATCTCAGACGGTAATTAATTTATTCATTCTTCTCTTTCTCTTGTTCTGTTTTTTTAAAGTTATCATCTTATTATTTAGAAGAGGCCTTGCTTTATATGGGGTTTGTTATTCCAGGATGTCTGTATGTGGTTTTGGTTTAATTGAAGGGCTCTTATCTTATTTTGGTGGGATGATTATCTGTATAATGATTTGATAATGTGGTTACAAAGCAATTTCCAAAGCTTTAGCCTTACTATTACCGACAACTTTGAATATTTTTTTAAGAATAATAACTTTTTGGATTTGAGGTGGAATTCCTGCTCTGACTATGTTTTAACACTATTATTCGGTCACTGGGAAGACGGGTTGAAAGAGATTGAGCTACACAACCTCCCAGTCGGCAATCTAAGTCTTAAATAGGGTGAAGGTTGGTCACTATTACTAACCTGAGGTTTTACTCAGATTTTTTGTAGTAGCTTGAATCATATTGTATAATGGAGGTTGGTAACTGAGAGGTTGTGTTGTACGCCACAATGCAACATGCTATTATCAATGAATCTTTTTGGGGTTTGAATCAGCTTAAGTTTAGTATTTGGTTTTCTTATCACTTTATTTTAAATTAAATTCTGTGTGGGATATGTGCATGAGTGTTTATCACAACTAATTGTGTAAGACGGTTTCTGAAAAGAATACTATTGTAAAATCGCAGGGTTATTTTACACAGCTATCCTTTTGATAGTAGTTATCAAGCTATTTTAAGTGCCTTCAAGATGGTTTTACTGTAACACCTTTTACTTTTTATAGGTTATGCTGCTCTGGTGCATTGGTGGTATACGTGGTGGGTGTATTCCAATGAAGGAGGTAGAGCCAATGTCAATGGAACATGATTGGTTGGCATTGCAGGAGACTAAGGAGGAGAGCGAGGTGAGGATTATGAGTTTGTGTAATTTTTTCGATAGGTCGAGTAGTGGGTACTTGAGTTATCTTTGAGATTGAGGCGGGTTTAATCAAGGGGTTAATATTCATCATGTAAGGGGAATTTGGATTATCTTTGTATTCGACTTAGAGTTCGCTTTTGCTCATATTTTGTTATTCAATATTCTTTTTGTTACAGCAATCAAGTTATTATACTTAATGTTCATGGTTGATAGTGAGGGCGAGGGAGAGGAGCGAGATGTCATGCTTTTATAGGTTAACGTGCAATGACTGCATCGACACAAATCGGCCTTTTTTAATTGTGAACATCATGTTTATTTAGGCAATCTTCAGGTTGTAAAGTTTTATCTCGGATCAAATTTGCTATGTCCTCTTACAGGTTCTAACTAATAGTAGTAATTGTACCGTTTGTACTACATAATTGGATTAGCTACGACATTAGGGTTCACGGTGGGAATGTCATCATTTCAGGAAGTTGAAAGACACTCATGTAGATTCTAAGCGGTGGGTCGGAGATTTTAAACTATCACTCGCTCACTTTCACAATCCCAGGTGCGTTGTTTTCAGAATTTCCTATACACTTCCATTTACCTAATTATCTCAGTAATGTAAGATTAATTAAATTGAGCTAAAGTTCTGTTTTAAGCAGTGTTGATAGTAATAGTATAATACGTGAATCAATATATGAAAACTTGGGTCATGGTCTGATTTTAAATAGTGAAATGGGTTGTATTTAATTTCAGAAATAAAGGATGGTTATTGTAGTGATGTTTGTGTGCTGTTGTGAAATCTCGTGACAAATTGCTGATCGTTGACAATGTTAATGTCATTTATATGAATATGAGACCAAAATCTCCATCAAAGTCCAAACTTTATGTAGTGGGGTGGTTCAAATTTCATAGAAAAGTGAAACATTGCTTGTTTTGTGGCCTTTTCATAGAAATTTTTATTTATTTTTAGGGCTATGTTACATGGGTTAGGCATAATAGGGTTAAGGTTCCACTGTTTTCAAGGTCCCGTTTTTCCTGATTTAATTGCTCATTATTGAACCTAATATTTGAAGCTTTATTAGAGTTGTGTTCCTGTTTTCTTTCTATTTAGTGTTGCTTGTATGGTAAGTTTGGTTCTTTTTCTGCCGCTTCTTTCAAATGGGTTGATTTGATTTGGTTTTTTGTTGTAATCAACTGGGTGTAGATTGCCATAGATTGTCACAGTATACAACGGCGTTAGAGCCTTAGAGGTGGTTGAAAGTGTTGTGTGACGGTGGAGAGTAGTGGTTGTGTGTTAGTTTAACTCTCATTTTCAATTTCAGTTTACACTCATTTGTTTTCTCTCTCTTCTTTTTCATGATCTGAATTTCTTTTTTCCGGATTTTGCTTTTATTTGTTTAGAAGTTCATTTTATTTTGCCTTTGTTTTTAGTGGGTTCCAATAACGACAGTGATGAAGGATGAAGACACTGGTGGCAGCGCAACTGATTGTGGAGAAGTTGGAGGTGTATGTAAGACGGCTATAGGAGGTAAGAGACGTCTATAACTTCTTCACTTGATTAGAGAATTGTATATGTAAAGCATGATTAGCCGCTTATCGTGTTGTCTTCTTCTGTGTTAAGCTTATTGATCATATACTATGATATTATTTTAAAATTAGGGATATGAGTATGCGGTTAATCAGAGACTAGCAACTTGATACTACTGATGGCCTAAAATTGTCTCCAAACCATAATTACTCACCGAGGGTGACATTTGATTATATGCTATCAATTATCTTAAATATATGGATGATAATTTTCCTTTACATCTGGAGGAGGAGGAGAGGGTGTGGTAGGGACAAGTGGAGTAGGAAAATGGGAAGGAGGAGAAGTTTGGTTTGGTGTACAACCAGTGGGCTAAGGGAAGAGGGAGGGGGCATGACATGTTGAAGGAGGGAGAGGAGGGGGGGGGGGGGGGGGGAGAGGGGAGAGGGGAGACACGAGGGGGAGCTCAGTGTAGAACCAATGGTTATATTGAGGGAAGAGAGAGGAGGCATGACATGTTGAAGGAGCAAAGAGAGTGGGAGAGAGGGAGGGGAAAAGGGAGAGAGAAGGGAAGGGAGTTAAGCCACATGGGGGGAGCTCAATGGAAGACAACTAGACAAGACAAGTGAGTTAAGGAAAGAAAGGATGACATATTAATCAAAGTAGAAGGGAGGGAGGGAAGGATAGAGGAAGAGTAGGAGGGGGAGAAAAAGAGAGAGGAGATGAAAAAGATTTAAGGAAGCTGAGTGTATAACCAGTGGGCTACCAATAGATGAGGGAAGCGGTATGACATATTGTGAGGGGAGAATAGGAGGAGGGAGGGAGGGAGTGAGGGGAAGGAAGGAGGGAGAGTGTGAGGGGAGCTCAGTTTAACCAGTGGGCTATCAATGGGAGGATGAAGACACAAGAGGAGTGGGAGGGAGAGGAAGGAGAAGGTGTGAGGGACATGAGACTTGCAAAAGAAGTTGCTTAGAAAATAGGTTTTGATGTTTTTTTGGGTTTCAAGATATTAGCTGGGTTTTATTGGTTGTGCTGATGAATGCTAACTGGGCATGATTCGGATAATCGGATTGTGTTTGTGAATTGCCGCTGATATTTTACACTCGGTAATTGTAGTAATTTGATATATTTCAGTATTGAGATTGTGTTGTTTAGTCATTTGTTACTAATTGGGGCCAAACCGGTAATCGTGAATTGCACACGCTTTTAATGGAGGGAGGTGTGACAGTTACCATAGCTTGTCAGTAAATAGGTGACGACTAAAAAAAATTCATCGAGTAGTGGTTTAATTAGGGTTTTTGTGATGCCATCGATTCATGCTCTCCATATTGAATTAATGATTTTATATGTATCCTACTATATTCAATATGATGTTATTGCGATTCGTTAATGGCTGGATTAAGTAATGTGCAACTTTGTTATTGCTTGTTAATTTAGTTAGGAACAATTAGGTTCATATTGATGGATTAATTAGAATTATTTGAAAAGTTTTGGATGGTAATTAGAAGAAATAATCAAAGGAAGTTAGTAGATAATCCTGATTATAATTAGAGATAATAGGATTATAGGATGGAATTAACATGATAACTTAGCATCACTGAGATCGATAACTAAATTCAAAGCAGAATAGTAAAAGATGGCAGGAGAGTAAGAGACTATGAACTTATGAAGTTCTTTAGAAAATTGCAGCATAATAGTAAAAGATGAATGATTTGAGAACTTTATGCAATCATTTGCGTTGTTTCCTGAATTGCTATGTGCTTATGAATTAAGCCAATAAGCTTCCTCTCTTGCCATCCCGTGAATGTCTTAGATATGTGATAAATAGTAGGTTAAACTATGGTTGATTAGAATTTGAAAAGGAATTCCCATGTTTTATATTGAGGTTGAGTTGTTGCTATTTATTACATCGAAAGGTTATTGCTTTGGCAACCTGGATCGTAAAAGCAACTTTGTTTTCATGCCCGATTTTTGAGGTAATATTTAGGTAGTCTTGCTATGATGTGGTTTAGGTTGTGACCCGAAAGAAGCTGCAAACTCACTCGTATCTCTTTCTAGAGTGGAAAATTTTGTTCCCTAATTACTGCTCAGGAATACCTCATTCAGATTTCGGTTAGTTATTGAAAACTTTGATGGCCGTTGCACATCCCACTAATGAATTGTTATCATAACTGTTGGAATATGTGTCCTCCGACAATAATGCGATCACAACTGTTGATCATGATGATCACATGTTTAAGTCTCATTATAAAGAATACAATTGGGAAGTAATATTTACCGTCAACTGGTCCACACATATCGGTAATGATTGGCTGACTAGAGTTTGACATTACTGTCGTGCGACGGTGGTGATCAGTTGATCGCCTAGGTCATACCTATAGGGCAACACTCTTAATTGATCATTTAATTGATCGTATAACGTTACGAGTCAATTAAAATATTTAAAATTGACGGAAGATTTTGGAAGTATTATTTACGTATCTCATTGAAATTTGATTAAATGAGATACTGATGCGAAAGTCGAATTGTTTCATTATTCAGATGAAATTATTGTTTAAAGAAACAATTGAAATTGAATGAATTATTATAAATACAAATTGTTGTGATTTATAAATTGGTAAAATATTTTGGTACAAGTAATTATGAATTACTAAGTCGATTTTTGTGTATGACGTATTTTATTAATACGTTGATTTTTAATATGTTAAAAATACATAACAATTTTATGTGACATGTGACATGTGACATATTGACAAATTGACAAAAATAAAATGGATTCCATGTTATCCATATGTGCCGAAATTAAAGAGGAGGATTAGGCTAATATTGTGATTAGTTATGCTAATGGAAAACACATTCATTTCCCTAATAGACTAGCCATGCAACCCTAATGCTCATTGTGAAGAACAACTCTTGCATGCATTGGCTCCCTCCCATGCCCTCTTCCACCCGGTTTTTTGAGATGAAAAACCACTTTGGTTTTTCATCTTATTTCACCTAATATACACTAAAATGTAGTTAGTGTAAGATGATTACTCATTCATCCAAAATTTGAGTTTTTAGAAAGATAAAAACTCTTCTTTCTCTTCCTTCTCTCTAACTGAAAAATAGAGAGATCCATAATATTTTTGGGTCATTTTTCTTTACAAAATTAATATTGTCTAGTATTCATAATATTAATTTTAATTAAGAGTGTGCTTTGGGTATTAAGCCTTGGGAGAAATCCTACACTTGGATCTTAGTTCTTCCACTAAGGAAAGCACAAGAACAAGAGAGAAAGGTGATCTCTCTTGTGCCCATATAAACCGAATTTCCAATGTAAGGATAAATGTTTCTTCTTTATTTTGTTTATAAGTTTGCATGCATAAGATCATTTATTAATTTTATGACAAATTAAAATAAAACATATATGAATATGTTAGTATATAGATCTACTTATCCTTCAATTGGTATCAAGAGCCATGGTTGTTTGCATGCAAATCGGTTAAAAGTTTTTCCGAGTTATAAGAATAACATATAAAACTTGTATAATTTGTGTTATTATGAAATATTACGAAATAAATTCATGCATGTTAAGTTTCTGGTCCTAAAATATTTTTAGGATATTTTGGTTAATTTATGGATTTTTATTGTTCATATTATACAATAATGGCATTAAAATATGATTTTATGAGTAAAAATGTCATTTTCGGACTAAAATTAGCTAAACTTCGAATTTTCCAGTGATTTTTGGATATGTTGTCACATATATTATTTTGAGATGACCTGTAAATTTTCATAATTTTTGGACTTCTTATGCTCAAAAAAATGGATTTTTCATTGTTAAAATCGGATTTAAGTGAAAAATAGGTTAATATGAGATTAATTTCGAATCTGGTCATAGAAATTTAATATGTTGTCACATGCAATTTTATAAGATGTGTGTAAAATAATAGGGTATAGTGAAGTCTTTTTGCATGATTTATGGATTTTTGAAGAAAAATAGCATGAATAGTGACTTTATTAGTGAAATATTAATAAAACACACTCTATGACTAAGGAAAAACATTATATGTTGCATTTTATTATCTTTTTCAGATCTAAAATTGAAAAGTTAATGAATATATAATTTTTCACATGTTTTTTATGATTATTTAGTTAAAACCGATAAAACCGCAACATTGTTTTTCCGGATAAATTTCGAAATTTTAACCTAAGTTTTTGAACATTATGAGTGTCATGGTATTTTTTCCAGAATTTTCATGAGTTTAAATTTCAAATTTCAAATTTATTTGAAATTTTGTGATTTATTTGAAGTTTATAGCTTATTTTTATAATTTTAAGTCCATTAATGAACAAATTTTAGAAATATGAGTTAATTATGGTCAAATAATTAGTGAAGACTAAATTTTGAGTCCTAAGAGGTTAGGGTAATTAACGTATGCATAAATATGAATTTATGTAATTTTGTGATTATAAAATGTTGAAATCACGCAAATCCGTAAAAACCGAGTAATATACGATATTGGCTATTTAAAGGCGATTTAGCATAAAATTGGGCATGTTCATGCATATTATAATGCTGTATTTTCTTTATGATTGTCATAATTTTAATTTATGTAATTTTTGAATTATGTAATTTTTACTTAGTATGACCTTAGTTTTTAATTGGTATTACCCGAAATGTATGAGAATATCGATTCGGTTGTAATTTTTATTATGATCTCGTATCACCGTTTTGTAATTTAATAGATTTATTTTATTATAGTTACAAATGTATAATAGGAAATTATGTAATTTATTATGTAATTTTATTCATTCCGGAGTTCCCAAAGACGGATTTCCTAAAGATGGCGATATATAAAGACGGTGTTACCTCGAGATGCGTGCCACAACCGAAGTTCAAGGGACCAATGGAGTTGGTTTCCGAATGTGTAATAGTTAAATATTTTTCTATTTTAGGAAGGCCATACTAGGATTTTATTTTTTTTATGCTTTGCATTTTATTTATATGTCGCATGCATCGCTAAATCGTCATAACTAAAACATGCATCCTCATCTAATCGAGTTCATCGACCGTGTCAATTAGAATTATCGTAGTTCACCGCTTTAGTTTACTTAAAACGTGATAGATAATAAATTGACATGACCTCTCGCTAAAACAATTAATTGAGACATAGCCTTATCAAATAGTAGAAACCATGAAAATCTATTTCGCGAGGGAGTGCACTCGGCCCTACCGGGGTACAAACCTTGTTACGTAGGGGAAGTGGGTGATGAATGTTTATCCACTGAGTTCATGTTAATGAGGGTTTCATCGGCCATACCGTGCCCAAGTTGATGTGGATTTGGATCATGGACACATTTATTCGAAATTTGGATTGAGCTCAACGGAAGTATTCGTGACCGTAGTCACACGTGTTCCGGGCTATAGATATTTATTAGAGTAATTTTATCGACCAAGAGTTCTAAAAGTAAAATCGATTAAAACGTTAATCCACCGAGTTATATTGATAAGGGTTTCATCGGCCATACCGTGCCTAAGTCGATATGAATTTGGGTCTTGGAATCATTTGTCTAGTTGGGTAGAGGTCACTAGAAAAATGCATAAAACTTGTTTAAATTACAATTTGTACGAGTATTATTATTAAAACGACATTTGTTTTACTCCTTTTTTTATTTTGTAGACCACTTCTTTTCTCATAACAAATGGCAACACCAACCCCTAACGCCACGCCTCTCGCTAATTCATCATGGCTCCGATCCTTCATGGATCGATGTAAACTTGAAAAGAATGGGTCAAATTTCTCCGATTGGGATGCCCAACTCAAACTAGCCGCCCAAGGTGACGACAAGCTTCGTTACCTAACCGAGGCCTCTCCACCCGAACCTACTACTAGGTCGACCGCCGCCACTAGGGAAGCATATGAGGCTTACCATAAGGAGTCCGCCGCAATGAAAAATATCTTGATATTTGCGATGGAGGCGGATCTCCAAAGGAGAGCCTTTAAAATGGGCACCGCTAATGAGATTTACTCCAAACTTGTGACAATGTTTTCACAAACTCCGCGGATCGTCCAATATGATGCGGCCGCGGCATTCTTTGATCTCGACTTCAAAGAGGGCCAAAAGGTTAGCCCTCATGTGCTCAAACTTATGGAGCTTGTCGAGACCTTGAAAATTCAAAAGGTTGAAATCCCCAAAGAACTCATTGTAGATAGGATTCTACACTCCTTGTCCAAAGTCAAAGCGTATGTTCAATTCCGGGTGAATTTTAACATGCAAGACAAGGATGTGTCTCTTGAAGAATTGCACAAGTTACTTGTGCAAGCCGAGAGGGACATGGGGTTAAATGTGAACCCTCCAAAGGATGTGCTTAACATAAGCACTAAGAGTAAGGGGAAGTTCAAGAAGAATGGGAGGAAGGGTAAGAAGCAAGCTCCCACTTTCACCAAAGCTAAGGCTAATGATGCTAGCAACTCCAAAATCAAGAAGGGTCCTCTTGATAAATGCCGTTATTGTAATGGTGTTGGACATTGGAAAAGAAATTGTTCCAAATATCTTGGTGACATCAAAGCTGGAAAGATCACTCCAGTAGGTAAATGACTATCCTTTCTTTTATGTTTCTAATTCAACTATGGTATTGTGATACAAAGTTGTGATAATGTATCTCCCTTTTTATTGTAAATAGGGCCTCCACCAAGCAAAGACAAAGGAAAAGAAAAGCAAGCTTAAGAAACCATTAAGAAGCTAGGAATAGCTTTCATGGAGCTTCGCTTTTTATTGTCTTATTTTAAATTATGTTTTGGATTTTAGCACCTTAAGTTTCCGTGTTCGACATGGAAAGGTATTTTGGATAATTGTTGTAATTTGGATAATGGTGACTTGGTTTGCAACCCAAGTCACCCGTTTTATCATTTTATCCTTTTGTTCTAAAATTCATGTTTAAATGCTTGTTCTTAGAAACATATAACTTAAAGTGATCTAATAGACAAATATAATGATGGGATTCATTATATGTCCACATGCTTAAGGCTTGTGTATGATCATTTACAAAGTGATTTTGAGTCTATGAACTCTCTTAAAGGAATGTCAATCACCAAGTACACTTACGAAATCTAAAACTATTAGTCAATCTATGAGATAATTCTCCTTATACTTCAACATCATTATTTGTGTCTCATATGCTATCTTTGAATCTCTAGTATATTTATTCTAAAGATAGAGTGGGAGAAAAATGAGGACACAACACACGAGGCAAGATAAATTTGTGTACTTGTGTAAATGAGATCTACACAAGAGAGAATAATTTGAATGAAGGTATATCTATTCACGTAGTATACCCAATAGATAGATGAGATCTATGGTCTCAACTAGTTCTACATGACTAAGAGACCACGTGAAGTAATCATAAGAGTATATTCTCAAGATAACTACACGAGGAGACCAAAAGAAAGTTTTGGAAGAAAAATGACTAATGTAAAGTCTTAACAAGAGTTTTGACTAGTTTATGAAAAATTTTGACCAATAGTTTCAACCTCGAGATTTACTTAAGAGCCTAAATGAATCAAAGTAACATACTAGTTATAAACTAGTTGCAAGGATTGATATACCGATATCCTCTATAGCTAAGTTTTTAACCTCGCAAATGTCATTACTTAACCACATTGTGAAAATGAATTGGTTAAACCTCCTTCTGAAAGGGACATTTTTGAAGGACGTGTTCTAAATATTTGAATAATGACATTGCTACACATCATTATGACATGTATAAGTTAGAGATTAAAATCTCTTTTAATAAGGTTAAGATGAGACCACTTCAAAATAGGTATTTTGAATGGATATGATGGGAACATATATGGTTTTATCTTAATAACATGGCAATGCAATTTATATTCAATTCTTGAAATGTTTCAATTAAGAAGTTAATTTCGAAACATATGGAATTGAGTGGGAGTTTGAAATTATCATGTGAAGACATGGAATTTCGTGGGAGCCATCATCCTTTGAATGTTTACAACTCATCACTCATTGAAGAATGACGAGCTAATACCTTCTATCACAAAGAAGTATTTGAGTTTTCAATTTTGGATGAATATGGACTATGATGAATCCAATTACATCAAGAGATATTGGATTGGTATTGAGAGATCACATCAAATCAACGAGAAACATAGGTTATTCATCTAAATGAAATGAAATTGCCATTAGCAGTCATGGTCGTTCCTTGAACCTAAATATAGTTGATGACATGATTAAAAGTTACTAATGTTTCCGCCATTAGAATAATCATGCACATGTCCAATGGTGAATCATATGCATAAGAGCATGATGATTCATTGGTAAGCCATAATAGAAACGTCATGAATTCTCGAGTAGAATCCGATGAGCGATTTCGGTGTTTGTCGGAATGCTTTATTGTGTGTCAAGAGGTTGCACATATTATAGAAAATTCGAGCACATGTAAGGATTTATGAGAATCTTAAGCCTTTCAAGGTAAAAGGGAAAATAAGAAGTTTGGAAAGATACTTAGTTGAATAAGAAGTTGCTCAAAACTAATCTTTCCTAATATGCTAGGACTTGTGAGAAGTGCTAGGCTAATCATCTTGACAAATTGTTGCAAGACTCTACAAAACATGTACCTAGTGCATTGTGTGTGGATGGAGTACTTGATCAGTACAAGTTATATCATTCACCACAAATTCGTTCGTTATGTGATAATCGATAAGGAAGTTCTTTAAAGATAAAGAACCGAAACCAAGGTCGGGAACCTTGATGTATACTTGGTAAGGTTCATGCTATGAGTGATAACATGAATATAAAGGATAATACGATTAAGAAGTTTGAACACATGGAGACATGACATGCTAAACTTCTATTGCAATTAACAAGTGTTTACACACTTATGATATGCATCACAAGGTTCTAATATGGTATTGACTACCCGAGTGTGATGTCGACATTTGTCGTTTGAGTTATTATTAACTCACCGTATACTTTGTTACATCCAACGGGTTGTAGAGACAATTGAACCCCGTTTAAGTGAACACGGATTAATATAGTATTAGCCCATAGTCACTTGTATGAGGTGACGTCTCGAAGTGACTAGAGTGTGATGCGATTGATGGCAAGTTCAAGTGCCATAGAGTCATGTGAGATGACTAGTCGATCACATAGGCAGACTGTTAGGAACATTTTGTCGGGCCTAATGACCGCTTATAGAGTTCTGGCAAATTTATATAGCCTGGTCGTGGCGAGAGCTGCTATAGTATTCAAATGAGTCGATTCTTTTGACTAAAGACTATTCGCCTAAGATGGCACGATTTGATTAACTTTGATTTGTGTTACTACGACCTTCGTAAATGGGGTCAAATGGGCATATTTTGGGTTATGATGGATGTGGCTAGTTGAAGGGAATGAGTGCGATAGGAATTGTCCACCCCTAGTCGGGGTTATAACAATATCTCGGGGCCACTCGAGGAGTAATGAACGGAAATGCGTGGCCACGCTCGGAATGTATCCATGGTGGATAAATCCGCCAATCGGTTATTCTCCAGATCGAGGAAACCACTCTCGATATGATCACTTGCAAGTACGACCTGAAAGACACCTTGCATTGAGTGGGAGATAGTAATAGGACAAGAGAATTGATGACGCACACTTGTCGAGGACAAGTGGGAGATTGTTGGAATATGTGTCCTCCGACAATAATGCGATCACAACTGTTGATCATGATGATCACATGTTTAAGTCTCATTATAAAGAATACAATTGGCAAGTAATATTTATCAAACTCCACCACACATATCGGTAATGATTGGCTGACTAGAGTTTGACATTACTGTCGTGCGACGGTGGTGATCAGTTGATCCCCTAGGTCATACCTTTAGGGCAACACTCTTAATTGATCATTTAATTGATCGTATAACGTTACGAGTCAATTAAAATATTTAAAATTGACGGAAGATTTTGGAAGTATTATTTACGTATCTCATTGAAATTTGATTAAATGAGATACGGTCTGAGTAATCGAATTGTTTCATTATTGAGATGAAATTATTGTTTAAGGAAACAATTGAAATTGAATGAATTATTATAAATACAAATTGTTGTGATTTATAAATTGGTAAAATATTTTGGTACAAGTAATTATGAATTACTAAGTCGATTTTTGTGTATGACGTATTTTTATTAATACGTTGATTTTTAATATGTTAAAAATACATAACAATTTTATGTGACATGTGACATATTGACAAATTGACAAAAATAAAATGGATTCCATGTTATCCATATGTGCCGAAATTAAAGAGGAGGATTAGGCTAATATTGTGATTAGTTATGCTAATGAAAAACACAATCATTTTCCTAATAGACTAGCCATGCAACCCTAATGCTCATTGTGAAGAACAACTCTTGCATGCATTGGCTCCCTCCCATGCCCTCTTCCACCCGGTTTTTTGAGATGAAAAACCACTTTGGTTTTTCATCTTATTTCACCTAATATACACTAAAATGTAGTTAATGTAAGATGATTAGTGTAATATTTATTTTAGGTTAGAGGGCTTTTGAAAGAAAACTCCATTAAACTCCGATCCATCAGAAGGATAAATTGGGTTGCTGTTTTGGATAGAACCCAAGAAGTATCTTTATACTTACTTTCTAACACTGTAGGCATGTGGCTTTGAGTAACTAGCTAATAGATTATTGCGTCGTCGTTGAGACATTGTTGTTACAACGTACAATTATGCTTTAAACTAAACATGAGTTTGTATTTGTTGTTTTCAGATTTGATTGTGCCTAGCTAAACATAGGGGGCATATTTAAGGGATGGTGACAGTGGGATTCCCTCCGCTCAATGGCTGAGAAATAAATTTGCATTTGAATTGAAGTGATGAGGTTACAAAAAATGGTAAAGTATGGTCTAACAAATTTGCATCTTCTCAGATGATATTAATGGGCTTGTAGGTTGTAGCACAATGCTACTTGTTATTAGTAGATTTGATGTAATTGAGACTATTTTTAGTGAACGGGGTGCAATGAAAGTTTAAGAGAGATCAACTATGTTCTTGTATAAGTGAAATTTGTATTCGATAAGTGTTGTTTTTTCCCAAATTAGAAAACTTAATCATGCTATTGCAATGTAGATCACCTCATTTAATATAAGCGAATTCTCAAGATTCACTTTGGAAGCTTATGAATAGCAATACTTTCAATCAGCCGGACTCAAAGAATAGAGATCAAATTAGATGCTTATTACACACCTTGCTCAATCATCTACATGTGCATTAACAAAAATAGTGAACATCCAAATTCTTTTGCGCTAAATATAGTGTTGTACTTCGGTCAATAGGTGATATACACACCACGAAAAGGCATTGATTTAAGAGAAAATTACAAATAACCACCACGTATTTGTATTGTTTTACAAATTACCACCACGTATTTGCGTTTTTACAAATAACACCCAAACTTCAATGTATATTCCCCAATCACCACCGTATTTTTACCGCGAGTATCGTTTTTCTTATTTTCCGACTTGTTTAGTGACGAGTTACGCAAAATACCAAAACTACCCTTAATGACTTACTAAAACATATGGACAATATACACGCTGCTCCATATACTCTGTTCAATTGATTTATCAATAAACACACTCAAAGCTAACCCTAAATCCCCAAATTTCTTATTTTTCTTCCCTAAATTCAATTGATTAACTATGGCATAACTCCCTAAATCACTCAATCCCCCAATCTCTCACTCTAATTCAGCCGATTAAACGTAAAACAAATCGTGTCAATTAGTTATTGGCGACGAGCAACAACCATTGAAGAATCCGTTTTGTAGAAGAATTTGAATGATGGTGCTACAAAAACACAAGTATTTTTGCCATCAAAATCGTGCAAATCAAAAAAAAATTGAAAAGCTGGGACAATAATCAGGGACGAAACTAAATGCAAACACTGATTACACAAACCTAGAGTAGCTAATGAATTGAACGCAAAAATGAAAGAAGAAATAGTAGCAACATACATGGGAAATTAGGGATTTGGGGATTTAGGGTTTGGAAATAATTGGGGGAAATAGGGAAATTCAGATTCAAAAAGGGGGGAAATGTTAGAGAGGTGGTAAATAATTCAGTCAGTATAAGTCGTTAAGGGTAGTTTTGGTACGTTGTGTAACTCGTCACTAAACAAGTCGGGAAATAAGAAAAACGATGCTCGGGTAAAAAATACGGTGGTGATTGGGGAATATACATTAAAGTTTGGGTGTTATTTGTAAAAACGCAAATACATGGTGGTAATTTGTAAAAAACCGCAAATACATGGTGGTTATTTATAATTTTCCCTTGATTTAAGTATCACAAGATTCTTAGAATGATATCGAACAAAAAGACATTTCTAAAATGCACACTCAATTAAGTTATTCAATTGAATTAGTTTTTAAGAACTCGTGTTAATCTCATGTTTTACCAACATTCTTATAAAATTTTTGTTATAGCACATGAATTACAACTTTGATTCAAACTAAATTTTTGATGTCAGATTGCAACTGCGACTTGTGTAGTTCACCTATAGTTAGTTATTGATAAAGAACGCCAAAACTTAAGTTTTTGCGGTCTATGCCATGATACAAAAAAAATTGTTTTTTTTTTGCTCCAATTACATCACTTAAAAAAGGAATTTCTATTGTATAAAATTTGATTCTATAATAGTACAGCCTTGATGAATGTGGATCCAATCTTTCACACACAATCTATATTGTAGAAGCCGAATGAAATTTTGGTAATGACTTTGACACTAAGTTGCGTTTAAACCCTTTATAGAGACGGTCGCAAAGAAAATTCTCAATAATGCGTCCTTTTTGTAGTGACTTTCGTGACCTTGCTACACTTAAAAATCAAACTATGCTGGTAGAACTATCTTGGGGTATGGCGCGCGAAGCGCGCCATACTATATATAAATATGATAAAGATAGAGTTTGATCTTTAATTTCCTCAGAGATAAAAAAAAACCCGATTTTTATTTTCTTATAATATACTAATTAAAGGTCATAATGTAAAAAAGGAAATTACACCACAATCTACTATTTCAATATGTCGATGATCAACACTCAAAATAGCACATTTGTTATTTAATTAGTGTAAAAACCCTCAAAACGCTAAAAAAAAATGTTCAATCTGTCGTTATCAAACAAAACCTAAGTTTCGGCATTTTTTTGACACGTTCAACTTAATCTTTACGGGATGTAAAAATGATGAAGTTTAGAAAGTAGCGGTTAGTTTTCTGTTAGTTATATGGACTTTTCAAGAGAGAGATGAAAGCTTTGCATTTTAGGCCGTTTTATGTGTGAACCGAAGGTATTAAGTAGTGGGCTAAAGGTTGTTTCGTGTGGGAATGAGGTTGATTGCGACGAGTTGGTTGACTAAAGTTTTTCCTTACTAGATCTAGAAAAGGGATAATAATTATGAGATAATAAAATTTGAAGAAAAAAGGACAATAAAAATGAGATGAAGGCAATAAGATTTATTTACGCAAAATGAAATAAATAGCAAAGTTGTGTATATATATATAATATTCAAACTTATTCAGTTTACAAACATAGTACCCAAATACTTTATTTGAGTATTTGGAATTGGGGGTGGGGGGGGAGGAGATTGCTTCTTAAACTTTTCTTTGTATAAGGAGAAATAAATTGTCTTCTATAAGGAAGACGAGGATTGTAGATACCTCATTTCTGCACCTCCCGCAAACCACCCGGTGATGATTGGGCCGCATATTTGGTATGCGGAACGATTTGTGACAGTTCGTAAGTTTATTGTCAAGTGATTGCTCAAACAATGATGTCTACCTCTTAATTGTCATCTACGCGCCGATACGGTCGTTTTGACAGTAATTAGAGTACATTTGGAGTCCGGGCCTAAAACCGTCTTCATTTTCTGATAACCGCTAAATCCCGAGTCAGAATGTTCTGGAATGTTCCGGATATTTCTATTCCATATTTTATAAATCTTTCACAATCTTTTGTTCTTTGGTAAAGAATTTCCCGTAATATTCATACAAAATATTAAGGAAAATAAGATTATCCCGTCATTCCATAAACCAAACACGGAAATCTTTCTTCCGCAGGAGGAAACCCCTTGGGAATAGACGCAGCAGGTGCTGCGCCTCTTCCAAGAGACGCAGTGACTGCTGCGCCTCTTCCCAGGTCCTTTTCTGCGTACTTTTCGTATCTTTTCATATCTTTTCGAGATTCACTTCCAAAGTTTCTCCGAAAACCCTATTCCTCCGTGTGATTAGTATAAATAGGAGCCTTTGCTCCTCATATTTCTCACGCGAGTGTCCGCCCTTCTCTTCTCCCTTTGCATTCTAGATCACGTTCTTACTTTTTGGCGTCTACGTGCTTGAACATTCGACCACGTAAGCTCGGATCCTTCTGAGTACTAGCCTCGTTTGCATGACCGACCAATTTGACCAACTCCACATCAATCAACTTAATTAATCTTAATCGTTTTCCTCTTACGAGGGCACTTTCGTTACATTCGAGTCGAGCATCACTAATCATAAACTTAGTTCATCTCGTTTCGTCAAACATGTAAGTCTGAGGGTGTAAATCTCTCTTTTGTTTATTGTTATTTACTTTTTGTATTATTAATGTAAGGTTTATGTCGAAAATACTTCTTAAAACCGATTTATAAAACCATGCTTTAAAACCCTTTTTACGGATTACCAGAAGATGACCGTCGAGAAAGGACGCAGAATCGCTGCGCGCCTCTTTCGAAGGGACGCAGCACTGCTGCGCCTCTTCGTGAGGGCCGCCGCAGCCTCGCTTCCTTTCTTCTTCCTTCGCCCTCTGTCAATTCATTGTTCGTTATTTGTTTTCGTTTGTTCCTCGCTTCTTTGACATAATAGCATACTAACTTCACATGTATATTATTTATCATCATTAATACGCATAATTCATCGTTAATCCCGACTAAAATCCCAAGTAATCCAATATTTGCGGGTTTTCGTCATTAAAATCAATCCGGGTTGTAGAGATTCGATTCTTTTATATTGAGTCTCCGAATTCGATCTTTGGTATATTTCCATCTGTCTATTATCCTATTCGTCATTAATTTGTTGTATTTAACCTATTTAGTTCACCTATGTCACTAATCAATCCTTCGTTCATGTAATTAATTCGTTTGCGTTCGTCTCATCCATGTTTTATTGCTTTTATGACTCATTCGTATGTAATTAATCTGTTAAATCACTTTCATCCGAGTCGAATATCATAATTAATCCTTAAATTCACCAATTAACATTAACGATTTGCAGTTCCGGCTTCACAACCAAAACTCACCCTTGGAACAGACGCAAAGAATCGCTACGCCTCTTCCGAGGGCGCAACTCTCTGCGCTGTTCCAGTTGACTTGCCTCTCTCTCGACTTTCGTTCTGCCTTGACCTAGTGTAATTAGCTTACGTATTTAATCAACTATTAATCCTATTATCGCCTAATTCCTGTTCGCTTATTCCTTTATTATTTTCTTTCTCAAATTATCCGTTTTGAAAGTATTTTCGACATAAATCATTAACCCGTTGTAATTGTTGTAATTTTCATTATTGTATTTTATTGTATTTCCTTTATTGTATCATTTGTCTGCTTCCATATGTAATTGAGTTTAAATCCCTACTTTGACATTTATTGTATGCTAAATTAATTGTTCACCGACTTAGTTAAATCTTCACATGTTAGGATTAAAACTTGGATGTTCCATTGCATGCATATAATCGACGATATATCGAGTATAGACGATTTTCCCTAATCATTAGTAGAGGCCGCTATCGAGGCGGGCGGGATTAGGTGTTCGATCAAAAGAGCTTCCTAATACGTACCCTCACCCCTTACTCTAGATCTCTGTGAACATCCGTGTTCATTGGCATCCACGAGAGTCATTCTAGACATAGAATGCTAAGGGTAACGAGTTCTTGGTGTTCATGTCACTACTTTGTGACGGATATTGCTTCTTAAACTTTTATTTGTATAAGGAGAAATAAATTGTCTTCTATAAGGAAGACGAGGATTGTAGATACCTCATTTCTGCACCTCCCGCAAACCACCCGGTGATGATTGGGCCGCATATTTGGTATGCGGAACGATTTGTGACAGTTCGTAAGTTTATTGTGAAGTGATTGCTCAAACACTGATGTCTACCTCTTAATTGTCATCTACGCGCCGATACGGTCGTTTTGACAGTAATTAGAGTACATTTGGAGTCCGGGCCTAAAACCGTCTTCATTTTCTGATAACCGCTAAATCCCGAGTCAGAATGTTCTGGAATGTTCCGGATATTTCTATTCCATATTTTATAAATCTTTCACAATCTTTTGTTCTTTGGTAAAGAATTTCCCGTAATATTCATACAAAATATTAAGGAAAATAAGATTATCCCGTCATTCCATAAACCAAACACGGAAATCTTTCTTCCGCAGGAGGAAACCACTTGGGAATAGATGCAGCAGGTGCTGCGCCTCTTCCAAGAGACGCAGTGACTGCTGCGCCTCTTCCCAGGTCCTTTTCTGCGTAATTTTCGTATCTTTTCATATCTTTTCGAGATTCACTTCCAAAGTTTCTCCGAAAACCCTATTCCTCCGTGTGATTAGTATAAATAGGAGCCTTCGCGCCTCATATTTCTCACGCGAGTGTCCGTCCTTCTCTTCTCCCTTTGCATTCTAGATCACGTTCTTACTTTTTGGCGTCTACGTGCTTAAACATTCGACCACGTAAGCTCGGATCCTTCTGAGTACCAGCCTCGTTTGCATGACCGACCAATTTGACCAACTCCACATCAATCAACTTAATTAATCTTAATCGTTTTCCTCTTACGAGGGCACTTTCGTTACATTCGAGTCGAGCATCACTAATCATAAACTTAGTTCATCTCGTTTCGTCAAACATGTAAGTCTGAGGGTGTAAATCTCTCTTTTGTTTATTGTTATTTACTTTTTGTATTATTAATGTAAGGTTTATGTCGAAAATACTTCTTAAAACCGATTTATAAAACCATGCTTTAAAACCCTTTTTACGGATTACCAGAAGATGACCGTCGAGAAAGGACGCAGCAACTGCTGCGCCTCTTCGAAGGGACGCAGCACCTGCTGCGCCTCTTCGTGAGGCTGCCGCAGTTCCTGCTTCCTTTCTTCTTCCTTCGTCCTCTGTCAATTCATTGTTCGTTATTTGTTTTCGTTTGTTCCTCAGTTCTTTGACATAATAGCATACTAACTTCACATGTATATTATTTATCATCATTAATACGCATAATTCATCGTTAATCCCGACTAAAATCCCAAGTAATCCAATATTTGCGGGTTTTCGTCATTAAAATCAATCCGGGTTGTAGAGATTCGATTCTTTCATATTGAGTCTCTGGAATTCGATCTTTGGTATATTTCCATCTGTCTATTATCCTATTCGTCATTAATTTGTTTTATTTAACCTATTTAGTTCACCTATGTCACTAATCAATCCTTCGTTCATGTAATTAATTCGTTTGCGTTCGTCTCATCCATGTTTTATTGCTTTTATGACTCATTCGTATGTAATTAATCTGTTAAATCACTTTCATCCGAGTCGAATATCATAATTAATCCTTAAATTCACCAATTAACATTAACGATTTGCAGTTCCGGCTTCACAGCCAGAACTCACCCTTGGAAGACGCAAAGAATCGCCGCGCCTCTTCCGAAGGGCGCAACTCTGCTGCGCCTGTTCCAGGTTGACTTCTGTCTCTGAACTTCCGTTCTGCCTTGACCTAGTGTAATTAGCTTACGTATTTAATCAACTATTAATCCTATTATCGCCTAATTCCTGTTCGCTTATTCCTTTATTATTTTCTTTCTCAAATTATCCGTTTTGAAAGTATTTTCGACATAAATCATTAACCCGTTGTAATTGTTGTAATTTTCATTATTGTATTTTATTGTATTTCCTTTATTGTATCATTTGTCTGCTTCCATATGTAATTGAGTTTAAATCCCTACTTTGACATTTATTGTATGCTAAATTAATTGTTCACCGACTTAGTTAAATCTTCACATGTTAGGATTAAAACTTGGATGTTCCATTGCATGCATATAATCGACGATATATCGAGTATAGACGATTTTTCCTAATCATTAGTAGAGGCCGCTATCGAGGCGGGCGGGATTAGGTGTTCGATCAAAAGAGCTTCCTAATACGTACCCTCACCCCTTACTCTAGATCTCTGTGAACATCCGTGTTCATTGGCATCCACGAGAGTCATTCTAGACATAGAATGCTAAGGGTAACGAGTTCTTGGTGTTCATGTCACTACTTTGTGACGGATATTGCTTCTTAAACTTTTATTTGTATAAGGAGAAATAAATTGTCTTCTATAAGGAAGACGAGGATTGTAGATACCTCATTTCTGCACCTCCCGCAAACCACCCGGTGATGATTGGGCCGCATATTTGGTATGCGGAACGATTTGTGACAGTTCGTAAGTTTATTGTCAAGTGATTGCTCAAACACTGATGTCTACCTCTTAATTGTCATCTACGCGCCGATACGGTCTTTTTGACAGTAATTAGAGTACATTTGGAGTCCGGGCCTAAAACCGTCTTCATTTTCTGATAACCGCTAAATCCCGAGTCGAATGTTCGGAATGTTCCGGATATTTCTATTCCATATTTTATAAATCTTTCACAATCTTTTGTTCTTTGGTAAAGAATTTCCCGTAATATTCATACAAAATATTAAGGAAAATAAGATTATCCCGTCATTCCATAAACCAAACACGGAAATCTTTCTTCCGCAGGAGGAAACCACTTGGGAATAGACGCAGCAGGTGCTGCGCCTCTTCCAAGAGACGCAGTGACTGCTGCGCCTCTTCCCAGGTCCTTTTCTGCTTACTTTTCGTATCTTTTCATATCTTTTCGAGATTCACTTCCAAAGTTTCTCCGAAAACCCTATTCCTCCGTGTGATTAGTATAAATAGGAGCCTTTGCTCCTCATATTTCTCACGCGAGTGTCCGCCCTTCTCTTCTCCCTTTGCATTCTAGATCACGTTCTTACTTTTTGGCGTCTACGTGCTTGAACATTCGACCACGTAAGCTCGGATCCTTCTGAGTACTAGCCTCGTTTGCATGACCGACCAATTTGACCAACTCCACATCAATCAACTTAATTAATCTTAATCGTTTTCCTCTTACGAGGGCACTTTCGTTACATTCGAGTCGAGCATCACTAATCATAAACTTAGTTCATCTCGTTTCGTCAAACATGTAAGTCTGAGGGTGTAAATCTCTCTTTTGTTTATTGTTATTTACTTTTTGTATTATTACTTTGTAAGGTTTATGTCGAAAATACTTCTTAAAACCGATTTATAAAACCATGCTTTAAAACCCTTTTTACGGATTACCGAAGATGACCGTCGAGAAAGGACGCAGCAATCGCCGCGCGCCTCTTGAAGGGACGCAGCACCTGCTGCGCCTCTTCGTGAGGCTGCCGCAGTTCCTGCTTCCTTTCTTCTTCCTTCGTCCTCTGTCAATTCATTGTTCGTTATTTGTTTTCGTTTGTTCCTCAGTTCTTTGACATAATAGCATACTAACTTCACATGTATATTATTTATCATCATTAATACGCATAATTCATCGTTAATCCCGACTAAAATCCCAAGTAATCCAATATTTGCGGGTTTTCGTCATTAAAATCAATCCGGGTTATAGAGATTCGATTCTTTCATATTGAGTCTCTGGAATTCGATCTTTGGTATATTTCCATCTGTCTATTATCCTATTCGTCATTAATTTGTTGTATTTAACCTATTTAGTTCACCTATGTCACTAATCAATCCTTCGTTCATGTAATTAATTCGTTTGCGTTCGTCTCATCCATGTTTTATTGCTTTTATGACTCATTCGTATGTAATTAATCTGTTAAATCACTTTCATCCGAGTCGAATATCATAATTAATCCTTAAATTCACCAATTAACATTAACGATTTGCAGTTCCGGCTTCACAGCCAGAACTCACCCTTGGAACAGACGCAGCAACTGCTGCGCCTCTTCCAGAGGGCGCAACTCTGCTGCGCCTGTTCCAGGTTGACTTCTGTCTCTGAACTTCCGTTCTGCCTTGACCTAGTGTAATTAGCTTACGTATTTAATCAACTATTAATCCTATTATCGCCTAATTCCTGTTCGCTTATTCCTTTATTATTTTCTTTCTCAAATTATCCGTTTTGAAAGTATTTTCGACATAAATCATTAACCCGTTGTAATTGTTGTAATTTTCATTATTGTATTTTATTGTATTTCCTTTATTGTATCATTTGTCTGCTTCCATATGTAATTGAGTTTAAATCCCTACTTTGACATTTATTGTATGCTAAATTAATTGTTCACCGACTTAGTTAAATCTTCACATGTTAGGATTAAAACTTGGATGTTCCATTGCATGCATATAATCGACGATATATCGAGTATAGACGATTTTCCCTATTCATTAGTAGAGGCCGCTATCGAGGCGGGCGGGATTAGGTGTTCGATCAAAAGAGCTTCCTAATACGTACCCTCACCCCTTACTCTAGATCTCTGTGAACATCCGTGTTCATTGGCATCCACGAGAGTCATTCTAGACATAGAATGCTAAGGGTAACGAGTTCTTGGTGTTCATGTCACTACTTTGTGTCTTGACATGACACGAGGTATTCGAACGGTTTCCAATTTTCCACAATAAATTGGTGACGACTCCACAAATGCAAACACTTGTTTCCCAAGCGCCCCCGTGGCCCCCATGTCCACAGTTTGACGACTCCGCTGGGGATAATACACTTACGTGTAGCCAAAAGGGTGAAACTTGAACAAGGTTAGGGAATAGTTTGTACAAGACAATTGTCGGTTTTCATAACTCGGTCTTCTTAGATCGTTTCATTTGGCCTTCCTAGGCCCAAACCAACCCATTCGACCAATCGTCCCGTCTAAACGGTCCTAATTCTTAGTTGGGCCTAAGGATGGATAGCGATTGACGTCATCCATACCATGGTACTTACTCTTGTTTGTATCAAGGACTTTAACTACTTGAGGAAATGGACTAGGAATCAGCCTTACTCTTGTTTGGTACGAGCCTGTCCACAGACTTCGGGTTTGATTGTTCGATATGGCAACCCACCCTTTAAACCAAAACCCTTTTAAATGCACTCAACATCCCGTTATAATGCTTGTATAAATGTTTGTACCTTACATGATCACCATTTCTAAACGAAACCATGACAATTTTTGTAAAATCAAATCCCTTTTAAAATGTAAATTTCGAAAAAGGCCAATGATTAGCGCAAAACCGAGTCAAAACTCTGTCCATTTGTCGAGTCAAATTTCGGGCCCAAGCTCATTTCAAAACCTCACTTCGAGTCCACTCCTACAACTACACTAAAGTTGACTAGGACCAACATTTTTCAAACCTTGTCTTTTCTTCAAAAGCTCACTGACACAAGTGGCACACACCCACTTCACGAGTCAAAACATTTTTTTCTTAGTAAGTGTGCTAGAATGGTCGATCGTGTTTTGATTCGTCGTCGATCTCTTATCCAGTTTCCAAGATGCCTGAAACAAGCGACTTCAATCAACTCCAAGATAGTAATGATCGAATCTTAACCGCGCTAGGTCAACTTCAAGTTACCCACGACCAAGTGTATGATCGCCTTGACACCATCGAGGGCCGGATCTATACCGTAGAAACTAGGTTGCCTCCTCGAGAAAGTGAAGTCGTTGATGACTTCGTGAATGACTTTAGGGACGACAACCCTCCCATGGGTATGACTGCAGCTGAGAAACGACTCCAATACTTAGAGGAGCAATTGATGTATCTTAAAGGGGATGACATTTACAGGGAGAATAATCGCAAGTATGAGGCCGTGAGTTCCAAATTTCCAACCAACTTCAACATGACGGATATCCCTAAATTCAAGGGGCATGAAAAACCTTTGAACCACATCCGTGCTTTCAAGGACTATATGTCTATCAAAGGCATCAAACCCGAGATGTTCTTAAGGATCTTTCCTTCATCTCTTGACACCATTCCAAAGCAATGGTTCTACTCTCTAGAACACAAGAAAATCGCTACTTGGGAGGATGCCGTGGTCGAATTTGCTAAGCAATATGCGGATAATGCTGAGATCCAAGTTAACATGCGCAATTTAGAGGTTATTACCCAAAATGACAAAGAAGGTTTCACCAACTTCCTAAGTAGGTGGAGGAAGACTAGTACTCAACTAGTTGAACGCCCGGATGAGGCTACCCTTGTGGAGAAATTTGTGGACAACTTAAAGCCCATCTATGCCAATAATTTGAGGTACCAAAACATTAAAACTTTCAAGGACTTAACCGTACTAGGAACAAGGATCGAAGATGACATCCGTAAAGGGCTCTTGTCCAAAACGGTAGGTCGAGGATATCAAGGCTCAACAAGTCGTTCTTACGGCTCCACTAGCAAGACCGATGAAGTTAACCTCCTCGAGCCATCCAAGAAGAGTGCCCCACCAAGGAAATTTACAAATCTTGGGGACACCTACTCCAATGCTCTAAAAAGGCTAATGAAACAAGGCAAACTCCAACCCATAGGACCAACGCCCGAACCTGAAAAGAAGTCCAAGTTCTGGGACGAGAACTCATACTGCGAATATCATAGGGGTAAGGGGCATGACACATAAAAATGCTACAAATTGAAAAATGTGCTTCAAGACATGATAGAGGATGGTCGACTACCAATACCGCCGGGAGGTAAGCCCAACAACACTCAGAATCCTCTTGGAATTCTAGTGATCACAAGTGAAGAATCTACCTTAGATTGTTCACACCTCATTTCTCCAGTCGAAGACAAGATCTACGCGATCGAGAATGAAGGGTTCTACTCTACCATTTCCCCTACCATTTCCGACTTCATCGCATGGGTAATAAGTGTGGATAGGCAAGTTTGGGAATTGGAAAATGTGGTAACAACTTTACATGACCCCAATGCGACACCCAAAGAACATGCGCCATTAATCTTTTCTTAAAATGCCACTATGCAAGAAATAGTCGCCGTGTTTGATAAACTAGTCGATCAAGTCACACAATTAGAGGACGAGATCATGAGAATGAGGGAACTAGCTACAATCAATGGAGTATGGGCCGATGACGATGAAGACGAGTATCTCACTGAACACTCCCTAGTCAAAGAAATAGCCCAAAATGGTGAAGACCAAGATGTGGACCACCTAACTCGTTCGGGGCGTCCATATCAAAGCACTACTCAAAATGTTCCAACCAACGTTATGACACCAAATGATAATGAAGATGACGCTACTGATCATTTGCTCAAGCAATTACAGAAGACAAAGGCTGATCTTTCAGTCTGGCAATTAGTAGCAGTCTCATTTCCACATCGCCAAGCTTTACTGCAAGCTTTGGCCAAGCTAAATGTAGCACATAACTCCACACCCGACAATGTAGTCAACTTGGTCTTCCAAGAATCATCGAAGCTAAGTAATCCTATTACTTTCTCAGACGAAGATTTGCCACCCTTTGACGCTAGTCACAACTTGGCTCTTTACATCACCGTCATTTGCTTAAAGAAGAATGTGCTAATGACCTTGGTAGATGATGGCTCCGCGGTCAACGTCATACCCCTGGAAACGGCATACAAACTAGGCATGAAAGAGGCGGATTGGACCCCTACCAATCAAGGTGTCCGTGCATATGATGGTACACGACGAAAGGTAGTAGGACTCGTTAACCTAACCATAGCCACAGGGCCAATTGAGCGAAAGGTTAACTTCCAAATAGTGGACATCGAAGCCTCCTTCAACATACTTCTGGGAAGACCTTAGATTCACGCTTCCAAAGCGGTAACATCCACCCTTCACCAAAAGATCAAAATTCCACTAAACGGCAAAGTGGTGACGATCAATTCGTCGCCCATCAAGGCTATAATTGAAAAGAAGTCAAATAATCAAGTCCTTGCAGATCCAGTACATGAACTTGGGGGCTTTCAAAGCATAAGTGTCATAGAAAACGAATTGGCACCCCTATACCACGATCCCTACTCCAACTTGGTGGTCAACCACATACTCAAATCCCAGGGATACTTCCCTGGAATGCCTTTGAACCCTATCCGAAGAAACACCTTCGCACCCTACAAGGAAGGCAACTCAAAAAGGATACCACTTGGCCTAGGATACAAACCCACTAAAGAGGAAGTTTTCGAGATGCTCGCTCAAGTTCAAAACCGTAAGTACGTAGGAGTCCAAATGCGACCCTATCTCCCTACTCTAAATGGTTACTTTGTTAGGGAAGGAAGTCAAGAACTCTTTCACGGATTTCCCGAACCTTGGCATTATCTCGAAAGAAAGCTAGCCGGAATCGAGATCTTTCACGATTGCTACTTCATTCCTCCAGAAACGGTTCCTACCATCAAAGCACGTCAAGCACTTTGCTTAGACGAACAAGATGTTAGTCTACTATTTGGAGAAGATCGATTTGTTAGAGCCGCGCAGGATGAGATCATTACTATGATACTTCAAGACAACCACTTCAACCCTACCGCGTTAATCATAGAAACAAACGCGAACCAGCAGAAAGGATGGAGAAAATCACTCAAGTGGACCAACAATCAAGGAAGACTCTTCAAGCTCACCACTGGAGAAGGAGAGATGTTCAAAGGAGAACCAGAAGATGATGAATTCGAGTCAGAGTCAGAGTCGGAGTCTAGAGAAGTCACTAAGGAGTCTCCTCCTGTCATCATCCCCACTCCCTTTGTTTCTCCTAGCTTAGTCTCAAATAGTAACAGTAGTTCGGGAAATGCCCCAACAACTGTCCCTTTACCGCCGCTGACCACAGATCAGATGGCTTCTTTGTTTCAACTTTTCTCAAACTTTAATATGAATAAATCAGGTTCTGCTTACTTTGTGTGTTATCTTGAATGCAATTCTGTTTACGATGATACTGAGGATGACCCAGACCCAGACTCAATTGAGATACCTCCCTACGTAGCCAAGGAAATACTACAAGAAGGGGAAGGGGGACCAGTAATAGAGAAAACCGAACCCATCAATGTAGGAACCGAACTAGAACCCCAAGAACTTAGGATAAGGACTACCTTGAGCTCCACCGAAAGGGCCAGTTTCATAGACCACCTAAACGAGTTCAAAGACGTTTTCGCTTGGTCCTACAAAGACATGCCAGGGATCGACAGGGATATCGCCGAACATAGAATCCCAATTAAGCCAGGTTTCAAGCCCGTGAAACAGAAGCTTCGTCGAGTGAGAACAGAGTGGGCTCTCAAGATCAAAGAAGAAGTCGATAAGCAATTCAAAGCCGGGTTCATCAAGGTTTCCGAGTACTCTGACTGGGTAGCCAACATAGTACCCGTACCCAAAAGGATGGGAGGATCCGTGTTTGTGTTGATTTTAGAGACTTAAACAAAGCAAGTCCTAAAGATGACTTTCCTCTACCACATATCGACATATTGATGGACAATACCGCAGATCACGCGTTACTATCCTTCATGGATGGGTACGCAGGTTATAACCAAATCAAGATGGCCATAGAAGACATGCACAAGACCGACTTTGTCACTCAATGGGGAACCTATTGCTATACGGTCATGCCGAGTGGGTTTATCAACGCCGGAGCTACATATCAACGTACCACAACTACACTCCTACATGACATGATGCACAAAGAAGTTGAGGTGTACGTAGACGACATGATTGTTAAATCCAAGGATAGAGAGGGGCATATTGCGAACCTTCGCAAATTCTTCTTAAGGCTACGAAAGTACAACATGTGGCTCAATCCTCAGAAATGTACATTCGGAGTAACATCTGGCAAACTCCTGGGATACGTCGTTAGCCAACGAGGTATAAAAATAGACCCTTCCAAAATCAAAGCCCTGATCGAAATGCCACAACCTCAAACGGAGATAGAAGTCAGAGGATTCCTGGGAAAAGTACAATATATAAGTCGATTCATATCGAAACTCACTATGATCTGTGAACCTATCTTCAAGAAGCTAAAGAAAACAGATCACACCATGTGGGATGATGACTGTCAGAAGGCATTCGATCGAATCAAGGAGATATTAGCTAAACCACCCGTGCTCATGCCACCTCAACGAGATCAACCTCTTGGTTTATATCTCACAGTGACCGACACAGCCATGGGCGCCATGCTAGCTCAAACCATAGGAAAGGAGGAAAGGGCTATCTACTCCCTTAGTAAGAAGTTCTTGGAGTACGAGTGCAAATATTCACAACTCGAAAAGACATGCCTCGCTCTTGTGTGGGCAACGAAGTAGCTACGCCATTACATTCTTAGCTACTCCGTCAAAATATACTCCAAAATGGATCCAGTCAAATACCTCTTCGAGAAACCCATTCTCAACGGACGATTAGCAAGATGGACTTTGATGCTCTCAGAGTTCGATCTCAAATACGTGCCCCTGAAAGTTATAAAAGGGCGCGCCGTTGCCGAATTCTTTGCAGAAAACCCCATCAATGATGCACAAACAATAGATACTTGGTCATTTCCAGATGAGGATATACTCCAAACCGATGTAGATTCCTGGGACCTCTACTTTGATGGAGCATCAAACTTAAGAGGATTTGGAATAGGAGTGTTTCTCATTTCTCCTGAAGGTGAGCATACACCGATCTCTGTCAAACTCGACTTCGAGGTGACAAATAATTCTGCAGAATACGAAGCTTGTCTCATTGGGCTACAGGCGGCAGTAAGCTTAGGCATTAAAAACCTCCGAGTGCATGGGGATTCGTCCTTGATCATTAATCAAGTTACGGGATCTTGGAAAATCCGAAGCGAAAGCTTAGCACCTTATCAAGCCAGAATAGACCAAGTTGCCAAATTCTTTGATCACGTGACCTATTTACACCTACCTCGGGAAGAAAATCAATTTGCAGATGCTCTTGCAAAACTCGCATCTTTGATTAATATGCCATATGACATGGTGGAAATGCCTTTATGTATCGAACGACGATCAGAGCCAGCTTATGTCCACCAAATCACCAATGAAGAGGAAATAACAGAGGAGCCTTGGTTCCAAGAAATCCTAAATTTTAAACTCAACGGTACCTATCCACTGGATAGGGACAAAAGGGGACAACATGCTATACGTCTACTAGCTTCCCAATACGTTCTCATGCAAGGAGAGCTATACAAAAGAACACCTCTTGGTGTAATCCTACGTTGCCTTGATCATCACAGGCGCGGAAAGTAATGGAAGAAGTTCATGATGGAGAATGCGGTCCTCACATGAGTGGGCCCATGATGGCAAAGAAAATCACACGTTTGGGGTACTATTGAACCACAATGGAATCCGATTGCATCAAATACGTAAGACATTGCCACAACTGCCAAATCTTCGGGAATGTACAACATGTCCCTCCCTCATTGCTCTATACGATGACATCTCCTTGGCCATTTTCTGCCTGGGGAATTGATATAATCGGGAAGATAACTCCAGCCGGAACAGGAGGTCACTGTTTCATCCTAGTGGCAATTGACTATTTCACCAAATGGGTAGAAGCGGTTTCCTACACTAGTCTCACAGCTAAAAACGTGGCAAAATTCATACAGAACAACATCATCTGTCGATACGGTTGCCCACATGAGTTCATTAGTGATAATGGATCACATTTCCAAGCCGAGACTGAGCAATTGCTAGCCAAGTATAAAATTAGGCATCACCACTCTTCGCCATATAGACCACAGACTAATGGCGCGGTAGAGGCGGCAAACAAGAATGTTGTCACAATTCTCAAGAAAATGATTGACAATTATCGAGATTGGCCAAGCAAAATACCCTTTGCTTTGTGGGGATATCGCACATCAGTTAGGACGCCAACTGGGGCCACCCCTCTCTATTTGACCTATGGCATGGAAGCTGTACAGCCAGTCGAGTTAGAAATACCATCATTGCGTATCTTACTCGAAAGTCAAATCCCGGAAGCCGATTGGAAAAGGGATAGATACGAAGAACTCATCCTCTTGGATGAACGCAGGCTACACGTATTACACAATGTCCAAACATATCAAGCACGTATCAAACGAGCCTTCAACAAAAGAGTCAAGCCAAGGAACATCAAGGAAGGAGACTTAGTACTCAAGTCAGTTAGAGCTCTTTTACCTGTCGATCCACGGGGAAAATTCAAACCTAATTGGGCCGGGCCATTTCTAGTCAAGTCCATACTTCCAGGAGGTGCGGTTAGGATCACGGACCTAGATGGGAATGAATTTGCCAACCCGACAAACCTTGACCAACTAAAGCGGTATTATGCCTAGAATAGGAACAAAAACGCGCCTCGCGTAACCTCACGTGTCGCTCTTGTGGCACTAAAATAAACGGCCTCGGCCAAGCTGAAATAAGCTAATGTCACTCTGCTCTTGCATTTTGACAATTTGTCATCCTCATATCATCAAATAAACTAAATTGTACCTTAAGAGTAAGTAAAAAGCTCATGCTTATCTTCTAAGTTCATTACAAGCTCTTGCTTAGAACAATTATTCTTTTACATTTACTCGAACTACGCGCAAGGGTTTGATTTCATTTTTTTAATGAATACGTAGGCAATCCTTCACAGGATACAACCTATTAATTTCAAAATGTAAATAGAAGGACATTTGCAGTTGTATTGGAATTCGACAAGAATAATAAATGGAAATCACAACGGTTTCATAACCAATTAACCTCTTTTATTTCATTCATTCCTAATAATAATAATAATAATACGCTACATAATAATAATAAAAATAGGTTAGGATTCTAAAAACCCCACCTTCTTATTACAATAATAATAATAATAAATAATAATAAAGACTTGGGCTATTCTTCCATCTTCCCTTTGCCCTTGTCATTTTTGTCATATTTCTTGTCACGACCTCGAGCCGGACGCTCTTGCGCCACTTCGGGCCTAATCACCAACGGTCTTTCTCGAGGCCTAGCCTTCCCATTCTTGTCAATCACTTTGTCCACGACAGGAGAGGTCTTTGGTTTCTTCGAAGGATGAACAACTCGAAACCCGGCTTCCTCCTCTCCCTCAGTCAGATGCTTCTCTTTCTCCTTTTCCACTTCGCGCACCTTGTAGTCAACAGGCTCGCGCTTTCTCAATCTCTCACGCTCCTCGGGAGTAGTAGCTTTCCTCCACCGCAAATAGGAGTCCGACACCCATAAGGCACTAACAGAAGAGTTCAAGAACCCCACGTTTCTTTGAGCCCATTTAATGGCCCACTCCCTTCGGCTCTCAGTAGTAAGCGCCACAACAGTCTGCGGGACAGTGTCAAGCTTCGGGATCATCTGTTTTAGTCCAACTTGTCTCATCAGCCTCTCCGGGAAGATGCATACCATGAATTCCAAGCCAGGAATGCGCACAGATCGGGTAAGATCCAAGGAAGATACTCCAGTGACATATTTGAGATGCCACCACGGTACAACCCATCTAATCAAAGGGCCATCATCACTCTTCAGTTTGTTTTTCTAGTAATTGCAGACCCGAGTGAAGTCCACCATGTAAAGCCTGGTCCTCATTGCAATCGAGCGAGCATGATAAGAAGGAACATGAACTGGGGGTCGATCAATCGAAGGCGCTCCATAAGCCAGACTTACCAAAAGCGGGTATTAAAAAAAAAAAAAAGAAGACGAAACAAAAAAAAAAAGAAAAAAAAAAGAAAGAGAGAAAAAGAAAAGTGTTCTTTTACCTGCAGAATAATGGGACTCCCCAAATAAGGTAGGTCACGATTGGCTTTCCTGTTATCCAAACCCAATAAGATCTCTCTAAGCATAAACAAGCTGGGCTCCTACGCAGTTCCATTTTCTCAACTAGGCCCAGAAGACGGGGATCACCTCTCAAATCTTCATCAACATGCCCTTGAAGGACATACACATGCAACAAGAAAAATCCGAATGCCCTTCGCTTGGCAACATAAGAGACGGTGGGGTCGGCCTTGTTAATGAATCGGTCAATAAAATCCAACATTCGCACTCCTTTCGAGGTCACTAGACGATCCACCTCAATTCTTGTCAATCCGAGCAAGTCTTTAAATTTGTTCTTATACCCTTGTGAAGTAGAAGGAATAGCAGGCAAGTGTTCTAGGTCCCACCCACCGATTGCGGCAATTTCTTCAGGAAATGGGTAAATGTCACCTCCGGGGAAAGCAAAAACATGATAATTCGGGTCCCAATAATCAAGACAAGCACCTATGAATGGTTTGACCACCTTGATAAGCTTCAAACTCAACAATGATCCAAGATTATAAGCACCCATGTCGTGTTTTTCCATGTTGGAAAACTCGTTGGTCCACACTTTTAGGCGAATCTCTAAAGTATTCATGATGAATGTTTGTTTTGAGGACTTTATGTAATAAGACGAGGAAGAGACGGAAGAATTGTGTGAATAAAACCTCTATCGACGTCTCTATTTATACTAAAATCTGTTTCCTAAAATCCGCCAGGACGGAAACACCTGGGAACAGGCGCAGCACCTGCTGCGCCTCTTCAAAAGGACGCAGCTCCTGCTGCGCCTCTTCCTCAGCATTGTTTCTGTGATTTTCCGCGTTGGATATTTCCTAAATTCCTTAGCGAATAATTTCCTATTCATACGGGTTATTATTTTGGTAAATACGTCAAAATTGCCATATTTCGTGTTTCCTAATTTCGCGGATGCGCATTTCGAGACAATAGCGACATTTTCGTCATTTTAGCTCACTTGTACATTTCTTTTAATTTTCTTTTCAGGAAATCATCTCACTTTCCATTTCAAACTTATACGTTTTTATTGTTTTCTTTTTTTTAGGGGTAACCCTCCCTACCGTCCGGTCATTTCCGACCAATTTTTTGCATTTTTGAATTTTCAAGTCATTGTTTTGCGCTAATTTAGGCCATATGTACAAATACATGCTCTATGTGATTTCTATGTACATTTCGGCAGCATGACGGCGTAAACCGTCATCTACCAAACCTGTTCAAAGCTAACCTGCAGGTACAAGCAGCACAACCAAATAGCAAAGGCACTCAGGCCATCACATACAACCAAAAAAGGGATATGTACACCAAACTAGGGGCTCGAGCCCCAAGCAAAGTCCAAATGTCCAAAATATAGGTCCTAAAAAGTACAAATGTGCAAAATACAGCCAACAAAAAACAACAAAGCTACTGCTGGTCGCCGCCTAACTCCGCAACTCTCGCCTCGAGAGCAGCAACCTCGGCGTCACGGACCTCGAGCTCTCTCAGCAGACGAGCTGTCTCCTCCTGAGACTGGGCAAGCTCTCGCTCCAACTCACGCTCCCTCTGTAAGCAACAAAATTGGCTCATGTCAATCACTTTAAACAATCATAAGAAAATAAGAAAATTCAAAAATAAAGAAAGGTTCATACCTGACGACCTCGACCGCCGACAAGTGCCTCGACGGCAGTAGCTCACAACCGGTTGGTGACCCTCCATAACGCCACAAACCGGGACGGTGCAACCTGCATTTTCAAAAAAAGAAGTTTTTAATAATTGGATAAGTACAATCAAACGTGTTCTTACACAAGAAAATCATACAAATTAGAGGCTCACCCTCCGAATCAAATGCTGCCAATCGTCCAAGCCAGCATCCGTCACAGCCACGTCAAAGTCACGCAGCTCGGAGATCGTCGTCCTCCCGGTCGCGTCAGTGTACTCAAGGGTCTCGGGGTACTGTTGGGGCTCGATTCCCGCCGCCTCGACCTCCTGCAAAGTCAAATGATTCCCATTAATCGATGATCTTTCATCGTAATCTCAAAAATCGTAAGTAAAGAAGGATAAAGTACTTACCACAACCGGCCAGTACGCCAACCGCCCGTAGAGGAACGCCGAGTAGTCCTCACCAGGAAGCAAGAGGGCGTCACCACCAATGCCAGCCAAGTCAGCCTCCCTCTCAGCCTCAGAAGGCTCCCTGAACATCGTCCTAGGAGGATCGATGGGAACCGTCAAGACATACCGAGAGCACTGACGAGCCAAGCGCTCACCCAAGTACCACACATGACCCATCGACATCCTCAACAGCAACCGGTTCGAACTCCTAGGTCGAAGGACCTCAGCCACAAAAGGAGGAGTGCCAGCGTACTCCGCCCAAGGCCTGGGCACCCACTGGGAAAAGACAAGCAAGAAATCATTCTTATGATCGGTAAAAGTAATAAAGAAGCAAAACAAGTATAAGTGAGATGCTCACGCTGTCCAGCTGAAGAGCGTTCACGTCCCGCCGGTAGACACCGTGAGAGGAGCGCTTGCTCCTCGGGCGACACATCACCCAATCCCTCACAACGGGATAGGCCTTCTCCAGCGGCTCCGTCCTCCTGGGCGAGAGGCTCGGAAAGTAGGAGTACACCCACGCCTGTGAAGCAAGATAGTCAATAACGATCTTTCGTGGTTCGATAAGGAAAAGAAGTGATTATTAGTCCAAATGAAGGTTCATACCTCCAACAGTAGTCTAGGGCAGACAGCACCAGGAGAAGTCCCCTTCTCCATCAACTCCGGACGAACCATGGCCCTCATGAAGCGGATGAGGACCGCAAAACCAGCAGTGACCCAGTCCCAACGCCCTAGGGAGCTCAGGTCAGAAAGAAAGGGAAGAAGCTTCGTCGACAGCCTCTCTCCCTTGTTTCCGAGGTAGATCGAAGACAGAAACCACCAGAGCCACAAGCGGACTCTCTGCTCAGCTGTACAGGGAGGAGGAGCCGTCTCTCTCCCGTCGATCACCACCAGCGCCGGGGTCTTCCCCGTAAAGTAGTCTTGGACATAAGAACTGGGCACCAAACCAGGCACTGTAACAGCCTTCGGCGCCAAGTTCCAGCCGATAAACCTCCTAGCCTCGACCGAGTCCACCCTCATAGCAATCTCCGGCCACTCCACCTCCTCGGTCCCACACGGCAGTCCAGAGATCATACCGTAGTCCTCCAACGTGACTCCTACCTCACCAAAAGCCATGTGAAAAGTGGAAGTCGTATCCCAGAATCGGTCCAAGAAAGCGCGGACCAGGCTGAGGTTAGCCCGCAGCTTCCTCTTTGCGATATCCCTCCAAGCCTGCACCAGAGCGCCGAACGCTCCACGCTCGATCATGGCCCGCTCCTCCGCTGACAGCCTCTCGTAGCACTCCATAGCCGTCGTGTAGCTCGAGAACGATCTGATGTTCCCGGCCTCTTATTGTGATTTGAAACAAAAGCTATCTTTAGTTTGAATGAAATTGGGAAAGAAATTGGAGCAAATGAAACGAAAGAATATGAGTGATGAGTAATGAATTCAAGGTTACCAAGCTCTTCACTGTCCTATAAGACAGGTGACCTTCCGCAGCCCAAAGCAAGTGCCTGCTGTCCTAGGTCTCAGCCCACGCAGGTGCTCCCCTCAGCTGGCGACCTCCTCGCCCCACGTTGGCCCGTCTCGGGGCCTCTTCCTCCTCAGAAACCTGCTCCTCGAGGATCTCGTCCTCAGCAACCTCCCCGGCTGCCCTAGCCACGGCAAAAGCCTCCTCGAGAGCACGAGAAGTGTCAACAGCAGTGTTTATCTCCATGGGAGCTCTCCCAGAAGTAGAAGCCTCGTCACCTGCAAAATTAAAGTAATTTTAGGCCGCGTCAAGTGACGACGAGCCTTGATTAGGGGATTTTCGAGCTTTAGAAGCCCCAAAATCACTCTTTTCTCGCCATCTTTGGCCGTACTCCCACAAACCCGATCACTCATGCGGTAATTTAGGTTAAGTCAAGCCTAAGTTGAAGCCTAGTTATGGGTTCAAGTCGAAATTTCGGCAGCATTTCGTTATAACGGCGATTATGCCCTAGAAAAGTGTCCTGAAAAAGCCGTCACAAACCAAAATTCCGAGATGGTATGAAGCTTACCCACCATTCAAGGATTCCAAATGTCAAGTTCATCGCAAATGGGCAAGCCTAAGGCCATTTTTGAAGCAATTTACGGTTTCGCTGTGTAACCGTCTCAATTTCACTCAAATGCTCAAAACTCAACGAAAATTCAAAACAAATACATGGTTATGATCCTTATGCTACCAATTAGCCATTTACATGGTCAATTTTACAAGGCAAGATCATTTGGGGGAAAAGCCCCAAATTTTCGACATTTTAGGGATGAAAACCCTAAATTTTGTCGATCCAATTCGTTCATTATAGAAGATTAATGCAAGAATGATATACATACCTCGATTAGTCATGGCAAATGCAAGCTTTTGGATCAAATTTTGGCGGAAATAGTTGAGTTTGAGAGAGAAATGGATGAATTTATGTTTCGAAACAAATGAATGAAACCCTCTATTTCATCGCGTTTTTACGCAGAAAAGACACACTACGGAATAGACGCAGCAGGTACTGCGCCTCTTCCAAGAGACGCAGCTCTTGCTGCGCCTCTTTCTTAGCTTCCCTTCATACGAATTTTCAAAAATTCGTTATGAGTTCGTTATTTGTGGGCCCATCTTTGGTGCGCCTCTTCCCCGTTGCCATTTTATCTTTTTTGCCCGTTTGACGATTATTCTTCGCTCAGACCCGTATTTCTAAGCCAACTGCAGACCATTATACATTATTTATTGCTTCCAAGACCTTGCTTGTGACAACGAGTAGGTATTCTTTGACAGGTGTTTCGACATGCCTTCATTATATTCCCCCAGCGAGAGTAAGCGGATTGACAATCCCTCTCGAGACATGGAGATAAATTCCTGATAAGGTTTTCCCCAATGAGAGTTCGCGACATACAATCGTTCTTCTCGAATTATTCCGAAGTTTGTTTGAAGACTACCCAAGCAGATTTCTCCCAGCAGTTCCCGCCTGTGTCCTGCTACCCACAATATTTCCTGTTTCCCCACGGAGTGCGATAAAGAAGTCGTTCTCTAGAGGTTCCCAGACCAGCTGAGTTCTTACACTCAAGCCTTAGTTACCCCTCAGTTTAAGATTACATTTTGGGCCTCCTTCCTGTTGATGCTTTCCTTTAGGGTCCCACACCCTAGCACAATCCTTACTTATCTTTTAGGTCTTACCCTTTAGCTCCTACGCTTGCTCTTATCCTTTAGCTCCTACGCTTACCCTTAGCTCCTATGCACCTCCGGGAACGTCTCTCAAGAAGTTTCAGGTATGGTCTCTTCTTATGGCTGGCGAGCCTCCTTACATAGTCTAATGGACTTTAAACGACCCCCCCAATAGTCGACAGACTCTAAAATGTTCCCGACGACAGGTCCTTGGCTCAGACCCCTTGAGCCGCCTCGCGTCGCCATAGTCATCAGGTTATAATATTCGATTGACCTGATGGCTATACTTTGAATTTCGCCTTGTCCAAGCCTCAGTCAAAGCGGGGGCTCTGTAGATACCTCATTTCTGCACCTCCCGCAAACCACCCGGTGATGATTGGGCCGCATGTTTGGTACGCGGAATGATTTGTGACAGTTCGTAAGTTTATTGTCAAGTGATTGCTCAAACACTGATGTCTACCTCTTAATTGTCATCTACGCGTTGATACGGTCGTTTTGACAGTAGTTAGAGTAAATTTGGAGTCCGGGCCTAAAACTGTCTTCATTTTCTGATAACCGCTAAATCCCGAGTCAGAATGTTCTGGAATGTTCCGGATATTTCTATTCCATATTTTATAAATCTTTCACAATCTTTTATTCTTTGGTAAAGAATTTCCCGTAATATTCATACAAAATATTAAGGAAAATAAGATTATCCCGTCATTCCATAAACCAAACACGAAAATCTTTCTTCCGCAGGAGGAAACCACTTGGGAACAGACGCAGCAGGTGCTGCGCCTCTTCCAAGAGACGCAGTGACTGCTGCGCCTCTTCCCAGGTCCTTTTCTTCGTACTTTTCGTATCTTTTCATATCTTTTCGAGATTCACTTCCAAAGTTTCTCCGAAAACCCTATTCCTCCGTGTGATTAGTATAAATAGGAGCCTTCGCTCCTCATATTTCTCACGCGAGTGTCCGTCCTTCTCTTCTCCCTTTGCATTCTAGACCACGTACTTACCTTTTGGCGTCTACGTGCTTGAACATTCGACCACGTAAGCTCGGATCCTTCTGAGTACCAGCCTCGTTTGCATGACCGACCAATTTGACCAACTCCACATCAATTAACTTAATTAATCTTAATCGTTTTCCTCTTACGAGGGCACTTTTGTTACATTCGAGTCGAGCATCACTAATCATAAACTTAGTTCATCTCGTTTCGTCAAACATGTAAGTGTGAGGGTGTAAATCTCTCTTTTGTTTATTGTTATTTACTTTTTGTATTATTAATGTAAGGTTTATGTCGAAAATACTTCTTAAAACCGATTAATAAAACCATGCTTTAAAACCCTTTTTACGGATTACCACAAGATGACCGTCGAGAAAGGACGCAGCAACTGCTGCGCCTCTTCGAAGGGACGCAGCACCTGGTGCGCCTCTTCGTGAGGCTGCCGTAGTTCCTGCTTCCTTTCTTCTTCCTTCGTCCTCTGTCAATTCATTGTTCGTTATTTGTTTTCGTTTGTTCCTCAGTTCTTTGACATAATAGCATAATAACTTCACATGTATATTATTTATCATCATTAATACATATAATTCATCGTTAATCTCGACTAAAATCCCAAGTAATCCAATATTTGCGGGTTTTCGTCATTAAAATCAATCCGGGTTGTAGAGATTCGATTCTTTCATATTGAGTCTCTGGAATTCGATCTTTGGTATATTTCCATATGTCTATTGTCCTATTCGTCATTAATTTGTTGTATTTAACCTATTTAGTTCACCTATGTCACTAATCAATCCTTCGTTCATGTAATTAATTCGTATGCGTTTGTCTCATCCATGTTTTATTGCTTTTATGACTCATTCGTATGTAATTAATATGTTAAATCACTTTCATCCGAGTCGAATATCATAATTAATCCTTAAATTCACCAATTAACATTAACGATTTGCAGTTCCGGCTTCACAGCCAGAACTCACCCTTGGAACAGACGCAGCAACTGCTGCGCCTCTTCCAGGGGGCGCAGCTCTGCTGCGCCTGTTCCAGGCTGACTTCTGTCTCTGAACTTCCGTTCTGCCATGACCTAGTTTAATTAGCTTACGTATTTAATCAACTATTAATCGTATTATCGCCTAATTCCTGTTCGCTTATTCCTTTATTATTTTCTTTCTCAAATTATCTATTTTGAAAGTATTTTCGACATAAATCATTAACCCGTTGTAATTGTTGTAATTTTCATTATTGTATTTTATTGTATTTCCTTTATTGTATCATTTGTATGCTTCCATATGTAATTGAGCTTAAATCCCTACTTTGACATTTATTGTATGCTAAATTAATTGTTCACCGACTTAGTTAAATCTTTACATGTTAGGATTTAAACTTGGATGTTGCATTGCATGCATATAATCGACGACATATCGAGTATAGACGATTTTCCCTAATCATTAGTAGAGGCTGCTATCGAGGCGGGCGGGATTAGGTGTTCGATCAAAAGAGCTTCCTAATACGTACCCTCACCCCTTACTCCAGATCTCTGTGAACATCCGTGTTCATTGGCATCCACGAGAGTCATTCTAGACATAGAATGCTAAGGGTAACGAGTTCTTGGTGTTCATGTCACTACTTTGTGTCTTGACATGACACGAGGTATTCGAACGGTTTCCAATTTTCCACAATAAATTGGTGGCGACTCCACAAATGCAAACGCTTGTTTCCCAAGCGCCCCCGTAGCCCCCATGTCCACAAGGATCCATATCATCTGCAGTAAAGATTGGTGTTTCATGGAGGTGAATGTGATTTATGACTTCT